>NW_028234411.1:12631177-12638677 GCF_977035675.1 Penaeus japonicus
ATGAGCGTGGGGGGTGAGAGGAGGGGGGGGGAGTATGAGTGTGGGATGGGGGAGGGGGACGGTTTGGAGTTATCTCTAAATACAAGAGGGAAGGGGGAGGGCAGTAAAAATTGTTGAATGAGAACATGATGGTTTGGAGAACTTGAGGGGGACGGGCTGAAGAGGACATGAATGAAAATGACCCCCTGCAACGTGAAACTTTTAAAGTAGGGTAAATCATGTTATTAAAGAAGGAAAAATGAAAAAAAGTTGGATTATTAAGAAAGATATCTTAAAATGCCTGAAAACAACACAAATATGATGCTGAACACACACACACACAGACACACACACACACACACACACACACACACACACACACACACACGTACACATCCATAGCCTCGCTCACACACAAATCGCCTTGATTTAAATATACAAGTACGCTTGGTGCCTCAGACTGCGCATGTGTAAGCACTGGGAAAACTTAGTGACATGTATTTCTAGTATAATTCATATCAAAATTACCTTCTCCTCCATTTGAGAGCTGAAAGAGGATATGTTTTATGTGGTAGCTGCTCTATATATCTGTCTGACTCGATGCTGGTCGGCAGCCTTCCTCGAGTCTTGTAATTCTGACGCGACTTCATGATTGCTCAGAAGAAATTTATTTTTTTCTCACGAGGCATACAATTTTCTCTTGTTTTTATTCAAGCTTCGAGGATTTAAATCTGAAAAAATAAAGTGTTTGTGAAGGTTTTTTTCTTTATCTCTACGGGGTATATGCTCTTATTGGTGACAATACTGAACTGATATGGACATTTCCGTTCAGAAATTTGCGATCAGAAAAGATAGATTAGTGTTTTTTTTTCTAAGAAAAAGGATGCTGACTTAAAAAGAAAGTGATGATGCTAATGAAAGAAAAATAATTCATATTGCATTATAAACGATGATACTACTTGATCATATCAACGTAAGAACAATATCCCTTCCATTGTTATTTAAAAAACAAGCCTATTTGATATAGAAAACAAAAAAGTGTGCGGCTGTCTGTATGATGGTGTCTCGAGCGAAAATAAATACCAGCAGCTAGTAACACGGCAGCCCTATGAAGAGTATAACTTGATTACTCCTCCAGTGGTCACCTTCACACTCTGATGAAATAGAGTTATGGTCCAAGATCAATCACAAGCCTTGAGGCCAAAGGATATCTCTCCTGCTGGAAGAGATTTTAACAACTTCCATATTGCTAGCCAGTGTATATATATATATATAAATATATATATATATATATATATTATATATATTATATATATATTGTTATAAGATATATATATATATATTCAATATATATATTTTATAGATATAGATATATATTTATTGATATGCATTTCTCTTCATATCTATATTTCGTCTCTCTCTATTGCGCTCTTCTCTTCTCTCTCTCTCTAGATCCTCTCTCTCTCTTTCTCTCTTTCTCTATCTATAAATATAGTATATATATATTATATATTATATAGCTTATTATTTCATATATATAATATATTATTTAATTATATAATATATAGATAGAATTAGATATAAAGATATATATTTAAATATTTATATATAATATATTATATTTATATATTATATATATATATTTATATTATATTATTATATAAATATGTATCTATACCCAACACCACACCAAACCACCACACACACACACACCATACACAACAACATCAACAACATCATATATGCATATATGTAGATATGGTTTATATATGACATATCTATTATATATATTATATCTATACTTATATTATATATTGATGTACACACACACACACACACACAAAACATACACCACATACACACAGACACACACAAAGACACACACACACACGAACACACAACCACACACAACACACAACACACAACACACACAAACACAAATCATATAAATTATATAATATATATATATATATATATAATATAAGAATATCTATAATATATATATATTTCATATCAAACATATATATACATATACAATATATACAATAATTTATATATATAATATGTATTTTTAGTTTTTATATATATCTTATAATAATCAATTTATATACACTATATATCTATATATCCAACATCTCTGTCTCTCTCTCTCTGTCTCTCTCCTCTTATCTCTCTCTTCTCTCTCTCTCTCTATAATCTCTCTCTCTCTCTCTTCTCCTTATATATATATATATATATATATATATATATATAATATATATATTATGTTATATAAATATATATATATCTATTATATATAACTAAATTATATCATCTATATATTCTATCTATATATATATATATATCACTATATATATAAAGCGATTAGCAAGTAGATAGTAGATAGATCGATAGATAAAAATTTTATAAATAATATATATATATAATTTCATATATTAATATTATATATATATTAAATATATATTATCTATATCATATATATACACCTATACCACCCAAACACACACACAACCAACACACCCCCACAAACACTTAACACACTATATTATAAATATCTATATATATCTATATTAATATTTATTATATATATCAATATTTATATATATATAATCATAAACATTGATATATATTATATATCCATATATACTGTACCACAAACACCACACACACACCATACACACACACACTCCATTATTTATGCTTATTCCTATTATAACAATTATATATTATATATATCTATATACACACAACCACACACACACCCACAAACACACACACACACAAAACACACCACACACCCACACCACACACATCAAATAATATACCACACAATATAAATATATATAAAATATATAATTTATACTATATCTATATAAATATATCAAATATAATCTATAAAATGAAAAATATAAATATAATTCTATATATCAATACTACTATATATATAAATAGTAATACTACATAAGATATATGTTATATGTATATGTATATATAAATCATATATATAGATATATATAGAATCTTTATATACAATTATATTATATATATGTATATAAGAATAATATATATATATATATTATATAATATATCAATATATATAATTATATATACATATATATGTACATATATATATCTATATATATATATATATATATATTATATGATATATATATAGATATATAATATATATATAATATATATATATATTATATATATTTCTAATAAATATATCTTAATATTATATATATAAATATTATCTATATATATATATTTTAGAGAGAGAGAGAGCGCTCAATAAATGAAATGGCGATAGAGAAAGGAAGGAGAGAGGAGATGGTATATATATATATATATATTATTATATATATACAATATATATATTTATAATAATTATATATATATGTATATATATCATGTATCTATTACATGATAATAAATATATATACTATGACATCTATATATAAATATATTAATTTATAATATATATATATATATAAAATATAAATAAATATTCTTAATATATATATATAAATATATATATTATATTTTACAAAAAAACACACCCCCCACCCACACACACACCACACACAATTCTTGTTGATAAAAATACTCTGATCCATTTTGAAACCACCCCCATCCACATCCAGGTCAAAGTTCAGATCTAAAAAGGGGAAAAAAAACGAACAAAAAAGGGCCCTAACAAAGTCTTGTAAAACCCTATGAGGGAGAATTAGGCCCTAGGGGTCTCATGCCATAAGTCGATCGCAATAGGCAAATAGAAGCTTCTTTTAATCTTAAGTGTGCTCATATAATACTCTTCGGCGACCTTCCCCTCGGCCCGCTCGGGTTCTCCCTCTCCTTGGGGCTCGACTTGACTGGTCCGCGGGGCTGCAGAGAATAGCTTTCTTTTTTTGTCCCTTTGTTGTGTTAATCCGTGCGCGGGCTTCGTGTCTAGAGCCTTGCTGCGAAGAGGGTCACGTACCCCCGGGCGTGTTGCCAGGCGAGGGTTACCCCTTTCCCTTTTGCCGATCACCTTTTTCCCAAGGCCCTTTACAAGTCACGCGTTACTAATACAATAAGGGGAAAGGGCAAATTGAAAATTTAGGGCTAAAACAGACGGGACATTCGCTTTCATTACAGCCCGCCCCCCGGGAGCGAAAGAGAAGGCGGCAATGTAGGGGGAAGGTGGGGCGGCGGGCGCGTATCTTGGCCGTTGTGAGGGACTCCGCCGACGCCCCCACTGGCGGTGGGGGTTTACAACCAATAAGTTAGTTTGCCGGCCGTCCACTGAAGGGGTCAAAAGTCGAAAGGGCCCACAATTTACGATGTTTGGGTCCTTTTATACGTCTGCCCTTAGCAAGCGTTCATAAAAATTTGGTCTTGCCTTTTGGGTGGGGGCTTGGCCCTTTCAGCCGGGAGGAAGGGAGTCCCAGGTTTAGAGCTTTCATGGTTTTGTGGTTTTTACGGAGGGCGGTTTTTTTTTGCGGTTTTTTGAGAGCGCACGCTAAAATGGACTTTTTTATTCCACTCTGTTCAATTTTTATAACTCGACTGAGAAAGATGACATTTATACCTCAGGAAAAAGGGCAGGGAAAACCCAAAAAGCTCGGAGAGGTTGAGCCTCGAGTGGGGGATTTTGGGGGTATTAACGTGACCCGCTTGCTTTCACGCATCTCGCGGAGGATACGTAAAACCCCCTTTACGTATCTGAAGGTAAATTAGCCATCAGCTGATCGCGGCGCTTTAACTCGCTGAAGAGAACCGCATTACCCTTAAACAGCTCTCGTTTTATTTTGCGTACATGCTCTAAACCACACGTCTCAGTGCTCTACGTTATTCAGGCGAGAAGAGAGAGGAGAGAGAGAGAGAGAGAGAGAGGAGAGAGAGAGAGGGGGGGGAGAGAGAAAGGGGAGAGAGGAGGAGAGGGAGAGAGAAAAAGAGAGAGAGGAAAAGAGGAGGGGAAAAGAGGAGAGAGGGAAAAAGGAGGAAGAGAGAGAGAGAGAGAGAAGAGAGAGAGAAGAGGAGAGAGGAGGGGAGAAGGGAGAGAGAGACGAGAGAGGTGGAGGAGAGAGAGAGAGGGGGAGTGTAGAGAGAGAGAGGAGAAGAGAGAGGAGAGAGGGGGGGAGAGAGAGAGAGATGAAGAGAGATTGAGAGGGTGAAAGAGAAAGAGAGAGAGAGAGAGGGAAAGAGAGGGGGGGGAGAGAGCTAGATAGATAGATAGATAGATAGATAGATAGAGAGAGAGAGAGAGAGAGAGAGCGAGAGAGAGAGAGAGAGAGAGAGAGAGAGAGAGAGAGAGATTGAGAGGCGAGAGATAGATAGTAGATAGATAGACAGTAATAGTAGAGAGAGAGATAGAGAGAGAGAGAGAGGAGAGAGAGAGAAAGATAGAGAGGAAATAGAGAGATAGAGGGAAAGACAAGAGGATGTGGAGAGAGTAGAGAGAGATGAGAGAGAGAGATGGAGGAGAGAGAGGTCGAGAGAAAAAGAGAGAGATGAAGAGGAGAGAGAGGAGAGAGAGAGAGAGAGAGAGGGAGCACAGAGAGGCGGGTGAGAGACAGAGTGCGAGAGAAAGAGAGAGCGAGAGAGAGGGGATATATATATATTTTTTATTTATATATATAGTTTATATATATATATATATATATTTATATTACATATATATATTGTTATATATTTATATAATAGATATAGATAATATGTATATATATACATATATTTTTTTTATATATATACCGTTATATTTAATATATATATATTATTTATATACATTTATATATATATATTATATATATATATTATATATATATATATTTTTATGTATATATTATTATATATATATATATTATATATATATTTTTTATTTATATATATTTATTAGATATAGTATATATACATGTTTTATATATATATATATATATATATGTATATATAAAAATATATATATATGTATATTTATATATATAGATATTATATATATTATATTTGATATATATATGTATATATTAAATGTATATATATATTATATTTTATCTATATAGTATTATATGTATATATATATTATGTTAATTATATATATACGTTATTATATATTTATACATTATTTTATATATATTATATTTTTTTATTATATATATATATATAATATATATATTTACATTACGTACACCAACTCACACACACACCCAACACAAACCACACACACACACAACCTCACATTAGATAATATTTATATAGATATATATTATCAATATATATGTGTGTATGTATGTATATTCTCTTCTCTCTCTCTCTCTTCTCTCTCTCTCTTCTCTCTCTTCTCTCTCTCTCTCTCTCTCTCTCTCTCTCTCTCTCTCTCTCTCTCTCTCTCTCTTCTCTTTTTCTCTCTCTCTCTTTATTTATATGTATTTCTATTATAAATGTGAATTTATGTATATGTATGTGTGTGTGTGTGTGTGTGTGTGTGTGTTTGTTTGTGTGTGTGTGTGTGTGTGTGTGTGTGTGTGTCTGTGCATGTGTGTGCGTGTGTGAATGTATATATGTAGGTATATAAGCATACTGATGTCACATGATGTCTTTTTTGTTCGCATGCAGTCACGATCTTGAAATGTCTTTCCCGTAAAAACTGAGTGAAGGAAAAGTGAAAGAAAACGAGAGGGGGGGGGGGTCAATTGAAGGGCCTGGAAGTCGTGGGGGGGTGGGACTCTTTACGTTTACAGTTATCCTGTGATAAGACACCTATTGTTTCGCACACTTTTATAGCCCATATTGAACTTCGTGTCGCACGCCTGGTCATCTCAAGAACAAGATTACTTTTCACTTCATATCATTAGAACGAAAGGAAAAATAGATTATTTGTATCGCACTAAATCACGAAATCCAACTATTTAACCGAACATAAAAATCGAATTGTATGACACAAGATTTCCGATCGACTGTATTTAATTAAAGTGAAGACCCGGGTCAGCAAGGAAGCAACGACGTGCTGAAGCACATCCGGGAACCTGTTCTCATATTGCTTCACGTATTTCACGGTTAATATCTATGTTCTCCGCGCGGGTCGTTCATGATACACACTGTCCTTGAACGAAGTTGTTCACGGTGTCATATTGAAGATCACCAGCTTGAACATCCTTCAGTACCAAGGTCACTCTCCTGAAGTCGCGTCATTATAGTGAGGGAACTGCGTTTGTGCTTTTTTTTTTTTTTTTTTTTTGAAAGGATGGGGGGGGGGGGGGGTATATGTGTGGAAAGGGGGTTGGGGGTATGTTGTGAGGAGGGGGAGGGAGAGTATGTATGTGTGTGGGATGGAGAAGGGGGAGTGTGTATGTGTGTGGGATGGGGAAGGGAGAGTGTGTATGTGTGTGGGGATTGGGAGATCGTGAGCAAGTATGAGCGTGGGGGGTGAGAGGAGGGGGGGGGAGTATGAGTGTGGGATGGGGGAGGGGGACGGTTTGGAGTTATCTCTAAAGACAAGAGGGAAGTGGGAGGGCAGTAAAAATTGTTGAATGAGAACATGAT
>NW_028234411.1:12643677-12648677 GCF_977035675.1 Penaeus japonicus
TGGCCTTTTTCTTGTCTCTTAAGCTAACTCCTAGCATGGAGCCTTAGTGATTCCTCTTTTGGGGCGCTTACTTAATTTCCTTTCGAAGTGCCTTGGTCGTAGTCTCTGTCTCTGATCCATTATGTCAGGAACGGGGAGGGACCACAATTGAGTCAAAAATCTTTCTCTTTAGACATAGTGGCAGACGACTCTCGTAATATATTACTATGTGTAACCGAAGGCACTCCAACCTAGCCTGATTCGCGCCTTTTATCTCGATTCGCTGGATGTACTCGGACTGAATGAGTTACCCTAGGTATACATACTCGTTCACATGCTTCTAGTACCTCGCCCCCCTGTATTTGTATTTTGCTTTAACTGGGGTTCGACTTGTTGAACATTGACCTTAAGTCTTGTTTCATGTTCATTTTTGAAGGCCAATCTTCAGACTTTCCATATTTAAAATCGCCCAATATCAATTGTTTGTGTAGTTCATCTATATATATATATATATATATATATATATATATATATATATATATATATACATACATATATATATATATATGATATATACATATACATTCATATATGTATCTGCACAAACCCATGTATATGTGTGCATTGATACATATACCTAGAGGAGAAAAAAGTCTTCAGCAACGATGTTGCTTTGAATACATAGAATCTATTAGTTGCTTGTAGTGGTATATTTTACAAATGGCAATAATGGTAATAACATCGCTATTAATAACAGTAACACTTGGGTGTTCATTTAACTTCTCTCTGTATATAGCATTTGTGTTACATCATCACCAGCATCTGTAATCTGCAATTTCAGAATAATACAGAAATTTTAAAAGCATTCAGCTTCTTTCCTTCCACCTCTATATTAATGCGCGCCAGGCTCCCTTCCAGGCAGCAGGAGTCGCTAATGTGAAAAACCTATAATCGGAAATTTCAATCAGTGTAATCGAGATGCTGTATCCAGCATAAGTACTTAATGATTGTTATTAACCTTTAGATATCTTCGATTTTCTGGCCATTCATTTTCAAAAATGATTTTAATCATAATGGCGATAAGGACGATATTTCATCCAAGAATCGTAGTTTAACTCTTACTTGAACAAACACATTAGGGAAGATGATAACCAGTTCACTTGTTAAATCGTTAAAAACAAACTACTAAGAGATAATGAATCTAAATTCACACTAAGATCCAGCATCGTCCTTTTCACGATTCGAGAGTCATGTCAATTTTCCCGTCCGCAGGCATCGCCGAGAGATCAAAGAGAGAGAGAGAGAGATTGAGAGAGAGAGAGAGACTGAGAGAGAGAGAGAGACTGAGAGAGAGAGAGAGAGAGAGAGAGAGAGAGAGAGAGAGAGAGAGAGAGAGAGAGAGAGAGAGAGAGAGAGAGAGAGAGAGAGAGAGAGAGAGAGAGAGAGAGAGAGAGAAATGGGGGGATTATGAGAAAGAGAGAGAGAGCGAGAGACTGAGATAGATAGAGAGAGAGAGAGAGAGAGAGACTGAGAGAGAGAGAGAGAGAGAGAGAGAGAGAGAGAGAGAGAGAGAGAGAGAGAGAGAGAGAGAGAGAGAGAGAGAGAGAGAGGGAAGGGAGAGAGAGAGAGAGAGAGAGGGAAGGGAGAGAGACAGCGATCAAGAGGAGACCTTAAAGTGTTATCATTAACCGGTCGCAGCAGACACTTAATTGACACTCGGCCAACGCAGACACTCACTCGTTCGCCGCAGACACAGAAGCGGACGAGGACGGCCTGGGGACCGAAGCCCTGAATCGAAGCTCGCGGTTCTTGCATCAATCCGGGGGGAGGGGGGAGGGGAGGAGAGGGGAGGGGAGGGGATGGGAGGGACGGAAAGAGGAGGGGAGGGAAGGGAAGGGGAGGAGAGGGGAGGGGAGGGGGAGGGGATGGGAGTAGTGGAGGTCGGAAAGGGAGGAGGAGGGAGGGAAGTGGAATGTGGGTTAAGTTAAAAAAAAACAAAAAAAAAAAATTGGGTGGGCGGGGTGGGGGGTGGGAGGTGGGGGGTGGGTTTGGTGGGTAGGGTGGGGCGGGGGGGGGGGGGGGGGGGGTGAGGGTGGTGGGGGGAGGTGGGGGGGTGGGGGGGGGATGCCTTCGCCACACGATATCGACCATTCTATCCCACGTGCGGGGGGGTGGGGGGAGGGTGAGGGATGAGGGAGGGCTGGGGGAGAGGGAGGGGGGGAGGAGAGGAGAGGGGGGAGAGGGGGAGATATCTGCATAATAGCGGACTCGGTAACACGTCCTTGTATAATTTACGAAGAGGAGCTAATCGGCCAACTGACAAAAGAAAGATGAAAAAGTAGTCAAGCTAAATGGAGCAGCGGAGGGCCTTTTTGTGCCGAAAGATAATCGACATTACCATTGCAGAAAAACTAATAATATAACTACATCCTTTCTAGATTATAGGGCATTACACTAAGTTATACAACAAAGGTTAACTATCACTTGCACACATAGAACCACTAATGATATGTTTGAGGATGAGTCAGTATTATCTGACTGGTAAGTATACAGACACCGTAAAGCAGTGAGTATTGTACTATCCCTCGAAACAGTCTATATCCAAGTCTCTGAAACTTGAAAACCTTTCGATTCCATACATTGCCTTTCTTTTTTTTATCTATCCGACATCTCTTGATTGCACATTGCACTTCTATTCCATGTTGCGTGACTGCACTCTGCACCTGAGATATCAGAGATGAGGTAGAGATGAGCCTCTGAGCCGATGTATTTCAACGCTCTAAACTTCTTCGTTTTAAAGAATGTCTTTGATGAATATAAACACTCTGGGATTCTCATGTCACTCAAATGATGGTTTTCTCTTTCTCTCTCTCTAACAAGAGCAATGGCGGGGGCGTGAGGGGTTGGGGAAGGGGGTTTAGAGAACCCTCCTTCAGGTGAAATGACGAAGAGAGAGGCAGAAGAGAGGGGGGGGAGGGGGCAGGCTTTGAAGGTGGTGTCTCATTTTACTCTTTCTCCGGAGCAGGAACATGTTACTAGAGTGAAAGAGGATAGGAGTGGCGGTAGAATAGTTTAAACTCATGAGCATATGCAAATGGAGAAACACGAAACACACACACACACACACACACACACACACACACACACACACACACACACACACACACACACACACACGCACACACTCACACACACACACAGGCATGTATTCCCTCATGTCTTTTGTGTTTGAACACGTGTACGATGTTCTATCCTCACATACAAGAATAATGTTCTACACGCATGCAAACGCGCATTAATAGTAACGTGAGGTTGTGTAAAGTTATAAAATTTAATCCACTCTTTAATCAGGTTTTTATGGACCGTTTTAGAACATAGTTAATTTGATGTGTTGATTTTTAAAGTACTCAGAAACATTTATATTCTAGAGCATAAAGTTTATTGCATGAATCTGCATAATCATAGGATTATCTGCTTTCGCGTAGCCAGTAACTCTCCCGGCGTATATTTCTGAGCGAAGGGATAGCTTTATTTCTTCATATACAGTAGAGGCGTATGAGCGCGTAAAATATTTATCTATTTTTTATTTTTTGTATGCAAGTATCATCACACACACACACACACACACACACACACACACACACACACACACACTAAAGGGACGTAACATACATGCGCAAGTATGTAATTAAGTACTGACGACCACTTTATCTCCGCACACCTGGTATGTGATGACGGCTAAGTGGCATTCCTGTGAGATGTCACCTTGACGCACCCTCTCGCCGTCTCATCGTCGCTGGGAAAAGTACCCGCCACATGGTAGGACTTAAGCTGGCCATTACCTGTGCTATGAGAGCTACAGGTGAGGCATCTTAGTTATGGACGATGTAGAAGACGGACGTGGAAGTACCTGTGTTTAGGTTCGTAAATTAGTAGTGGATCTTGGTATAGTTAGTACGAAGTATCTAATGCTGGTATGAAGTAATGGAGAAAGGGGAAAGATCCACCGTTCAGGAAGGAAAGAAAGTCTATAGCTGTATTTCATGTGCACTCAGACGCTGCATCAGTTACGAAAGTAAGGGGAGAGGAGTTGGGAGGGAGGTAGTGATGAGGGGGTTGGGGGGGAAAGGGGGGGGGGGGAGGGGGGGGGGGGGGGGGGGGGGGGGTAAGGGGGGGGGTGAGGGGGGAAGAGGGGAAAGGGGAGTGGCGAGGAGGGAGTGGGGAGGATTGGGGCGTGGGAGAAAGGGGGTGGATGCCAAAGATTATTATTAACAGGTGCGAAGTACAAAGACTAAATCTTTGCAGCAAAGAGGAAAAAAATCACTAGCTTTAAACCACGCAAATGGACAGCAGAAATGTAATAATAACTGTCGGTGATAGAAATAGGGATATGCAAGAATCTTCCAAACGCACATAGAAACACAAAACCGAGAATAAGGGTGATAAACGTGGCTTAAGCCGTAAGGAGCAACTAGACAAGAAGCCAGGATAAAGAAAGTACAAGTCTTGAGAAATCGCCTTTGGCAGCTGTGATTGGGGTGAAGCAAGGCATATTAGTTGAGGAGAAACCCCGGGGAGCAAGACATGAGGCGAATGCAAGGAAATGCCTCACACTGAACGAAACGTATCACAGGTGCTTATGGTGTGAATGTCCAAAGAGGATGTCGCAAGAGCCCCCGGCCAAAGCGAGATACGTAATGCTGAAAGATGAAGACGACTATTGTACTTCAATCTGGTGCTGAGAAAGGCAAGAGGAGTTGACGTGATGTATGTGGCACAGGGAGGTGCAGGAATTCGTTATGTGTGAAGCTTAAGGACGAAAGAAAAAAACAACATCAAGAATGGATTCCTGCAACTTGTATCTTTAAATCAGTGATACTTGCATTCTACTCATATTGATATCACTATGATATAACAAGCACGGCACTTACCGTAATCACGATTTCGAGAAACAGTTACACCTCCGAGAAGGACGATAACATTGCCCCTACACGTGAAGCGGCGGACACGGTCAGCTGCGC
>NW_028234411.1:12673677-12683677 GCF_977035675.1 Penaeus japonicus
GATAACAGAGAGAGAAATGCAAGAGGATAACAGAGAGAGAAATGCAAGAGGATAACAGAGAGAGAAATGCAAGAGGATAACAGAGAGAGAAATGCAAGAGGATAACAGAGAGAGAAATGCAAGAGGATAACAGAGAGAGAAATGCAAGAGGATAACAGAGAGAGAAATGCAAGAGGATAACAGAGAGAGAAATGCAAGAGGATAACAGAGAGAGAAATGCAAGAGGATAACAGAGAGAGAAATGCAAGAGGATAACAGAGAGAGAAATGCAAGAGGATAACAGAGAGAGAAATGCAAGAGGATAACAGAGAGAGAAATGCAAGAGGATAACAGAGAGAGAAATGCAAGAGGATAACAGAGAGAGAAATGCAAGAGGATAACAGAGAGAGAAATGCAAGAGGATAACAGAGAGAGAAATGCAAGAGGATAACAGAGAGAGAAATGCAAGAGGATAACAGAGAGAGAAATGCAAGAGGATAACAGAGGAGAAATGCAAGAGGATAACAGAGAGAGAAATGCAAGAGGATAACAGAGGAGAAATGCAAGAGGATAACAGAGAGAGAAATGCAAGAGGATAACAGAGAGAGAAATGCAAGAGGATAACAGAGAGAGAAATGCAAGAGGATAACAGAGGGAGAATGCAAGAGGATAACAGAGGGAGAATGCAAGAGGATAACAGAGAGAGAAATGCAAGAGGATAACAGAGGAGAAATGCAAGAGGATAACAGAGAGAGAAATGCAAGAGGATAACAAGGGAGAAATGCAAGAGGATAACAAGGGAGAAATGCAAGAGGATAACAGAGAGAGAAATGCAAGAGGATAACAGAGAGAGAAATGCAAGAGGATAACAGAGAGAGAAATGCAAGAGGATAACAGAGAGAGAAATGCAAGAGGATAACAGAGAGAGAAATGCAAGAGGATAACAGAGAGAGAAATGCAAGAGGATAACAGAGAGAGAAATGCAAGAGGATAACAGAGAGAGAAATGCAAGAGGATAACAGAGAGAGAAATGCAAGAGGATAACAGAGGAGAAATGCAAGAGGATAACAAGGGAGAAATGCAAGAGGATAACAGAGGGAGAAATGCAAGAGGATAACAGAGAGAGAAATGCAAGAGGATAACAGAGGAGAAATGCAAGAGGATAACAGAGAGAGAAATGCAAGAGGATAACAGAGAGAGAAATGCAAGAGGATAACAGAGGAGAAATGCAAGAGGATAACAGAGAGAGAAATGCAAGAGGATAACAGAGAGAGAAATGCAAGAGGATAACAGAGAGAGAAATGCAAGAGGATAACAGAGAGAGAAATGCAAGAGGATAACAGAGGAGAAATGCAAGAGGATAACAGAGAGAGAAATGCAAGAGGATAACAGAGGAGAAATGCAAGAGGATAACAAGGGAGAAATGCAAGAGGATAACAGAGAGAGAAATGCAAGAGGATAACAGAGGAGAAATGCAAGAGGATAACAGAGAGAGAAATGCAAGAGGATAACAGAGAGAGAAATGCAAGAGGATAACAGAGAGAGAAATGCAAGAGGATAACAGAGAGAGAAATGCAAGAGGATAACAAGGGAGAAATGCAAGAGGATAACAGAGGAGAAATGCAAGAGGATAACAGAGAGAGAAATGCAAGAGGATAACAGAGAGAGAAATGCAAGAGGATAACAGAGAGAGAAATGCAAGAGGATAACAGAGAGAGAAATGCAAGAGGATAACAGAGAGAGAAATGCAAGAGGATAACAGAGGAGAAATGCAAGAGGATAACAGAGAGAGAAATGCAAGAGGATAACAGAGAGAGAAATGCAAGAGGATAACAGAGGAGAAATGCAAGAGGATAACAGAGGGAGAATGCAAGAGGATAACAGAGAGAGAAATGCAAGAGGATAACAGAGAGAGAAATGCAAGAGGATAACAGAGAGAGAAATGCAAGAGGATAACAGAGAGAGAAATGCAAGAGGATAACAGAGAGAGAAATGCAAGAGGATAACAGAGAGAGAAATGCAAGAGGATAACAGAGGAGAAATGCAAGAGGATAACAGAGAGAGAAATGCAAGAGGATAACAGAGAGAGAAATGCAAGAGGATAACAGAGAGAGAAATGCAAGAGGATAACAGAGAGAGAAATGCAAGAGGATAACAGAGGGAGAAATGCAAGAGGATAACAGAGGGAGAAATGCAAGAGGATAACAGAGGGAGAAATGCAAGAGGATAACAGAGAGAGAAATGCAAGAGGAGAACAGAGGGAGAAATGCAAGAGGAGGAAAGAGGGAGAAATGCAAGAGGAGAACAGAGAGAGAAATGCAAGAGGATAACAGAGGAGAAATGCAAGAGGATAACAGAGAGAGAAATGCAAGAGGATAACAGAGAGAGAAATGCAAGAGGATAACAGAGGAGAAATGCAAGAGGATAACAGAGAGAGAAATGCAAGAGGATAACAGAGAGAGAAATGCAAGAGGATAACAGAGAGAGAAATGCAAGAGGATAACAGAGAGAGAAATGCAAGAGGATAACAGAGAGAGAAATGCAAGAGGATAACAGAGGAGAAATGCAAGAGGATAACAGAGAGAGAAATGCAAGAGGATAACAGAGAGAGAAATGCAAGAGGATAACAGAGAGAGAAATGCAAGAGGATAACAGAGAGAGAAATGCAAGAGGATAACAGAGGGAGCAATGCAAGAGGATAACAGAGGAGAAATGCAAGAGGATAACAGAGGAGAAATGCAAGAGGATAACAGAGAGAGAAATGCAAGAGGATAACAGAGAGAGAAATGCAAGAGGATAACAGAGGAGAAATGCAAGAGGATAACAGAGAGAGAAATGCAAGAGGATAACAGAGAGAGAAATGCAAGAGGATAACAGAGGAGAAATGCAAGAGGATAACAGAGAGAGAAATGCAAGAGGATAACAGAGAGAGAAATGCAAGAGGATAACAGAGAGAGAAATGCAAGAGGATAACAGAGAGAGAAATGCAAGAGGATAACAGAGGAGAAATGCAAGAGGATAACAGAGAGAGAAATGCAAGAGGATAACAGAGAGAGAAATGCAAGAGGATAACAGAGAGAGAAATGCAAGAGGATAACAGAGGAGAAATGCAAGAGGATAACAGAGAGAGAAATGCAAGAGGATAACAGAGAGAGAAATGCAAGAGGATAACAGAGGGAGCAATGCAAGAGGATAACAGAGGAGAAATGCAAGAGGATAACAGAGAGAGAAATGCAAGAGGATAACAGAGAGAGAAATGCAAGAGGATAACAGAGGAGAAATGCAAGAGGATAACAGAGAGAGAAATGCAAGAGGATAACAGAGGGAGCAATGCAAGAGGATAACAGAGGAGAAATGCAAGAGGATAACAGAGAGAGAAATGCAAGAGGATAACAGAGAGAGAAATGCAAGAGGATAACAGAGGAGAAATGCAAGAGGATAACAGAGGAGAAATGCAAGAGGATAACAAGGGAGAAATGCAAGAGGATAACAGAGAGAGAAATGCAAGAGGATAACAGAGAGAGAAATGCAAGAGGATAACAGAGAGAGAAATGCAAGAGGATAACAGAGGAGAAATGCAAGAGGATAACAGAGGAGAAATGCAAGAGGATAACAGAGAGAGAAATGCAAGAGGATAACAGAGAGAGAAATGCAAGAGGATAACAGAGGAGAAATGCAAGAGGATAACAGAGAGAGAAATGCAAGAGGATAACAGAGAGAGAAATGCAAGAGGATAACAGAGAGAGAAATGCAAGAGGATAACAGAGAGAGAAATGCAAGAGGATAACAGAGGAGAAATGCAAGAGGATAACAGAGAGAGAAATGCAAGAGGATAACAGAGGAGAAATGCAAGAGGATAACAGAGGAGAAATGCAAGAGGATAACAGAGGAGAAATGCAAGAGGATAACAGAGAGAGAAATGCAAGAGGATAACAGAGAGAGAAATGCAAGAGGATAACAGAGAGAGAAATGCAAGAGGATAACAGAGAGAGAAATGCAAGAGGATAACAGAGGGAGAAATGCAAGAGGATAACAGAGGGAGAAATGCAAGAGGATAACAGAGGGAGAAATGCAAGAGGATAACAGAGGGAGAAATGCAAGAGGATAACAGAGGGAGAAATGCAAGACGATAACAGAGGGAGAAATGCAAGAGCAGGAAAGAGGGAGAAATGTAAGAGGAGGAAAGAGGGTGAAATGCAAGCGGAGGAAAGAGGGAGAAATGCAAGAGGAAGAAAGAGGGAGAAATGTAAGAGCAGGAAAGAGGGAGAAATGCAAGCGGAGGATAACAGAGGGAGAAATGCAAGAGGATAACAGAGGGAGAATGCAAGAGGATAACAGAGAGAGAAATGCAAGAGGATAACAGAGGGAGAATGCAAGAGGATAACAGAGGGAGAAATGCAAGAGGATAACAGAGGGAGCAATGCAAGAGGATAACAGAGGAGAAATGCAAGAGGATAACAGAGGGAGAAATGCAGAGGATAACAGAGGGAGAATGCAAGAGGATAACAGAGGGAGCAATGCAAGAGGATAACAGAGGGAGCAATGCAAGAGGATAACAGAGGGAGAATGCAAGAGGATAACAGAGGGAGAAATGCAAGAGGATAACAGAGGGAGAAATGCAAGAGGATAACAGAGGGAGCAATGCAAGAGGATAACAGAGGGAGAAATGCAAGAGGATAACAGAGGGAGAAATGCAAGAGGATAACAGAGGGAGAAATGCAAGAGGATAACAGAGGGAGCAATGCAAGAGGATAACAGAGGGAGAAATGCAAGAGGATAACAGAGGGAGAAATGCAGAGGATAACAGAGGGAGCAATGCAAGAGGATAACAGAGGGAGCAATGCAAGAGGATAACAGAGAGAGAAATGCAAGAGGATAACAGAGGGAGCAATGCAAGAGGATCAAGGAGAAGGCAGTGCAAGAGGATAACAGAGGGAGAAATGCAAGAGGATAACAGAGGGAGAAATGCAAGAGGATAACAGAGGGAGAAATGCAAGAGGATAACAGAGGGAGAAATGCAAGAGGATAACAGAGGGAGAAATGCAAGAGGATAACAGAGGGAGAAATGCAAGAGGATAACAGAGGGAGAAATGCAAGAGGATAACAGAGGGAGAAATGCAAGAGGATAACAGAGGGAGAAATGCAAGAGGAAGAAAGAGGGAGAAATGTAAGAGCAGGAAAGAGGGAGAAATGCAAGCGGAGGATAGAAGGTGAAATGCAAGGGAAGGAAAGAGAGAGAAATGAAAGAGGATAACAGAGGGAGAATGCAAGAGGATAACAAGGGAGAAATGCAAGAGGATAACAGAGGGAGAATGCAAGAGGATAACAGAGGGAGAAATGCAGAGGATAACAGAGGGAGCAATGCAAGAGGATAACAGAGGAGAAATGCAAGAGGATAACAGAGGGAGAAATGCAAGAGGATAACAGAGGGAGAAATGCAAGAGGATAACAGAGGGAGAAATGCAAGAGGATAACAGAGAGAGAAATGCAAGAGGATAACAGAGGGAGAAATGCAAGCGGAGGATAGAAGGTGAAATGCAAGAGGATAACAGAGGGAGAAATGCAAGAGGAGGAAAGAGGGAGAAATGGAAGAGGATAACAGAGGAGAAATGCAAGAGGATAACAGAGGAGAAATGCAAGAGGATAACAGAGGAGAAATGCAAGAGGATAACAGAGGAGAAATGCAAGAGGATAACAGAGGAGAAATGCAAGAGGATAACAGAGGAGAAATGCAAGAGGATAACAGAGGGAGAATGCAAGAGGATAACAGAGGGAGCAATGCAAGAGGATAACAGAGGAGAAATGCAAGAGGATAACAGAGGGAGCAATGCAAGAGGATAACATGCTTTTCGTTCTTCTCTCCCCTGTTTTTATGAAAGTGTCAGATTTTGTGGCCCCCTTGGCGAGGCGTCGGGCACCTGTGGGCAGTCTCGGGGGCCCATTTGTCAATCTTACGGCGTCGTTTTCTTGATCAGTTTGCTTGTCGGCAATTTCCAGAGTCGATCGTTACTGCCCTCACGAAAACAATTTCTCGGCAGAGTCAAACAGTCGCTCCGCGTGAGCTAACATTCCTCCCGCCAACCGGACGAGAGATCGTTGCCTCCAGCGAGCTCCACGTGAGTTTTCTCATGAGCAAGAACCTCTGCCTAAATTCGAGCAGAGTTCCGAGACCTCGTGGGCGGCAGAGAAGTTGAAAACGGGCCGCGAAGAAGGCCAGTGCATCACACGGGCGGCCGGACGAAACGAAATCATACGTCTGATCCCCAGTAGAAAAAAACGGTGACCGCGCGTGTCGTCTCGCTCACCTCGAATGACCCGTGCAGTTAAGTGACCACGAGAAGAGCCCTTGCACATATGGGAGAGGGGGTGGGGGTGGGGGGGAGAATGGGTTCGAGGGGGTGATGGTGCCATAAACGTGAGAGGTTGGGGACTGGAGAATATGAGGGGAGAAGCGCGAGGCGTTAATGTTACAAATAGAGCGAAGGTTGGACCTATAAGAATAATCGCAGATTTAGCCTTGTCTCTATTTTCTTCTCTGCCTCTCTCTTTCTCCCTAAGTTTGCCTTATACATAAGATAAACATCTACAGACAGTTTTGTGATGTGGATGAATACATCTTTATACAAAGGGTCGAACCGCTTCTTGAAAGTTACGGCGTTATATAAGTGTAGGAAGTGGTTGTTTTTACTCCCAAGAGCCCGTGTAAGTGTATGTGTGTGTGCGTGTTTGTGTTTCTGTGTGTGTTTGGGAGAGAGTGAACGGACACATATGCATACATATACTGTACATAATGCTGTGACATCAATCATCAGTTTTTTTGCCTTAATTGCAAACCCTGTTCACTGGGGAACGGCTCCCCTGTGTGACGGACAGCAAAACTGAGATAATGCACCATTGGATCTTTCTGATTTACTGTTATTTTACCGTTTTATGTTTTTCTCTTCTAACGCCAGTAATACGTTTTCCCTTTTTTAGGCTAGAAACGGCCAAGCATTTTTTAAGAGGCTGTGGAACATATGGGATGGGAATAAATGCTAGGTTCGGCCGATAAAGTACCAGGCCTCCAAGATGTATTTCCAGGGTCAATATGCAACTGAAACGTTCTGTTGTAATGCTGTGCCATTGTTTGGTAAGATGTATGAAATGCAATGAACAATAGAAGAGTAAACTTATAAAAAAATACTATTTGGCTTGATTCTGTCGTTGTGTTTTTATCGGTCTGTTTGTCTCTCTCTCTCTCTCTCTCTCTCTCTCTCTCTCTCTCTCTCTCTCTCTCTCTCTCTCTCTCTCTCTCTCTCTCTCTCTCTCTCTCTCTCTCTCCCCTCCCCTCTATCCCTTTATCCCTCCCTCTCTCCCTCCTTCCGCCACTTTTTCTTTTACCTCTCTCTCTCTCTCCTTCCTTCCCTTCCTCCTCTTCCACCCTCTCTCATCCACTTACCCACCTACTGTACGCACTCACACCTCCGTCTCACTCCACCTCAGGCCGCAGTATCACGTCAGCGAGCCTAACTTATTGTGACTCCATCAGAAACACGTTGATTAACTTGTGTCTGAGATGCGGTCTTCGGGGCTAAGGGAAGGGGGGTTGTGGGGAGGGGATAGACGGTAAATAGGGGGATGTGGAGGGGATCAGACAAGACATCTAGATAAAGGCAGGGATGGGACTACGAAAATTATTTTTGACGTTTTGGGTGAGCTATGTAACTGAACGTACGGCGTGAAAGGGGTGGCACAAAAAAAAAGAAACAAAAAAAAGAAAAAAAAAAAAAGAAAGAGAGAGAAAAAAAAATGATATAAAAATAAATATATATATATATATATATATATATATATATATATATATATATATATATATATATAAATGTTAAATGAACTATTCTGTAAGTACTATTCACTACGTTCAAGTTTGCCGCAGCGAAACATCTCGAAAGACAATGATAATTCAATCTCTCAGTCCTTATATCATCCCTACAGTAAACCATACTACTATCATTAATTATACATTATACAAGAGTTTCCCCTTCTAAGCCCAGTAAAGAAAAGAAAATGGAAAACCCCAAAAAATAAACACGAACAGGAACGGGTTGAAAAAGTATGAATACATCCACAAGACAAGGAGACTATGGTAGACAAGGGGCGCTCCGTGTGTCGTGGAAGATATACCTCGGTTAATGGGGAGAGGTAGACGCGGTAGATGCGGTAGACGGCGAGGTAGAAGCAGATAAGCGCAGAACGGCAAGAGAGTAATCCTTGTAAGATGGGAAGGTCTTTCTATTACGTTTTTTTTTTTTTTTTTTTTTTTGAGGGGGAGGGGGCAGGGGGCAACAGAGAAAAAGAGTCCAGTAGGCTGTTTTTTTTTCTTTTTTTCTTTTTTTGCTTAATAAAGTTGGGACACTATAACAAGAAAAATACAGATAGTGATACATGGAAAATACAATGGCAATGAGTATGTATAATATCACTACTGTAAAAAAAAAAAAAAAAAAAAAAGGGAAATCAAAGGTTTATTTCCATCTCCACAAGGAAGATTAAGCCAACAGATAAAGAAACGGGAAAGTTGAAATGACGAGGAAATTAAACACTGATGATGTCTAAAATTGCGACAAGATGGACGATCAGAGAAATGACATTAGTAAACGGGGGAGGGAGATAGGCCGGGGAGAAGGGGGAAAGCGGAGGGTGGAGGGAAGGGGGGAGGGAAGGGGGCAAGGATGCATGAATAACACGAAGGAAAGAAGGCAAGGATGTGAGAAGGCAAAGAAGTCAAGGGGAGAAGGCCTGGGATGCGATGATGAGGCTGGTGGAAAGGGAACAGTGACCAAGCGTGATTAAGTGCGACTCTCATTCTCTGTCCTCTTTTTCTTTTCATCTCCCTCTCTCTCTTACTCTTTCTGACTCTGACTCTAACTCTATCTCTCTTTCTCTCTCAGACCTTTTCTTTCTCTCTCTCTTATTCTCTCTTTCTCTCTCCCAGACCCTTTCTCTCTCTCTCTCTTACTCTCTCTTTCTTTCTATCTCTCTTACTCTTTCTTTCATTCTCTCTCTCTTACTCTCTCTTTCTTTCTCTCTGTGTGTCTCTCCTTCTGTCACTCTCTCTTTCTCTGTCTCAAGCCCTTTCTTTCTCTCTCAGTGTCTCTCTTTGTCTCTCCTTCTCTCTCTCTCTCCTCTCTCTCTCTCTCCTCTTCTCTCTCTCTTTCTCTCTCTCTCTGTCTCTCTCTCTCTCTCTCTCTCTCTCTCTCTCTCTCTCTCTCTCTCTCTCTCTCTCTCTCTCTCTCTCTCTCTCTCTTTCTCTTTCCCACCCTCCCTCCCTCCAGTCCCTCCTCCTACCCCCTCTCTCTATTTCCAGCCGCTTTATATCTTTGACATTCACTCCACTGACAATCGGAAAAGACACGTCCTGGACTGTCTAATCCCGCGCAGTGCGAAGAGTGAAGCATGGGATGGACTGGTCGTAAAGACTTAATTAATCGTGTTCCCTGCGCAGTTCCGTCCTTATCCTCCTCGCGTAGTCCCCAGCTTGTCTCGCGTGATGTACATGCACTGCATCGTTCCAGCTGTCGTTCTCTCCGCTGCCCTTGATCGCTATGTACATCCGTGCATCTTCTTGATGTGCGCAGCCGGGTGTGCTCAGCCAACACATGTGCTCGGGAGGGTGTTCGCGCCCCCCCCCCCCCACACACACACCCGAGCACCGCGTTATTTCCTCTTCCTCGCCTGCAGTAACGAGCCAAATCCCAATGAAAAATAACGGTCGCACAACAGACGAAAGAAAGAAATATGGCGGTGTGACGGAGAGTGAGGGCGGCGCGAGGTCATTCTGCTGGTGACACATGAGAGTGGTGGACAAACCCTGACATGTTGATCCACCGACCGATTATTTTGGGAGGGGGGTGATGGGGGCGCGCTGACCCCTCCTCCGCGACAGCGAGGAAATTGGAACAGACTGGAGATTACTGAAACAGGAGGGGGGGGGGGGAGACAGGGGAAAAAAAGGGACGGGCGCGGAGGATGGATCTCCTTG
>NW_028234411.1:12688677-12696177 GCF_977035675.1 Penaeus japonicus
TATTTTTTGTTTTTATGTCTTTTCTTTCTTACCTATTCCCTCGGAATTCTCGGTGGCTTTGTTTGTTTTTCGTTTCATGAATAAAGGTCAATGTATACCTCTAATCTTCCCTTAACATTTATTTTTATCTATGCAGAACATGTATAAAGGGATTTAACGAAATGCGTGCACATGTAAATCTGAATCTATTTCTAAAATGTGGACAAGGACCATGATACTCACACGCTTTTGCACTCATGCACATACACCCCCTTCACACACATTACACACATAAACAACCTACACACACATATACACACATATACCCCGTATACACACATACACCCCCTCCACATACACACACACACACACACACACACACACACACACACACACACACACACACACAGCCCCCCCCCCACCCCACACCCCGACACACACACACACTGTCACCCACATAGCCCCCCCACACACACGTGTTAGCAGCGCCTGGTACGTACGTTCAACCCAAGATTTATTCAGCAATCAATTGTTCAGCTATTGAAGATCTGATGTGCCACTTTTTGCCAAGGGAGATAATACTGTGCCAGTTTTACACCATTTCCAAACCTACTCCTCAGTTTTACGACCTTGGCGAAAGCGTAAATCCACGATAGAATCTCATCCACATTTTATGAATGCAACACTGAGACACACGAGACCCCTATCAAGCGACACGTTTATTTGTTAACACTTTGTATATTGTGGCCACGGCCTCGCTCACCACGCAGCGGCGAAGAGGCCCCTGGAACCCGACGGCCACCGGTGCGGCCGGGTGAACCCCCCCCCCTTCTTCGGGAACTGCTTCGCGGGACAAAAAAGGAAATAAAGATCGATTCGCAGATAGCAGGAAGGTGAGAACTGGAATACGTAGAACGTTTATGATAAGTGTTATTGAGAGGGGAGATAGCTAATTGCATTTCGGAGGAATGTTACATGTTTTTTTTATTTCTGTATCTCTCTGTGGTGGATTTATAAATAAGACAAAAGGGAAAAATAATGAAAGAATGAAAAAAAAAGAAAGAAAAAAAAAAGAAAAGATGAAATTCAAGGCAACGGCATTATTCGAGCACATGGTACCTGCAATTAAAATTTCCTGCTTTTTTAACCAAATAAATATCAGAACCTCTCACTCTTAATTAGTTCGTGACGCTCTCAGTACAAAGAGACTTAACTTCTGAATTATATTTTGATGAATCTCTGAACTTAACAGTCAGGTCCATTAGGGAAATCTAGCAGCAATCAGCGCAGGCTAATCCTTCGAGCAAGAACATCGAAATGGAAAATTGAAAAAAAGGAGAGTAAAAAAAAAAAAAAAAAAAAAAAAAAAAAAAAGGTATTCAAGCCCGGTGGAGGAAGCGTTGTCTGAATCCATCCGAAGATTTCACACACATAAAGCTTCTTCTCCGTGGCAAAGATATAGGTTCCCCATCAGCGGGTGTCGCGCCACTGAGCGACGTCGTCCCATAAATTGCGCGCGCGGGTTTCCGGCGTGACACGGCGAAGGGCGCGCGCCGCTCGATCCGGTGATTGGGAGCCCGGCGAGTGTGACTCACTTCGGGTTCACTCCATACTCAGAATTTTAATGGGATGCGTCTCATCCGATCCCGGTCTCCCCCTCCCTCCTCCCCCCTAAAAAAATGTCACGCTGAGTAGTCCTGAAGAACAGTGGCATGAAAAAGAGAATATCTTTTGTGTCAAGCTTGATTTATAACTACATTATCGTCATAACGCTTATACGTGAGCCATATGCGGCTCCGTGGTGGCGGCCATTAGAAGTGATGAGAGCTTGAGTGGGGATAAACAACTTTTTTTCCGTATAGCTATTTGCTTGTTACTGAATTCGTCTCCTGACAGTGAGGTGCAGAGTGAGTGACAGATAACTGATCATTAAGCCAAGATCGAGTGACAATAAACTTCCATTTTCAAAAATATCTCAATGCCGAAATGAACGTGTTTTTTCCCCCGCCATCCTTACAACATGTTTTGATATCAAGCGGAGCAGATTGCACCAGGCTCCATCTCGAAGAAGAAAGTCAATCTAACTTACGAAAATATCTCTCGCATTACAGTTCCTCGCCATGGTTTCGGAGACACGTGTAAGTCCTTCAGTACCATTACCTACCTCAACAGTGACTTGACAGAGATGCAGTTGCTTCGTCACACTCGTCCCCCTCCCTCCTTCCCTCCCTCTCTCCCCCCTCCCTCCCTCCCTCCCTACCTCCCTGACCCCACCCCTCCAAACCCCAAACCCCAAGTTTCCCCACAAGATCTCATAACCCCGCACCCTCGGGGCTCCGCTCGGCATGACCTTCCGCGACTCGCCATTCCTGCATCCGCATTTTCTGCTTCGGTCGATCGCCTTTCCGTCGAGAGTAAAAGAGGCTAGGACAATAAGGTCTCGATAAAACCCTCAATGTATTTATCTGCAAATATATATATATATGTATAATATATATATATGTATAATATATCTATATATCTATATATATATATATATATCTATATATATATATATATATATAAATATATATAAATATATATATATATATATATATATATATTATATATATATATATATAATAATATATATATATATATATATATATATATATATATATATATATATATATATATATATATAATATATTATATATATATATATATGTATTATATATATCTGTGTGTGTGTGTGTGTGTGTGTGTGTGTGTGTGTGTGTGTGTGTGTGTGTGTGTACACATTCATATACGTGTTTTTTTTATTTTTTTGTGTGTGTATATATGTATATATGCATGTATATATGTATATGCATATGTGTCTATGTATATGTATAATATAACATATATATGATTATAAATGTTTATATATATATGTATATATATATATATATATATATATATATATATTCATATATATAGATATATAGATATATAGATATATATATATATATATATAATATATATATATATATATATATATATATATATAATATATATATATATATATACATAAATATATATATAATATATATATATATGTATATAATATATATATATATATATATATATATATATATATATATATATATATACATTTTTGTAAGAAATTTCCGTCACTGGGCAATTGAAACTTAACCAAGTTCAGGTGGCTTCGTTTTGACGTTCCGGATGAGAGATTAATAACTAGATTGAGTACAGTTGATGAAATCTGAAACACAACGAAAGTAAAGAACAAAAACAAGACTAGAAGTGACTCGTTATCACATTTTTTTTTCTTTAAGCAAAAGATTTTATTCATGGAAACATAAGTGCTTATATGCAAATTACAGATTTCGATGTAATGATATGCTCATATCGATCTGTCATTCCTCCACAACTCCCTATCCGTATATGAGTGTAGATCTGCCACCATGTGTATTTTCATCTAATCACTTGATCGTGAGAATCAGTTGATAATGTCTTCAAGATCTCTCCTTTACTTGGTTTTTTTAACTTCTTCACATCATCGTCTAAGATATGAAAAATATTCTAAGATATGAGAAATATCTTAATGAAGATAACATTTGGCAGTCAACTATTTTCGCTCTACTGACCGTATATATTTAATGTGTTTTAGGGCTAGTGGTTTTGCTATCATGATAACAAGTTTTGTATTATAAGCTTGTCGCGTTATTTCGTAACCATTTCTTAAAGCTTTGTAGTTTTTTTTCCATAGTTTGAATAACGTTGTGTTTAGAGACGTGATCATCTTATAATCTTTTTTTTTTTTTCTCTCTCTCTCTCTCTTGGATATAAAAGATTTAGATGTCTAATGTCTAATTAGATATATCAGATTTGAAAGTCTTTTCGCTTCAATAGTTACTAATATTTTCTTTACATATGATAGCGTGGTTCTTTTAATTATGATAGACACTATTTCTGGACATTTTTATTACAGGATTGATATTATTCTAATTTGAAATAGTTGTGTTAGTTGTTGGATATTTTCGTTTCTGGTTCTTAGAACTTGTCTCGGTTCTACGCTCGGTCCTTCACTTAGAACGTCTCTCTCTCTCTCTCTCTCTCTCTCTCTCTCTCTCTCTCTCTCTCTCTCTCTCTCTCTCTCTCTCTCTCTCTCTCTCTCTCTGTGTGTGTGTGTGTGTGTGTGTGTGTGTGTGTGTTTGTGTTTTATTCTCTCGCTGTCTCCCCCGCCCCCACACTCTCTCCCTCTCATTCTCACTTATTCACACTAACACTCTCCCTCACTCTCACTCTCACTCTCACTCCCTGCCCTCTCTCCCTCTTTCCCTCTCCCTGCCTGCCTACCAACATCCCTCCCTCCCTCCTCCCTCCCTCCCGCCTCCCTCTCTCCCACACTCACTCCCTCCATCCCCTCCCCTTCTATCTGTCTAACTCTACTGGTTCCCTAACAGCTATCGATCCCTCTATCTCCAAAACCTCCGGAAAAAAAGAAGACGAAGATGAAGAGGGAGAAGAGGAGGCTTAGAGACTTCTTGACCGCTGGGACAGAATCTTCCGGAACCACCAACCCATTCGATGCTCTTTCGACCACCTCCCCCTTTTCCTAGAGGATTCTGGCCTCTTCCCAACCTAGAATACCTCTTACTTCCAGGAAGATTCTGGGTCCTCTGATCCTGATTCTAATCATCTCCCCTTTTTTTACATGAAGATTCTTGGTCTTGGCTGATTCCAATCGATTCTAATGCTCTTCCCGACCCCAACTATCTACTTTCAGGAGATTCTGACCCATCCATGATCTCAAACCTCCCATTCCCCCCCAAAAAAAAAAAAAAATATATATATATATATTCCAGGGGATGCTGACCCCCCGTCCCAAAACCAACCACCTCTCATTTCCAAGAGGCCTTTAGTTTCTCCCTGCCCCCCCCCCCCCTCCTTCTCTCCCTTTATCCCCCCTCTGGAAACCCTTGCATTTAATCCCCTGACCCCTACCCCAACCCCTACCTCCTGACCTCGCCCCTACCCCCTTAACCCCCTTCCCCCCCTAACCCCCATCTGTGCCCTGGCGTGAGCGATGGCGGCTCCCAACGAGTCTCCGTCCCCGCTCCCTCCATCACCGGCGTGACGTGCCGCGACAACAACACCATCACTCATTTAGCCAGGGCTGTCGGGTGTCATACGGACGTGTGTGATGTATGCCGTCAATATTTCCTCAAATCCGTGTCGTAAATATTCGTGGGCCCGTGTGTTTCGAGGCATGTCATGAGATATGGCACCCATTTCCTTCCACCCTCAAGGAGTCTATCCCCCATCCCCCCATTTCCACCCCCCCTCCCCCGACCCCACTTCCTTCTGCCTACCTCCCTCCCTCCCTCTCTCTCTCTCCCCCTCTTATCCCTCCTCCTTCCCTCCCTCTCTCTCCCCCTCATATCCCTCCTCCTTCCCTCCTTCCCTCTCTTCCTCTCTCTCTCTCTCTCTCCCTTCCCCCTTCTGCCTCTTTATCGCCCCTCCCTCATCGCTCGTCCCCCCCCCACCACCCTTACCCCATCCTACATCCAGTAGACCTAGACAGGGAAAATAATGCTTAAGGAAACGAATCCGATAAGGGGCTTGGTGACGACAAAAGAGAGAAAGAAACAACCGAATAAAAAAAAAGTGATTGGAAAAGAGATGGCTATGAGAATGATGGATGCGATAGTGGACGTGTCTTTATCATTGATGTTTTGCTTCTTATTTTCCTTTGGTTATTTTGATTATTAATCATCATTATTAATGATAACGATTGTTATCATTGTTAGTGGTAGTAGTAGTAGTAGTAGTAGTAGTAGGAGTAGTTGTAGTAGCAGTAGTAGTAATGGTAGGAGTAGTTGTAGTAGCAGTAGTAGTAGTTGTAGTAGTAGTAGTAGTAGTAGTAGTAGCAATAGTGGTAGTAGTAGTAGTAGTAGCAGTAGTAGTAGTAGTGGTAGGAGTAGTTGTAGTAGCAGTAGTAGTAGTGGTAGGAGTAGTTGTAGTAGCAGTAGGAGTAGGAGTAGCAGTAGTAGTTGTTGTAGTAGTAGTAGTAGTAGTAGCAGCAGTATTATAGTGGTAGTAGTAGTAGGAGTAGTAGTGAAAAAATAAAATTAGTAAAAAAAAATGAAATTGGTAACATTAGTACTAATACCTTTCTTTTCATCGTTTCAGTATATTGATGATAACAGAAATCTTGAAAATAACGATGCCGATAGTAACTACAACAATAACAACAAGCTACATTATCCCAGCTATACTTTTGAAACACATGACGTTTGATAAGTACATTAGTCTTATTACATTTTTTAAAATTTGTAGACGCCAATACAGGACGTTACCGCCCATTAGAGCACTTCTGGGTTGATGGGATATTGACATTAATCGAGGTATCCCATAGTGGGAGGTCTGGAACTACATACGATTTTATAGTAGATTATGTACTAAGCGAATGGTGATAACAATGATGATGATAACAACAGCATCAGCGATAACAACAACAACTGCTATGATGATGATGGTACCGTCAAACAAATAGTATTGATATTGCATATGCGAAGAAAAATGATGATACTACTACTACTCTGCTGCTACTGCTAGTACTTCTACTACTACTATTACTACCATTACTACTGCTACTGTTACTACTACTGCTACTACTGCTACCACTGATAATTGTGATGATAGTAACAACATCGACTATAATGATAACAGTGATAATGAAAATAATGATAAAGAATATAACAATAACAATAGTAATAATGACGATTAATTACAGTTATGATAATGATGATAATGATACCGATAATGGCAATAAAAAATGATAATGCGAACAATAATAAAACAACAGTGAGATACATTTGAATGATAGTGAAAAAAACAATTTTGATGACACTATCAACATTGAAAATTAATACCACTAATAATAACGAATGACACTGTACCACCAATATCATCGTCATCATCATTGCCAGTCTCACCATCATCATTAATATCACCACGATTTGTTATGACGATAGATCCAATTACAACAATAGTAATTACAACATTACACTCTATGCGAAGTCAGTAAGTTTGGCTGTACAAACAATCTCAATGAGAGGGTTGATAAGCTATGACCAATGACTTCCTGTGCGTCACCCATTCGTTATTCTCCCAATAATTGCAGCCTCTGACAGCTAGTTTTAAGTCTCCAAGTCTTGGCCGCAGGATATCGATCTTATGAAACAAATGGAGGTGATTGTTTACATTTTTGCACGAATATTTTGCCCGACCGTGGAGACCTTGATGGGAAAGTCTTTTTCTTCGATCGTTGCGTATTTACCATCGTGGAAGACACAGCAAAAACGTATAATGTATATGTATATGTGTATGTGTATATATATATTTTTCTTTCTTTCTTTCTTTCTTTCTTTTTTCTTTACAACATGAATATTACTGTTTCCTCAGGCAGCTTTGTTGATTCTGAATTAGCTAACGCCATTATCAAATGTTTATATGTATCATGATAGTGTT
>NW_028234411.1:12718677-12721177 GCF_977035675.1 Penaeus japonicus
GAAGAAAGAGAAAGAAGAGAGAGGGAACGTAAGTTGGGTTTAAGATTGGAGACGGAAAGATAAGACTCAAAAAACAAAGAGGTTTTATACGTGATTGTAGATAGACACTTAAAGGAGATTATTACTATGTAAATATATATTCTTGCAGCTGAATGTCTGTTTATTTCTGCAATATCTGGTGATTATACTTTACCTCTTATCTTAGTGAAAGATGCATCCAGTCCACCTTGTAGAAACCATCCGCAAATACATAATTTCGCTTCTAAACCTTACTTCTTTTAGATACCAAAACAAGTTTGATCCTTAACTCCTTAAGGAACTCTTTATCTCCTTGGCTACCGATTTAAGAAAGGACTTAACAGGAACTCCTTCGTGGCAAAAATGACTTATTTCTCGCCTACACGCTTGCAATTATAGTATTAATGACTCAATATATAATGCGATTGTGATGAATCGGCAAAAAGAAGAAGAAGAAGAAAAAAAAAGCGACGATAACCGCACCAAGTGAGGGTCCGAGGTAACGCCTCATCATAGTTAGATCACTGATGATTCAGCGCATTGGCATTATCATATGAAATTGCCGCATTTATAAATGCCTTCTTTTATAACGCACTTGAGATGGAGATAATGAAGGCACCTTTGTGTACACAAGACATTCCGCAGTTATCGGGGATGCCTGAGTTCGGAGATCCGTGAATATAAAGCGGCGATGGCGAGAGTACAATCTGAAGCATGAAATATCCGGACTATAATGTCATGTCGATTTCTTCTGAAATGTTTTTAATCTGACCTTTCTCGGGGCACAGGTATGGCATGTCACCCTCGACGCGTTTATTTCCACCGAGATAAACGCCAAGAAGAATGTGTGTGAGGCGGTGGTGCTGGTGCTGGTGTGTGTGTGTGTTGGGGGGTGGGGGTTGGAGGGTGGGGTGAGGGGGTGATGGGGTGGGGGGGTATATGTTATATTGGTCGTTCCGTGAAGTGTAATTTCGAGTGACATGTTTATATAGTCGTTGAAGGTCTTTTCTACATTGTGTGTGCAGCTTGTTTATGCAAATTGCAAAGTAAGTCAAGGTGAAGAAGAAAAGAAAGTATGAAAAAAAAGAGAAGGGGGGGAAAAATAAATCTAATTCCTTCGAAAAATGATGAGAAAAGGGTTAAACATGCTTTTCGTTTTGATAAATATGAAACATAAATTGCCAAATACAAAATATCCGGCCTTAGACACGAAATGATTATAGATACTTAAACAATGACATAAATCAAACTCACAAGTATTAGAGTAAAGGATTAGCTTATTAATGGCGATGATAAAACTTCATCCTAATATCTCTAACACTTGAAGGGATGAAGTTAAGTAAGAACGATAAAGCCAAGATACAAATGATCGGTCGTTTAATATGCAATGATCATCATAATAACAAATAACCATGATAAACATTGTCATTTCATTGCAATAATAGAACTGCAATATAACAAAAGTCACGATGAAGCATTTGACATAGATAGTGAAGGTGATGATAATTATCAGAAGCTGATGAAGATGGTACTAAAGATAAAAAAGGAGTGAGGTAATGATGATAATGATGGTACGCAATATGACGATATTAATGATATTGGTAATGATGATGATGGTTATCATGATGGTAATGGTGATGATGATGATAATATTGATGATGATTATGGTAATGGTGATGGTGATGATGAGGATAATGAAAAATAATAATGACAATAGCAAGATAATGGTTATAACAATGATGATCATAATAATGATGATACTAATGATTATCATAATGATGATAATAATGATTATAAGGATGATGACAATGCTATCAATAATGATAATCATAATAACAATTATAATGATGATAACAATAATAGTAAATATAACAATAAGGATACAAATGATTAGTGATAATAATGATAACACTAATGATAATATTAATGATAGTGTTGAAATGATAACATCAATAATGGAAATGTTACTGATAACAATGATGATTATAACAATGATTATAGTAATAATAATGATAATAGTAACAATGATAATGACAATAACAGTAGTAATAACAATGGTAATAATAATATAGATGATAATGATAATAACAATGATGATAATGATAAGTATAATGATAATGATAGTAATAGCAATAACAGCAATATGATAAAAAAAGGTAATGAAAATAATGATGATGACAAAAAAAAAAAATAATGATGATGATACTTATGATTATGATAATAGTGATGATGGTGATGATAACAACAATGACTATAAGGACGATGATGGAAATGATAACAATAATAACAATGATATCAATAATGATGGTGATAATAACAAAAGTGATAATAATAATAATGTTTATACTGATAACAATAAAACCGATAGTAATAATACTGATGATAATAATAGTAAAGCTGATGCTAATAATGATAGTGATAATGATGATAATAATAATAACAACAATAATAATAATGATAACACCATTAATGATACCAATGC
>NW_028234411.1:12728677-12731177 GCF_977035675.1 Penaeus japonicus
CCGGGTCTTATCGCCCGAGCTAAGCGGTGTTCATATTAAGATAATATTACTTATTCTCAGATGTTAAATGCTGCGAGGATTCTGCGCGGCATAAGAAAGCAGCATAACTGGACTCCTTGGGGTTCGTCTCCCTTGAGCCGATTCAGCATTAACGGACCGCGAGGGATGGGGTCAAAGGTCACGGCGGGGAGATCTTGATGACTTATTTGTTGGAGAAGATCACGAAATGACTTTATTTAGATGGCGGATGTCCACGCGGGGTTCTCGAGACAGCTTGGGGCTTCAAGAAGAGGAAAACCGTACTAGCAAATTAAAGAAGTATCTTCGAGATATCATATAGCTATTCAAGTACGTAAAAAAAGGAAAGAAAGTAAAAGAAAAGAAAAAAAACAATAAAAAAGGAAAGAAAGTAAAAAAAAGAATAGAATACGAAAGAAAGTAAAAAAAAAAAAAGAAAGAAAGAAAGTAAGAAGAAAAAAAATGATAAAAAAGGAAAGAAAGTAAAAAAAGAAAAGAATAGAATACGAAAGAAAGTAAAAAAAAAAGAAAGAAAGAAAGTAAGAAGAAAAAATAATAATAATAAAAAGGAAAGAAAGTAAGAAAAAAAAAAAACTAGTCAAGGAACGTACTCACAAGAAAATAAAAAGAATCCGAACACGAAGTTTTATGATTCTTAGTTATACAAGATGACTCGAGGGATCAACCAAAAACATGTTCTGTCTAGCTATTAATTTGACTATCATTTTCTTCATTTCTTTGTAAATGTTTTGTTTGTTTGTTTGTTTAGTCATGCTACCGTTGTCATCATCTTTATCATTACTGATTTGGCTTTGATGAGGATGATAATAAGGATACTATTAAAGATGCTAATGATGATATTGATAGTCAGAATGATAATGAAGATAAAAATGATGATGATAGTAATAATGATGATGACAATAACGACGATAATGATGATACTAATAATGGTAATGATAGTGATGATAAGGGTGAAAAACAATGATGATTATACTAATGGTGCTGATGAAGAAGACAATAATGGTAATATTGTTAATATTAATATTATCAATGATAAGAATGATAATTTAAATGATAAAAAATATAATAACAATAATATTGATAGCAATAATAACAATGACAATAATAACGATGATAACTGGAATTATAATAATAGCATTCATAATGAGAACGACAAAAAATAACGGAATTGTCAACAATAATGATATATATAGTTTAACAATGATGATAATAATAACAGAAATGCAATAATGATGGTGATGATGATAGTGATTTCAATGATAATGATAATGAAAATTGTAATTATAATATCAGTGATGATCATGATAATGACAGTGATGATAATAATAATAATGATGGTAAGAATAATAACAATTATAACAATAATAAAGATAAAAAATATAATGATGATAATAACAATAATAATGATAATGATTATGATAGTAAAATCATTACCATTATGAATAAGTAAGATGATAATGATGATAATTATAATCATAATTATAATGATATTAATGATAACAGAAATGATAACAGTAATGATGGTAATAATGAAAATGGTGATAATAATAAAGATGATGAAAGTAATGTTAATGATAGTAGAAATGGTAATGATGATAATAAAAATAATGTGATAATGATAATAATGAGAATAAAGATACTTCTATCTACTACTGGTAATAATAATGATGATAATGAATACAATAACTACTATTGTTTTCATATTTTTTTTCTGATTATTTACATCATTACCAGATAATAATGATAATAATGCTGGTGATGATAATTATGATAATCATTATTATCAGTATTATTTTTATCATCATATTTATCATCAAAATCTTCCTTATCATTCTTTTGACTACGATACTCCATGAATTCAATACCATAATAGTTATTCTGTTCAAATCAAATTATTTATATATATACATATATATATGTATATATATATATATATATATATATATATATATATATATATATATATATATATATATATATTCTCTCTCTCTCTCCCTAAATCCTTATTGTTTTTAATGATTCCAAATAAACGGTCGCGTTATCAGTATGTGCTGCTGATAATCTCTCTTCCTCTTTAAAGCCGTGTAACTTGTTTGTTTTGAACAGCATAATCTGAGTTTGATCATTCCGTGCATAACCTTTCGTCTTGGGTTCGCACACGAGATATTGGATGTTCGTTTAATGAACTCATGATGCAAGTCATCTTAATTATATCATGTGTTTACATCTGATCTCAGTCTTCTCTGTATTCGTGTCCCATGCTGACCGAGGGTCTTATCTGTTTATATCTATTTGCTTCTCCAAAGGGTATGTATCTATTAGGCTTCTCGTTGTACTTCTGTTTTCCTTCAATGCTGATGCAATGCTTTTGTTTTTAACCTCAATGATTAGAAATGTTTTCAGTTACAGGTCCGATGGCTACAGATTCGACAGTTGTGAGTATCCTAGAATCTTAAGTGCT
>NW_028234411.1:12741177-12743677 GCF_977035675.1 Penaeus japonicus
ACAGAGAGAGGGAGAGAGTTTAAACTTCAAAGAACAGTAACTTTATTTCATAAATATATATAGAGAGAGGGAGAAGAGATAGATAGAGAGAGGGAGAAGAGATAGATAGATAGAGAGAGAGGGGGGGGGCGGAGAGATAATTCAAACTTCAAAGAACAACAACTTTATTCCATAAATAGCGAGAGAAAGATAGATAGATAGATAGATAGATAGATAGAGCGAGAGAGAGAGAGAGAGAGAGAGAGAATGAGAGAGAAAGGGGGGGGGAGACGGAGAGAGAGAGAGAAACGGAGAGAGAGAGAGAGTAGAAGGTAGGGAGGGAGAGAGAGAGAGAGAGAGAGAGAGAGAGAGAGAGAGAGAGAGAGAGAGAGAGAGAGAGAGAGAGAGAGAGAGAGAGAGAGAGAGAGTTCAAACTTCAAAGAACAACAACTTTATTTCATAAATAGCGAGAGAAATATAGATAGATAAATAGATAAATAGAAAAAAAATATATAGATAGATAGATAGATAGATAGAGAGAGATAGATATATATATAGAGAAAGGAGGTACTAAAAGGAAGAGAAAGGCTGGGATATTGTGTAGAAAGGTGTTAAGCATATTTTTTTTCTTTTTCCTTTAGTGAGAGAGATGCTTTACATAATTTAACTGCTGAATGGGTTGGTAGTAGGTGTGCTTATTCTATTAGTATCGTTGTTACCCTTATCATCTTCATTATGAATATTGTTTTTTTATCACTGCTATCATCATTAACATTGTTATTATATTTTTTTTTATCATTTTTATATTATCATCATTATCATTATTTTTATGATTTTATTATTACTATCATTATCGTCATTATTATTGTTATCATCATCATAATTATTACTATCACTATTAGTACTATCACTATATTAGTTTTTTTCTTTTTTCATTAGCCTCAATATAAAAAATAATGATAACAATGATCAGGATAATAAAAGTGATACTAATATCAATATCAAAACTAAAAATGATAATAATAAAGATGAAGATAATGATGATAATGATGATGGAAGTAATAACAATAATGATGACAATAATAATTCTTTTTTTAAATCATTATCAACATCATTGTGTTTTTACACTTGAAATCATGATTATTGTGATTATCATCACCAACACATTAATTGCTAAGAGAAATAAAAGGAAATTATTATCATCACCACCACATTAATTGCTAATAGAAATAAAAGGAAATTATCATCACCACCACATTAACCGCTAATAGAAATAAAGGGAAATTATCATCATCACCACCACATCCATTGCCAAGAGAAATAAAGGGAAAGGCTGACGCAAAAAGCAACCTACGGAACCCGCGACGCCGCTTTCAACGCGCGGCGTGCAACAAGCGAGCGATGATCGAAAGGCAACGTGTATTCAGGACGGCGCATGCAACTTTCAGCATTGTAATGTGGGCCGTCGGGAAATAATGCGTTCATTTAGTTTTTTTGGGGCTGGGAAACAGTAAATTTTTAATTGGCATGTCATTCACTGAAGCAATTAGCTCGCAGACGCTTACGATGCTCTCGTACAACCCCTGATTCTCTCTCTCTCTCTTTTTTTCTCTCTCTCTTTCTCTTTTTTTTTTCTCTCTCTCTATATATATTCTCTCTCTCTCTCTCTCTCTCTCTCTCTTTCTTTCTCTCTCTATCTCTCTCTTTCTCTTTCTCTCTCTTTCTCTATATATTCTCAATCTCTCTCTCTCTCTCTCTCTCTCTCTCTCTCTCTCCCTCTCTCTATTTCTCTTTCTCTCTCTCTCTTTCTCTTTCTCTCTCTCTCTCTCTCTCTCTCTCTCTCTCTCTCTCTCTCTCTCTCTCTCTCTCTCCTTCTCTCTCTCTCTCTCTCTTTCTTTCTCTTTCTCTCTCTCTTTCTCTTTCTCTCTCTCTCTCTCCTTCACTCTGTTGTAGCGGAGGATTAACTTAATACAAAGGATAAAGAGATAGAGAGGTAGATAGAAAGAGAGAGAGAGAGACGAGAAAGAGAAATATATATACATACATACATATATATATATATATATATATATATATATACATATATATATGTATATATATATATATATATATATATATATATATATATCGATAAAGAAACAGAAAGAGAGAGAGAGAGAAAGAGAAAAAGAGAGAGAGCGAGAGTTGTATCAGTGTGCGCATGGGTTTATTAGAGCCAAGACCGTCTGTTGCTTATTATGTTTCTGTTAGTCATCCCGAGGGTGATCTCGCTTGATCGTTATTCATATGTTATACGCGACTTATTCACGTGGTAATCTCGCCGGGGAACAGTAGACGAAGTCATATGGAAATTTCATTAAGGTATTGAAGTTATACAGCTTTGGGACATCTCGTTCTGGATTTTTTTTTTTTTTTTTTTTTCTGGTGGTGGGGGGGTGGGGGTGAGCAGGGATGGAGGGGTGAGGAGGGGGAGTGGGGAAGGGGAGGGGAGAGGAGGGGAGAGGAGAGGGGAAGGGGGAAA
>NW_028234411.1:12753677-12761177 GCF_977035675.1 Penaeus japonicus
TGGCCTGCAGCAAGACGACCGTCACAGCCTGCCATCCCGCGTCCTGCCGGGGATTGTGAGCCAGGCTAGAAACTGTGTGGATGGTGAGGTAGATAGACAGAGCCACGGAAATGGTAGTGATGGTAGATACAGCCGAGTGGATGGTGATTTGGCAGAGTATGGCGCTCTATGGGTGATGCGTCCGGTAGATACATGCCCTCGGATGGTGAGTGCGGTAGGTATAGAATCGTGAGTGGTGAGTTAAGTGATGATTCTGGTAGATACTGCCTGGTGGATGGTGATTTGGTAGAGTATGGTGTTCTATGGGTGATGCGTCCGGTAGATACATGCCCGCGGATGGTGAGTGCGGTAGGTATAGAATCGTGAGTGGTGAGTTAAGTGATGATTCTGGTAGATACAGCCCAGTGGATGGTGATTTGGCAGAGTATGGTGTTCTATGGGTGATGCGTCCGGTAGATACATGCCAGCGGATGGTGAGTACGGTAGATATAGAATCGTGAGTGGTGAGTTATGAGTTCTGCAAGTGATGATTCTGGTAGATACAGTCCAGTAGATGGTCTGTGAATACTCAAGGTATAGAATTCGGTGCGCTGTATGTGTGGAAAGTATAGAATCCTTTGGACTTGTAATACATAAAGAATGGAAACCTATGCGTAAAGTGAGTAAGGTATAGAATCCTGTTGACTGTGAGTTCCTAAGGTTCCTAAGGAAGGTGAATTAGGCAGATATGGTGTTCCGTGAGCAATGATTTGGGAAAATACAACCCTGGGAATGGCGAGTGCAATATATATACAAATTCATTTGGGCGGTGCGCTGGGGAGAGGTTGGGTCTTTTGTGATGAACAGATAAACCAAATCGTAGGTATTGGATTATATAAATAACTGTCCTATGATTGCGGATGGTAGTAGATTTTTGGGTTATGATTAGAAGTAATAATGTATAAAAATCCTCTGTTTTGAAACACAAAACATACGCCACCACTAATGAGTAATCTCCATGTTTTATCACGATGTCATATCTTAAGAGAAAAAAAAAGAAAAAAAAAAAAGAAAAAGAAAGAAAGAAAGAAAGAAAGAAAAACTACAAGATATTTTTAGTATTAAAGCAAAGTATAAGCTACAACGTTTGCAAGAACACTAGATCCTGCAGGAACTCCAGGACGTTAGAATCAATATATAGAACGTATTACTTAGGAAATTCAATTTGAAAGGGCACTTTTTAAACACCAAGACGATAATTTATCTTGGAGGGGTTCTCATAGTTTATATCTTATAATCCACTTGATATATAACCATTTCCTTGATTCTTCTTTCTTTTTTAACATTCTTTTAACAAGGATTCCATGAGCTTTGTAAATATTCGACGTCATTCTATTTCAGTCCGTTGGCGTTCTTTGGCAAACATCGATGGTGTGAACATAATGTTGAATAATAGAGCTTCTAACTTTTTTTTTTTTGGGGGGGGGGGAGGGGGCGACTGCTTATACTAGTACCCCCCCTTTTTTAAATTAATTTCTTATCTCCTCATCGCTAGGAGGTGTCCTAACGTGATTAAGGCTGGCAGTTCTTTTGAAAATTGTATTTCTGAGGCCATACTTTCTCATCTATTCAACCCCTTGGGGATATTATCCAGTTAGCTAATATCCCTAATCACCATCACCTAATTAGCGGCCCCACGTAATGGCCCCTTACAAGCTCATTCACAGATCTGTGACGATGAGCTGATAGCCAGATGGAGAGAAACCCTCGGAACATTAATCGTGAATAAATCATCTTAATGCAAACAGAGTCAATGGCGCATCCGTCTTGAATGATCGAAAACATAGCTAAGTTTGACTCCTACTAATCCTCATTAATTAACTACCTCTAACACTGCTTAATCAAGCTCTGAAAACGTGTTTAATCAGTCATGAACTCCGCTTAATTGTCTCTTACTCGCTCTAATTAATTTATGCTTATTAGCCCTGCTGAATTCACTCTCATCAAAATGACTGTAGTTAATGTTTGTCTTATTCAAATACAGCCAGGCAGGTCGAGTGTAATTATTACGCGGGCTTCGGGGGAAAAAAAGAGTATTAATGATAATAAATATTGCTCTGTTTTCGATCAGCGAGTTTTTGGGATGAACTTGCAACTTGCAACCTGAACATCTTCATGTGGATCGCGTCTCCTCTCTCTCTCTCTCTCTCTCTCTCTCTCTCTCTCTCTCTCTCTCTCGCTTGTCCCCGTGGCGTAATTAGCCTTGGCGTGTGTTGTGCTTTCCTTAGAACGTGACTTTAATTAATGTTCGCCTATAGACACTTCTCTTCCCCTAATTTACCAATTACAATCGCTCACTAATTAGTCCCCAACTTTCTAATTACCTTCCAGGCTATCTGCAGGTCACACCTGGTAACGTCTTAAATATCTCCCAAGAAATGTACAGGTAACGCCCTTATAATGGACAGCCCTCAACCGTTTTCATGGCTTATTAAAAACAAGGAGAGGAAAAATGCGAAATAATGCCAATACTGTTATGCATTTTTCCAAGATTCCAAGCGAGTAATTACCATACACAAGTCTCCCTCCCCTTTACTGTCTGTCACCCCTACCAACTCCTTCCCTAATTAACCCCTCTTCTGACACTCCTCTCCCCTGCTAGCCCCCCTCCTCCTCCTCCTCCTCCTCTCCCCCCTCCCCCCATCCTCCTCTTCCTTTTCCTTCAACTCCTCCACCTCCTCCTCCTCCTCCTCCTCCTCCTCCTCCTCCACTTCCCCTTGCCCCTCACCCCTTCCGCTCAGGCCCCTCTTACCCTTCCAGCCCTCCCTCTCTTATCCCTCCCGCCCTCCCCTCTCTCATCCCTCGCGCCCTCCCCCTTCCCCCTCCCTCCCTCCTTCCCTCCCGCCCTCCCCCTCATCACGAGCAACACAAACAAAACCCAGCAACAGCACACCTTCAACTTCCCACCAAGACGCCCCTCCGGGTGATAAAAACCGAGGGGAAAGAGAAGGGAAGTGTCGATAAAAGTATGCAGGTTGGCTGGCAGGTTTGAGGGAAGGGAGGGGAAACTCAATGAAAACTGCAGGCCGGGATAAAAGAGGCAGAGGTGATTGGCAGGGCATCTCCGCTGTGGCAAGATAACTGCATAGGCGAACCACGCTACCGTATTGTTGTCTGTCTCACGGGCTTTTTTCTTTTAATTGAAAGGATGTGGAGATACATTAGTTTTTATATCGGCTCGGAAATAGAAATAGCGTAAAAAGGCTCTTCTCAGCGAACGCGGGGGAGCCAAGGAACTTTGATGGACGACCGTATCAAGATGTAATAATTCCCAGCCTTGTTTCTACTTATCAGCGAAGAAGGTATCAATTATATATATACATTCATACATATGCGTGACCGCTCGCAGGTATGCGTGTGTGTTTGCGAAATCACACCTCATCTAAGACTGTCTATATCTCTATATCTTAACATTATCACTCTATCTCATAGTGAGTGTGTTGTGTTAGAGTGAGGTGAGAGTTTGAGTGTGAGATAACGTGGTGTGTGTAGTGTGTTGAGATATTGAGTGAGTAGTGGGGTGTGTTGTGGTGTGGTGGGTGAGGGTGGGTTGTGTGGTGGTGAGTGCTGTGTGTGGTGAGTGTAGTGTGTGATAGGGGGAGAGTAGTCAGACTGAGGATCTGTGTGTGTGTGTGTGTGATGAGTGTGTGAGTGTGTGTGTGTGGTGTGTGACTGTGGTGGGTGGTTTGTTGTTGTGTGCATTTGTGTGTGAGATTGAGTGAGTGTGTGAGATGAGGGTGGTTGGGTGTGTGTGGTTTGTTGGTGAGTGTTAGAGAGAGTGAGAGTGTGAGGGATCCCATTCGTTGATATAGTTGGGGTTGTCTCTCAACACTCTCTTCACTATCTCACTACTCTTCACATCTCTATCTACTCTCTCACAATCATAATCTAACACTATCTGGTAGGTGGAGAGGATGTTTGTGATTGGTGTGTGTGGTTTGTTGTGTTAGTGGTGTGAGAGGGTTGGTAAGCCTGTTTATAGGTGAGATTGAGTTTTTTGTCTATAGTTTTGAGATAGAGGTAGTGTTGGTATTTGTTCTTAGTCTGTGAGGTTGCTGGTAGACGAGATACCCTACTAACACTCACCACTCTTCTCTCACACACTCTCTCTCTCTAATCTCTCTCACACACTCTCACACTCTATGGATAGAGTTTGTTGTCGTTGATATAGTGTTGTTTTGAGGTGGGTGAGGTGTGTGTGGTATATTCATATTGAGAGACTTGTGGAGGAGATAGTGTGTAGGGATGTGCGAGCCGTCACGCAGCCCGGTGAGTGATATAGAGGTGATTATTTAAGTTTATAGATACGTTTTGTGGAGAGGAGGGGTGGTAATATGTTGGGAAGTGAGACAGGAGAGGGAAAGTATTGGTGAATTATAACTAATGGTATATATTAAATAAAACATAGAGATATATTAAATAAATAAGAACAGTTGTGATGATATCAGATTGATGTATCGATTGATACTGATGCGGGAAAAAAAGGGGGGGTGTTCTATATAGATTGTTTAATTGAGTTAGAGATATAGATTTAGTATTGTTTTTAGATATATTAGATTGTACTGGTTATATTTATAGATTAGATAGAGTGAGTTTATATATTAAGTTTGATATTGAGGAGTTATATAGGTTGTCTTTAATAGAATAAGATAACATATTATGCATAAATTGGAGATTTGTATTGAGTGAGATAGTATGACTACTTGGTTGAGAGTATTATGTGTTTTTGTTTGATAGTTATGTATGTGATGATGTTCCTCACTCACTACATCACACACAACAAACACACACACAACACATCGTAGAGGCAGGACATTAGGCGAGGTTGCATTGAGACTTTTAGGATTTCAGATGATTCAATTGAGAGAGAGATTATTTTATTTATATAAAAAAATAATATATAATATAACATACATATATATATACAAATATATATATAATATATAAATATATATATAATTAAATAATATATATGTATGTATGCATGAATGTATATTTACAGATAGATCGATAAACTAGAAAAAGATATACAGATTTAACTCTATCTATCAACATATATATATATACAATATATATATATTTATACATGATTATATATATCTATATATTTATCTAACAATTGTGTAAATAATATATATATATTTATATATATATATATATATATATAAATATACATATATTTATATTTATTTATTAAACATGTTTTATATATATCTATATATTCAACTATCTATCTCTATCATTATATATAATATATAGTATATAAAAAAAATATATAGAATTATATATATATATCTTATATATATATATAAATATAGCTATATATATATAAAATACACACACACAATCATCTACAATTATCTATGTTTACATATACCTATACATACATATATTATAAATATCATAATACATATATATATAATATTATATATATATATATATATATATATATTTTATATATATATAATATAAGGGACAGATAGATAGATATAGTACATAGATATTAAAGAAAATACATTCATATAGATTCAAATTTATTACATTTATTTATGTATTTTTGTTTTTTGGGATATGTATATATATATATAAATATGAAAATAAATAAATATATATATATAAAAAATCTATATAGTATTCAAATGTCTATTATATATATTATATATATATATATATATATATAATATATAAAAATATATTATATAAATATTTATATATATATATTATGTAAATTACAACAATATATCTATATATCTATAAAATATTTATATATAACTAAATATAATATATATATATATATATAGGAAACATATTATATGTGTATATACATACATATATATATATATATAATATAGTAAATAAATATATATAATATAGATAGATAGATCGACAGATAGATAGATAAAATATATATATGTGTGTGTGTGTGTGTGGTGTATAAATATAAATAATATATTATATATATATATATATATAATATATATATATATATATATCATATATATATGTATATATATTTACTGTATATTTATATGTATATATATTATATATATATATATTTATATATATATATATATATATATATATATATTATGTATGTATGTATGTATGTAGAATATTTATATGAATATATATATTTGTATATAGATATAAATATATATTATATAAATATAGATATATAAAGTATATATATATATATATATATATGTATATATAGTATATAAATATATATATAAATATATATAAAATATATATGTGTGTTGTGTATATATATGTAATTACATATCTATATATAATATATATATATATAATAATAATATCACACTCTCTCACTAAATAATATGAGTGTGTGTGTGTGTTGTGTGAGTGTGTGCGTGCGTTGTGTGTGTGTGAGTTAGGTGTGAGTAGTGAGTGAGTTTGTGTATACATTCCATAACACCAATCAATAACAAAAAATATCAAATAATATATAACTAAATATAAAAGCGAGAGAGAGAGAGAGAGGAGAGAGAAGAGAGAGATAGATAGATATATTGAGTGTGTGGAGTGTGGAGTGTGTGTGTGTGTGCTGAGAGTGTGTGTTCATATATGTGTGTGTGTGTATATATAAATATATAAAACTATATATATCTATATATATAAATATATATCTCTATTTATATTTATGTAATATAAATATACACATAAATCTATCATATATAAATAATATATAATATAAATCAATCTCTATATATAAGACATATCTACATATATAACAAAAATATATATATAAAAACCAAACTCTATCTTTATATAATAAAAAAATAATAAATAGATATATAAAACGTATATATAAAAATTTGTCAAAAGAAATAATCAATAATAATATACTCAATATAAAAATCACTATCACACACTATAAACACTATACAATTTCTATATCAAACTTACACATCCAACCATACACCACCCAAATACACACATCATAACTCATAGACTATAAAAATCTATATAACTATATAAATATCTATAAACTCACTATCTCATACTATATAACTTAAATATTAATAAAACTCCAAAACTATCCCCACCCCCACCCCCCCCACACCCCCACACACCCACACCTATATAATCACTATATATAAATCTACTCTATCACTATCTATATCTATATATCTATATAACACACACTTGTGTATGTATATCTAATATAATCTACATACACACACCCCACAACAATAACACCACACACCGTATATATATAACGTTGTGTGTGTTGGTGTGTGTGTTGTGTTGTGATCGTGTGTGTTGTATGTTTGTGTGTGAGTATGTATAAAAATATCTAATATATATAAAGATAAATATATCAATAAATATATAAATATCTGTCTATATATATGTATATATAAATAAATATCTATATCTATATATATCTCTAAATATATAAAATATATTCAATATAATATATGTGTGTGAGTGGTGAGT
>NW_028234411.1:12766177-12773677 GCF_977035675.1 Penaeus japonicus
GTACATATATAGATAGATATTAGATAGAATATATATGTATATATATAATATATAAATAATATATATATTGTATATGTATATGAATATATATATATAATATATAAAAAATATATAAATATATATATAAAATATATATATTATATAAAAAAAATGTATGTCAAACACAAACACACACACACACATATATATATATTATAGGAGTATATGTATGTAAATATATATATATATATAATATATATATATATATATATATTAAAATATAGAACATATGTGTGGTTGTGTTGTGTGTGTGTGGGTGTGTATACAATATATATATATATATAAAGATATATATATATATATAATCTATATATATATATAAATATATATGTAAATAATATAAATTATACATAATATATATATATATAAATAAATATATACTACATATATATTTATACATATATATATTTATATAATATATATATATAAAATATATATAATATATATATACTATAATATAAATATATAATTGTTGTGTGTGTGTGTGTGTGTGTGTGTGTGTGTGTGTGTGTGTGCGTGTAATGTATGTATGTATGTAGGCATATCTCTCTCGTCTCTCTCCTCTCTCCTCTCTCTCTCTCTCTCTGTGTGTGGGTGTGGGTGTGTGTGTGGTGCGCCGTGTATACGTACATACTATAATATATATATATAACAATATATATATATATAAATAATATATATATATATATATTTTTTTTTTTATTTTTTTTATGTATGAAAAGTATTTATGCATATATATGTAATAAACTATAATATATAATATATATATATATTCATATATATCTATATATACATATATTTATATATATATATCTACACAGTGTATCTGTATATTCATTTATTTCGTCTTTTTTAAATGAAAGGAGCCGACCCGAGTATTTTGGCCAAACCCATTTTTAGATCTTGCGTTCATTTTATTTCATTTCCCCTCTTCTCTCTCCCCTCTGCTCTCCCCCAGATGTCACACCTACCGTCCATCTTCGCCAGCACTCGCCCCTTCTCACTCACCTCTCGTGACCTTACTGCCCCTCGCCCTCCTAGCCGTGTGGTCTTATATGCAGTGACCTCAACCGAGCTTCCTTCTCTCTGACGCCTCTCTCGGTTTCATTTCGTACGGGGTCAAGTTCGCACTTTTTGAGTATTGATTTTTTTTGTGCTTCTTAACTCCATTTGCTTTCCGCTTTTTGTTGGTTTGTGGACTTGTTTGCTTTGTTTGTTCTGTTGTTCGTTTCGGCTTCCCTTTTACGTCTTCTGTCTTCTTTCTCAATCTCTGTCTCTTACTTTGTCTCTGTCTCTATTTCTGTCTTTCTCTCTCTTTCTCCCTCCCTGCCTCCTTCTCTCTCTCTTTCCCTTTCTCTCTCTCTCTTTCCTCATACCTAGCTCTTCCATCTCTCTCTATCTCTCCCTCTCTCTCTCATCTCTCTTCCACTCTCTCTCTCTCTCCGCTCTCTCTCTCCCCTCTCCTCTCTCTTCTCCACTCTCTCTCTCCCCTCTCTCTCTCCCCTCTCCCTCTCTCGTCCCTCTCTCTCTCTCCCTCTCTCCTCTTCTCTCTATCTCTCTCTCTCTCTCTCGTCTTCTCTCTCGTCTCTCTCTCCTTCTCTGGCTGTTCTCTCCTCTCTCTCTCTCTCTCTCTCTCGCTCTCTCTCGCTCTCTCTCTCTCTCTCTCTCTCTTTCTCTCTCTCCCTCCCCCCCCCCTCTCTCTCTCCCTCTCTCTCTCTCTATCGCTCTCTTTCTTCATATGTTTTCCGACTTCCTCCCTCCTTCATCTCTCCCTTCCTTCCCCCTTCCTCGTCCCTTCGTCCCTCCTTACCAAACCCTTGACTGCAACTCTTATCAAAATGAACAGAATAAAATGCAGCCTTTTGTGAGAGTCTTGTTTTTAAAAAAATCGGAGAGAGAGAGAGAAAAAAAAATCCACCCCTTTTCCCCTCAGCGGCCGCTCCCTCCCCCTCCCCCTCCCTTCCTCTCCCACTCGGCCCCATTACGGCACCCCTCCCCCCTATACACGCACCATTGCAACAGCACCCCTCCCCCCCTTAACCCCTTTAACAACTGCCCCTCCCTTCCCCTTCCCCTCATCTTCTCCCCTCGTCCCTTGGGGTGATAGGGCCTTCCGCTCTTGTTTGCAATGTGATCCCGATTATGGAGATACGGTATGATGACGTTACGTTGAGAGAGAGACAGAGAGAGAGAGAGAGAGAGAGAGAGAGAGAGAAAGGGAGGGAGGGAGAGAGAGAGAGAGAGACAGGGAGGGAGGGAGAGAGAGAGAGTGAGAGAGAGAGAGACAGAGAGAGAGAGAGAGAGAGAGAGAGGGAGGGAGAGGGAGGGAGGGAGGAAGAAGACAAAAAAAAAAGGGAAGAGAGGAGAAAGAGAGTGGGAGAGAGAGAGTGGGAGAGCGAGATGAGGGAGAGAGAGAGAGAGGGAAGAGAGAGAAGAGAGAGAGAAGAGTAGAGAGAGAGAGCGGAGAGAGAGAGAGAGAGAGAGGAGAGAGAGAGAGAAGAGAGAGAGAAAGAGAGAGGGTGAGGAGGGAGGGGGGAGAAGGAGGGAGAGGGAGGGAGAGAGAGAGAGAGAGAGGAGACAGAAGGAGAAGAGTAGCGCGCTCGCGGACGTCGTTACATTTCGTTGCCGTCCCAGGCCGGGACGCCCGTCCGTGCTTGTGGCAGGTGACTTCGAGACGAGGCGCACGCTCGGCTAGAAGCATCCCTGTCATATATTCCCATCTGTAATGTTAACACACGAGCGCTGGATTCACGGGCGGGCGGAGAGGTTCAGTCATATAATTATCCATAGACCCGTGAGACCCTTTCGTCCTTGGTTTTTTTTTTATTATGGTCTTTGGTCTGTGTGTGTGTGTACATATATATCATAGATATAAATATATATATTATAAAAAAAATCTAAAATCTAATATAAATATATATATACATATTCAATATCTATATAATAATTATCAGTATAAACATAAATATATTATATATATATCAATATATATATATCTATATATATATCCATCTTTATATATATTATAACTATATATATATATATTACTATATATACATCTCTATCTATATAAATATATATATATAAATACATATAATATATATATATATATATAAATAAATATATAAATATATATATAAACAAATATATCATATATGAGTTTTGAGTGTGTGTGTGTGTGTGTGTGTGTTGTCATAACTATAAATAAAGTAAATATATATAACTACTATATATATATATATATATATAAACCTATTTAATCTATATTCTATAATATCTTTATAAGATATATACCATTAAATCTATATAAATATAAATATCTATCTAATACATATATTTAAATATATATAAATAATATATATAACTAAAAAAATATTTCTATATGAACATATATAAAAATGATATCTACTATATAAATCAATAACTAATAATAATATACATATCTATATAAATTATTCATCTATCTATATATATAACATATAACTATATTATACATATATACTATAAGTGTGTGAGTGTGTGTGTGTGTGTGTGTTGTGCATAAATATATATATAATTATATATATAATAAATATATATATCTATAAATATATATATATATATATATATATATATATACATATATACAAAAATATATATATTATATATATATATATATAAATATATATATATATAAACAAATTTATATATATTATATTATATATATATACATATATAATATATATATATTATATATATATAATATATTTATATATATATATATATAATATATAGCATATTTATATATCTAAAAATATATATATATATATATATATAATTAACTTATATATAGACCTATATAAAAATATCTATATATAAGATATATATATATATATCATAATTATATACAAATATATATATATTATATAAATATAAATATATATATATGTATAATATATATATATGATATCAAAATATCTCAATATATACCATCTAAATAAATGTGGTTGGAGTGGTGTGTGTGGTGTGTGTAGGCATAAAAATATATATTATATATATTATACACAAAAATAAATATCATCTATAACTATATCTCAATAATATAAATCAATCTCTACCTATAATCTATATATATTATACAAATATCTTATCAATATATATATAATATAAATCACATATATATTTCTACCTAAAAATATATATCTATATATATAGTACCTTATATAAATATCTATCTATCATATAATATATATCTAGAACAATCTAATCTATCATATAAAAATATCTAGTATCACTATCTATAAATATCATTAAATATATATATATATGTGGTGGTGTGTTGTGTGTAGTGTGTGTGTGTGTGTGTGTCTGTGTTGCGTGTCTATATATATATATATATATATATATATATATATATAAATATATATATATATATATAAATATATACGTATAAGAAAAATATAAACTATCTAAAATATATATATAAAAATAATCTAAATCTATATATGTATATATATAAAAATATACATCGCTTGTAGATGTATATAGATGTATAAATGTATATATAAATATATATATATATATATATAATAATAATATATATATATAAATGTATATATATATCTATATATACATATATATATAATATATATTTATATATATATAAGTAATATTATAAAAATAAAAATATATATAGTAACTAAATATATATATATATATAATATATGATATAAATTTATCATATAATGTATATATATATATGAAATATATATATAAATATATATATATAGAAATATGAAATATAATATATATATATATACATAAACTACAAATCTACACCATAATAAACATGTATTTATATCGATATATATAAATATATATATATAATATATATAATTAAATATAATATATTCTTATATAAATATATATATAATATATATATATATAATATATATAAAATATAAATATATATTATATTTATATAGGTTTATAATATCTGTATATATATTATATATATATATAATCTATAAATATTATATATATATATATATGTTTATATATTGTCTGATATATATACAAATATATATTCTCTATCTATATATATCAATATCTATATATAAACTATATATATATAAATTTACATGTAATATACTAACAAATATCTAAACATATTAGATATAATAAATATATATATAAATACGATATAGATATAGATATATATATACATGTGTGTGAGTGATGTGTGTGTGTGTGTGTGTTGTGTTTATTGAATATATATAAATAAATAAATTAACATATATATATATATATCTCTATATAACATATAAATGTGTGTGTGTGTGTGTGTGATTGTAAACAATATGTCTATATAAATATAAGATATAAATATATATATATAAATATATATATATAAATACATATAATAAAATAAATATATATATATATATAACATCCATAAATATATATAAAATATATATTTTTTATTATATAAATATATATATATATTTTAATATTTGTGTGGTTGTGTGTGTGTGTGTGTGTGGTCTGTGGGGGTTCTTTTTATATAATTTTAAAATATATATATATATAAAAAATATATAAATTTTTATAATATTTATATTATATCGTATAGGGATATTATATATATATATAATTTAAATATATATATATATATCATTATGTATTGTTATTATATATATATTTTAGAGGTTTTATAGATGTATATAGTATATAATATTATATATATATATTTATATATTATATAATATTTTAAAATGTATATAAATATTTATATTTTTTTATAAATATATTTTATATATTTAATTTTTAAAATATATAAGGGATATGGATATATAAATTTTATATTTATATAAATAAATATAATATTTATATATATTATATATTATATTATATATATAAATATATATTTATATTTTAAATAAAATTAAAAAATATATAAAACATTTAAACAGTATTTATTATTTATATATATATAATATAATAAATAATATTTTAAAAAAAATATTTAAATATATATATATATATAAAATATATAATATATATACATATATTTTTATATATTATATTATATTATTATATTATATAATTCATATATATATTTATGTTTATTTATTTGTATATATATTTTTTATAATATAATTATAATATATATATAATATTATATTTTTATATTTATGTAATATTTTAAAAATATTTAATATTTATATAATATAATATATATATAAATGTCATTTTATATTTAAATTTATATATATATATATATTTATATTTATTTTTTAATTTATATATATTAGATATGATATAAGATACATTGTGTGTGTGTGTGGTGTGTGTGTTGTGTGTGTGTGTTGTTTTATAGTTTATTTTTTAAAATATATATATTTTTTAAAATATATATATTAATTTTAATAATATATAATAATATGGGTGTGTGTGTGTGGGTGTGTGTGTTACATATAGATATATATATATTATATTTTTTTAAATTATATTTATATATATATGTTTATTATATGTATATATATAAAAAATATGTATATATAATATATATAAATATAATATATATAATATATATATAAAATTATGTATATATAAATATATATTAATATATATATTATATATAAATATTTTATAATATATATATTATAAATTATATATGGTATGTTTAAAAATAGATGGGTATATATTAGTAATTATATATTATGTTATTATTATATTATATATTAAAAATTATATATATTTAATTTTACATATGTATATATTAATATACACACAAATATTTATATTATTTTTGAATTAATTTCCATCCATGTTTTTTATTACTTCTTCTATTTTTTATAATTTCATTTACTTTGGGATTGTAGATTATTTTTGCCACTGAACATGGGTTTGTAAAAAAATGCGCTGCGGTATTAATATTTTCATAAGTTGCTGTTGGAAAGGACTGAAAAATGTATGTTTATGCAGCGCGCAGGGGATTGATGTTTGGATAGTTTAATAATGCGAGACGTTAATGAGATTGAGTCAGATAGAGAGATATATGGATAGATAGATAGTGATAGATTTTATTGTGTTAGTGTGATAGACTTTAGTTTATATATATATATATTGTTTTATATATATTATTGATAGATTGAGATACAGATTGGTTGCAGATATGGTTGATAGTGGGTGTGTGAGAGTGTGTGTGAGTGAAGTTTTGGTGTGATGTGTATAATTAGAGAGTTTGAGATTGTGTGGTTTGATTGGTGTTAGAGTGAGTGTGAGTGAGAGGAGCTGTGTGAGATTGGTAGTTTTGTGTGTGTGAGTATGTGTTTGAGTGTGTGTGAGAGAAAAAAATTTTTTGCAGAGTGGTAGAGAGTGTGTGGTGTGTTAGATAGTGTGTGAGTGTGTGTGTGTGTGTGGGTGACAGAGTGAGTGTGTTCGTGGGTCTGGTCTGTGAGTGGGAGATTGAGAAAGTGT
>NW_028234411.1:12776177-12781177 GCF_977035675.1 Penaeus japonicus
TATATATATATGTGTGTGTGTGTGTGTGTGTGTGTGTGTGTGTGGTGTTTGTGTGTGTGTGATGTGTGTGTGTGCGTATATAAATATAAATATATAAATATATATATATATATATTATATATTTATATACATATATATATATATATATATATATATATATATATATATTATCTATAATATATATATATATATATACATACATACATACACACATACACACACACACACACACACCACACACACACAGACACATATGTATATATATATATAATATATAATATATATATATATATAATATAATATTATATTATATGTTTATATATGTATACATACATACATACATATATATATATATATATATATATATATATATATATATATATATATATACATATATACATACATATATACACATACGTATGTAGATATCTTTACATGTGTATATATGTAAATATATATATATATGTATATATATATATATATATATATATATATATATATATATATAACTATATTTACTTATATTTATATATATATTTTTTCATATATATAAACATACATTGTGATGGTATTAAGATGTGTCCCTACTACGACCAGTTTATGTAAATTGTATATATCCTAAATACTAACACTATTTGTGTAATTGGCACGACGGGTCCCGTCCCGGGCACCCGAATATGTTGCGAGCAGAGATTGATCTTATTCCCACACATAATATATAAAGGGATTACGTGAAACACGGTAGCGAAAACATTAACAATATATTATAAAATCTAGATATATATATAACATTATTTACAAGGGAGGCACGATATATATATATGCAAGGGGGAAGCTAAGCCTATCGCAAAGCTAATAATACCTGAATTAAAGATATATCAATAACCCTAATATAAACACAACACTAAGGAAAATACAGACAATGCACAGTATATGAAATAAGCTAAGTCACTAAAGGCACTAAAACACTGTCTACCTGGAATCCTTGAGGAGGTGAAGTGAGAGGAGGACCTCTCGACTTGAAGGTCGAACTAACTCTCTCTAAATCTATCAATGACCTATTTTGAGGGAGATACTGGGTCAGTGCGAGGGGCAGCGACAATTCTTCTAATTGGTCAGGGAGCTGCCCGACCCGCCGGTGATTGGTCCACGTGGTAATGAGGCAGGACCTTGGCCACGCCCTCCGAACGTGGGTATTCAGGACTGACCTGGAACTGGGAGACATTGTGTTTAAGTAACTAGAAATATTTAATTATTCTTTCTATACGAATTTTGAATCTTTATCATATATAAATAAGACCTTTGATATCGCTCGTCCACGTTACCCCAAATCGTCCCGATTTGGTAAGAAAATTAGATATAACGAAAAGAGAATGCCAAAATTAGCGATACTTAGCAGAGAAAAAAGGAGATCCGTGATCAGTGGAGCTCTTGAAAATATACGAAGAGATCAGGAAATGCCGTGGCAACGTCTCGATTATTGCACAAGATCACACGGTTGTGCAATCAGTGCAGGCTTCGAGATGGGCTGCACTGGTTACAGGATTGACACGTCTGGTTGACATGCCCTTCTGCATCCATCACTATCGTATCTGAAAAACTTTATACACGTAACTAGTGCATACGATAGTTGTAGAGGGGACAGGGTAAAGGGCGTAGGAGCAAAAATTATGCAGATGCATGTTATAAGATAATGGGTAATAGTAGTTATGAATTAACTAGCTGAAAATAACATGCAATATAATTTAAAAAGATATCAAAAGTATGTATACAATAATTGCATTGCTAATTATTAACATATTATTATGTCATAATGTTTAAAAACAATTAAAAAATTAGCAAGTAAGTTATGCTAAGTTATAGTATATAGTTATAAATTGGTATATCCAGTAATGGTAAATATAGTACAAAAAGATACAAGAGTACGACTTGCGAATAGGCATCGGGTGATGCGGTAACTTGCTCGTAGTGCGATGCAACCAACACGCGACCAAGCTCGAATCATCAGCCGTGCAAGTCAGGTATCTGTTTAAAATCAGACTGGGGAAAAAGTCATTAGGAGTCCCGGGCTTCAGGATGAACCCGAGATTTGCAACAATGCAAGGAGTTGACTGCATCAGGAACCGTATACAGCATAGAATGGTCCTGGTAGTCGACAGATAGGGTAGTTACCAGCAGGAACTATCTGCAAGGTATAGCGAAATTAGTATTTCATATTGAAAAATAATCATTTATGCAACATAATCATATGATTTGGCAATAACAAGAAATAGGAAGTATTTACCTGAATTCATGTTATTTGCTGACAATACTTACGCAGTAGCAGACCGGATTCATTGAGGGATGAACTATGTGAAAAATATGTCTGCTGTGATAAGTGATGAGTAATGAAAAAATGATAAGTTAAGATGTAGTTTTTCCCAATTTATAACTGGAAGTCTATCTCGGTCCTTAGGGGTCAAGTGGCTAAAGGCAACGGACGGCATATGAGCCAAGTCAGTAGCAAATTAAGAAATGAAGAACAATGTAAATGTGTGATGATGCATGGTAAAAAAATATAATTTAGCCAAATACAACCATATCTAATCCTTAATAGGCGCGCGTGACGGGAAAGTCAAGATTTGAGGGGCAAAGTGGGTATAATAAAATATAAAAAAAAAAATATCATGAGTATGCAATATGATGATAATGAAAAAAAATATTAATCCAAAATCAACCGAAATCCAGGTTCTACAATTAATGTCGAATGCATGAATGGTCAGATTGGATGAGACTGGGAAAAATAATTGTTAATCGTTAATGAAAAGCTGAAAGAAAAAAATATTAATAAAATATTGACCTGCGAGGTCGTTCGTTGGAGGACAGAATAGGTGAGGATTAATTGATTTACCGTGATTTCGGCACTGCTTGGGTCCGGTAAGATCCATGCGCCAAATTGTTGAACTCGTCCCGTGGGGAGGAGGAAGGAAACGATGGTGTTTTTTGGTCTATTCGCTCAGATCCAAAGATAAATATGATGCATTATTAGACTATGCTAAGATATTTCAATTGCGTGCGAACTCGTCCTTCTGAAAATAAGTGTGCGGCCGTTCGTACGCCGTTACGTTAATAGCCAAGACGGGGCAACCTGAAAGAATACCATTAACATGTGCTTAGCTAAATAAAAAATGTGGAGTTACAAGCCTGGAACGTCTGTAGAGTGATATAAGCGCGCTGTCTTCTCTGTGTTGAGGAGAGAATTAATTGTGACGTAGAGGTTGTCAAGATTCTCCTAAGGCGCGATGAACCGGAGAGGAGTGATCGATAAGTGCGACAGTTAACCAGTTAATTCGCGGTTTTATTCCAATTGTGGGGTACCTTGTTACGCGGGAAAATTAGGGTGTGAGATGGTGTGAGTTGCATATGCTATGGGCCCCCCGTATGAATTGAAGGCGAATATTATAGTGAGGTGGTACAGTAGCTGGAGAAAGGCCAAAATAAGCTGAAAGTGCGTAAATATGGAAATGATAAAATAAACCTGTTCTCTGACTTGTCCATAGATGAAAACGTTTTGCGTTTCGTATAATATCATGATAAGATATTTGGCCGCGTACCGAATTGAGCCCATGAAAATGTTTCGAAAGGTCGGGGAAACTTCGGAGGAAGAGAGAGCAAGGAATGAGGGCCTATGATGATAAACCACTTATATGTTTAATTGTTGTCGAAAAGTCGACAATTGCTCTTTTTAAAAATTAAAAATGAATGACACCATCCCCCCCGTATCATTACGAAGATTAAATGTTACTTGCAATTTAAACAATGAAATTATGGATAGAAGTAGTAGTCCCATAAGTAACCACACATAAATCAATTAATGCAATGAAAAAATGCAAAGATAGTCGAATATGACTATACAATGAAATAGGAATATAATAAAGCTAGCAGAAAACGAAAAACGACCCACTTGCATCTGTCAACATTTCTCTAGCTAAATGTGATGTTAATGATATTAATCATAATATGAAGTGATGAAAACCATGTTAGATATGGGAAACAATTGCCATAAAAGAAGAATTGTAATGAACCAATTAACAATTCATAAGTCCACCAAACAAAAGTCATAATAAAAGTGAACCAAAAACTATCAAAAACATAGACTGTTCGAAATGTTTTGAGAAATATTATAGAATTTCACAAAGACATGTTTTTTTGTTTTAAAATTGATTAATTTCCAATTATCGGGATTACAAACGTGACCGAAAGTGGGTGAGGGTCAACGTAGTGTTAGTTGACCATTAATTTATCGAATCACAAATGACAAAGTATGTCATGTTACAGAAACGATCTAGATTATATAAAGTTCATTGCATTAACTAAATATCAACGTATATGCAGACAATAAAATAAATGAAAATGTTAAAGAAAATCAGAAGTTTAAGACACATAGTGTTTAAGGCACATACAATTCTTATTATTCGTTAAGGATTTTATTTTGTCTTACAAATTCAACCACGGTCAATACATGACATAGGATCAAGGTCACATACAGAACGCGGTCATGAAGTGACCAAAGGTCACCATGTGGATGCTATTTCCCCAATATCTACCACCGGTCATGCAATCATGCACCCACAAAGGGACAGAATGGTGTCGCGTAGAGAGAGAAAATTATAACACATTGTCAAAGTTTTATGTTCAGATTGACCATACGCAAACGGGTCACGGGGTCTCAAGGTGATAGGTAAAGTGGAGTTCCTATGCAAAATATCAATTTATTTTAATGTATATTAAAGCAAAGAAAGAAATTTATTATTTAAATTTTTCATCAATAAAACGAAACCATTATAACTACAATTGCAACACGGGATAAAACAATGTGAATTGTATTTCCACGAATAATAGTTATACACCTATTCAACAAAAGGAAAATATATTTTATATTAACAAGAAAAAAATAATCACACGAGATCAAACAACGAAATCTGAAACATGGTAATTTCGCCCTAATATATTTTGCGCTG
>NW_028234411.1:12798677-12801177 GCF_977035675.1 Penaeus japonicus
CTCTCTCTCTCTCTCTCTCTCTCTCTCTCTCTCTCTCTCTCTCTCTCTCTCTCTCTCTCTCTCTCTCTCTCTCTCTCTCTCTCTCTCTCTCTCTCTCTCTCTCTCTCTCTCTCTCTTTCTCTACCTCTCTCTCTCTTAATAAATTGTTCTGATTATCATTTTTTTCTATTCTTCTTTTTCTTAGTTTTATTATCATCATTATATTCATTATCATTATCATTATTATCATTATTACCATTATCATGATAATAACGATGATAGTAATAATGATAGGGGTAATGACATAGCAATAACAAAAATAATATCAACAATTACAATAGCAATAATATCAACACTTATAATGATGATAATGGTATAAGTAATAATCATTGTTATCAACACCATTGTCGTCAGTATCATTACCATCAAGATAACAAAAGGAATTAATTATAAAAAAAATGATTTGATTTCATCTCCTTGCAAATGCCTTTGCAACTTGCATAAAATCATTAATCTTGGTCTTTTCTCTTACTCATTTTGCTGTCATATGTAAGAATCTTTACTGACCTTTTTGATGAGCACACCGTTGAGACATATGTCATTACAGAACGTACGCACTGATCATAGTGCAATATAAACATTCAAGCAGATACTGAGTTCCCCGAAAGCTCACTATCCCATCAAAATTGGCTGATGTGGTATCGCACTGTATCGCCCCGTTGATGTTTTTTTTTTTTCTTTCTTTCTTTTCGGACGTTTTGCAGCAATTCATGTAACCTTAGACCTTGATCTTTTAAAGAATTAAGTAGTGATATAGCTTATATAGCATTCAAAGCTTTATCGTAATCGATGTATGCTAGGCAATGTGGTTTATTGGATTTATTGTATTATGATGTCTTTTTGATCCATGGTAGAAAACATAGGTCTAAGACCTGCTAGTGCTCTTTAATGATTCACATCCAACACACCAGAAGGTCTAATAATTAATATCTCCTCATATAATTTATGTTAGATAGTCAAGTTCTGAGGACGTATTTAACAAGGTTTCATTGCTCTCCTTTAGGTAAGGCAACTGTTGCATAATACCAATCAGCAAGTATTTTTTTATGAATCGTATGTCCTTGATGAAGGCCATAACCGGATTTTAGGAAGAGCAAGGCACCTGTGGTGGGAAATGAGTTAGACAAACCAACGGAGGGAAACGCAGGAAAACATACGGATATACCTACTCATAGTCATTTTTTTCCTGCTTTTCCCTTCGTTGTTCTGTCTAAAACTCAGTCAGTATTAATCCTTCGAAAATGGAGGCTTCCAGAGCCTTCAGGAAGATGGTGGGTTTGGGATGTTTTCTCTCTTCACTAATTTTTCCACATGGCATATTGGTCACTGACCTGTCGTTCATTAGATATGAAGATAGTAATTCATAAACAATTCACATGCCCTCTCCTGGCTGCGCCACTGCTTGGGAAATTCTATAGTAACCTCTTCTCGTCAGCTGTATTACTGTTTTTCTGCACCTTTTCGATTGCTATTTTTGTTATAACTGTATAATGTCCTATGCATATACATATCCATCTATACATGCAAATATATGTGTATATATGTATATATATATATATATATATATATATATATATATATATATATATTATATATATATATACATATATATATTATATATATATATGTATATATATATATAATATATATATATATATATATATATATATACACACACACACAACACAACACAACACACACACACAATATATATATATATTATATATATATTATATATATATATATATATATCTATATATATATAATATATATATATATAATTGCCACACACACAACCATTGCTACACATCAACACACACACCAACACACACACCACAGTATATATATTAATATATATATACCATATATATATATATTTACATATACTTTATAATCTATTGCACAACTTATTCCATTTATGCATCATCACCATTAACTTCTCCCTCTCCCTCACCATCACCATTACCCTCATCACCATCACCATAAGCAGCACCATTCCCATCGCCCTCCCCTTGCACCCTTTTCCTCCATAGCCTCAAGTTACATCATCCTCTTCTCCTTAAAAACCAGAACGTTAATGGAAAAACGGGACCAATTAATTGAAAATATAAACGCGGATCGGCGGGGAGGCATTTACAGGCCGGCTGCAGGTCGGAGGAAAGAGGGCTAACTATACTAAAAAGGAAGCGGGGTGAGGAGTGGTTAGGGTGAGTGTGGGAAGTGTGGGGGAGGGCGTGGGATGTGTGGGAATTGGGTTGGGGGGTGTGAGGTTGCGTTGGGGAGTGTGGGGGGAGGGTGGAGGAGTGTGAGGTTGGGTTGGGGAGTGTGGGGTAGGGTGGAGGAGTGTGAGGTTGGACGTGGGGAGTGTGGAGTAAGGTGGAGGAGTGTGAGGCTGGCTTGGGGAGTGTGGGGTAGGGTGGAGGAGTGTGAGATTGTTGGGTATTGGTATTCGAGTTATTGT
>NW_028234411.1:12813677-12823677 GCF_977035675.1 Penaeus japonicus
CATATTGCAATACTGCACTCGTATCTTTTTTACCCCAAAAAATATCAACGCGATCAATCATTCCCTTCATCCAGTGAGATAACATTTTAAAACCAATGTAAAACTCTCTTGATCATTTTCGGCGAAGCATTTAACTTTATGCCTAACGGGCTCGGATGAAGTATCGGCTTATCTAGCCATCTGTCTCCCAGCCTCTCGTTTCATCTATGCAGAGTTCAGCCTCGAGAGAACAAGTTAAGTACCCTGTTTCGACCGGTTCTCCATCACAGGTCGGAGGTCAAGTTAAGAAATCAATATTGATCTAGCGATGAGGATCAAGCCCAGATTTGATAGTCCCTCGTGTGGAAAAGTTAATGAACCACCTGAGCATCCCAATCCCACTGGGCCGGCCTTCCCACTCCTTTTTTTTCTTGCCAGCTTTAAGGAGTCTTTGAGGTTCGGGTCGAAGAGGATCTGCTGGGGAGAACAATAGGTCGGGGTTCAAAGGGTCATTAATGAGGATATAGCTGGTGTCGGAAGGTCTAAAGATACTGTATATTCACCGGGGTATTCGAAGGCAAATAAAAGAATATATTCCCTCGTGGCCTCGCGGAGTTTATGCTCTTCGAAATTGTTTGAGTTCCTTCCCATCAGCAACTCTTTCCTCGCCTTCTACACACGTGGGTCTTGTGTCCAAAACTGTCATGGCGGATCAGCGGTGCGAGAGACAGCTGAAGAGAGGGATGCGCACTCGGCAACAACGGGCCGGAGCAACGTTTACTCGGGATTTAATATTTGTTCCCCGGCAGGACAAACAAAAGAAATCCTGTGATTGGAATTTGCATTAAGTTACTTGCTTGCCTGGGGAGATATGCGACGGCTGACAGCTTAAGTAATTGGGGTAATTGTCCCGTACCAGATGACAGACGGGTGAAGTGATGGGTTAAATAAACCGCGGGCTCCTCAAATTACTTATCTTTATTTGAATTTCATCGGCCTTTTTTTCTTCTTCTTTTTTCTTAAATTCCCAACCGCAGGGGAAGACACAGGGAGTATGAAACAGATAATAATTTGTTGGTCATTAATGCATTATGACTGCCACGAGTACATTTCAATTTAACCCTTTTAGTATAATCCTCCAAATACATAGAGGTTAAAGCCGAGAATAAAAATCGCTGCACCCAAGCACTCCGGGGCGTTTCGGGCCGACGGTGGAATTTAATCTGGTGATGAACCGGCAAAGTCCGAGAAGGACAGGGCAAGCCAAGCAGACCAATGGCTGACGACGGCTGCGGAGAGAGGTTGCCTGCCAAATGATGGTCATCCATAAAGTTTTTCTTCGCCACAGGCATTTTCCTGAATGTTAGAAATAGTTTCTCGCCGAGCGCAATCGGCGACTATTTCGGATAATTGAGTTACGTAACGGATGGCTTATCAGAAAGGGTTTTAAATGCGGCGTGAGGCTTTGGGAGGTGGCAAACCATGATTGGCTGACCGCCGTGACGTAATGGGAGCTGATGGCTGACCGGCCTTCCTCGCGCAGACCGAGAAAATAGGAGAGTCCGAGTCCCGGCGGAAGATCGGCCGCTGAAGATCACATGTACTCGTGAAAATAAGTATCTCATGACCCCCTGGAAGCCACCGAACTTTCTTATCAGGATTGGATAAAAATATGGATGCACAGTAAAGGGAAAAGAATTAATGTGACTATCGAACGCTCCTCCTCCTCCTCCTCCTTCTCCTCCCTCTCCCCCCTCCCTTCCTCCGACTTTCCAGCAACCCCCCCCCCCTCTCCATCCCACCTTCCCTCCCCTTCCCCGGCCCCGTTAGTGATCCCCCTAAAAGATTACGAGGAAAGAGGAGGAACGGGATCTTAAGTTTCAGAAAATCTCTTGGGCGATGCTGACCCTCGGTGGCCAAGATCACGTGGGCGTCAACCCTTTTGCTAATCATTTTAGGCCCACTGATATACAGGGCGACGGCGGTAGAGGGGCAAGGGAGGAAATGGAGGGGGGGAGGGGACAAGGGGGGAGGGGGAATCGTCAGGGAATATCACTTACAGAACTGTTATTAGTATTTTGTGATGGTTTTCTATCGTATTATCATACAACCATTATTTTTTTATTTTGTTGTTGTAGAGTTAATCATCCCCTTTCATTATCAAAAGATTAATATAGTCGATTATGGTAAACTGAAACAGATAAGACTTATCATTAACCATCAGTGACTTGAGCTACAATGTATTACAAGAGGATAAAACCTCCCCGTTGTTTTCCACAAAGGATCAGTGGCTGTTTAAATTGAGTTTCTCTTGTATAAGGAGAACGTGTAAATAGTGAAAAGACCAGAGGATGTGAACAAGTGAAACCGAGGAAGGTTTTGTCTCGACGAGTGCCGAGGTAAGTATATCTTGGCCGAGAAAACTTGTATGTGTATCTTTTTTATTATTATTTTCTTAGCGAGAGGGCCTTAAGATGTCAAGATTACGATCACTGAAGGCTTTCGAACGCGTAGGCTTTGCGGAGGAGAAGATGACATATATACGGAACTTTGGAAAGAAAAGCTTTCGTGATGGTGAGTTGATGGCGAGTTTCCAGATAAGAAGAGCTTATGATGTGGTGATCTTGAATAGCAAAAAAAAAAAAAAAAGAAAAAAAAAGTTTGGACTGTTAGCCGGATACGAAAGGATTAGAACAAGTAGACTGTCTGAGTATAAAGAGGTTAAGACCATAAAGACTTAAGGAAGTCATAGAGATGAGAACCGGGAACCTCTGGATATATAACGTTTCTCATCGGCGAATCTTAGAAGAAGAAGAAGATAGAAAAAAAAAGAAAAGAAAAGAGAAAGAAAAAAGTTTAGAACAGGGGATTCTTAGTCAGGAAACGGCTGACGTGAGATAAGTGTTACAGGAAGGTTTTTTTTTTCTTCTTTTTTTTTCTTTTTTAAGACAGAGCGAGAGAGAGTCTTAGATGTGGCGGCGCCTAGATTAACTTCACGAGGCAAAGATTTACCGAAGTCTGGAGGTAATATTCGACGGAATTAAGGCAAAGCGCCTGCATTCCAATATGCTTTGACTGCTTTTCATGTGGGATGGATGATCACATCCATCTGGACGGGAATGTCATCAATAATAAAGTTTTGTTTTTATTCTTCTTCTTCGTCTTTCTTTTTTTTTTTTCTTTTTTTTCAAGAATATAAAAAAACGAATAGATCACTAAATGAGATGAATTGATTATCAAATGAGAGAAAAAAAGACGCTATTTTTCTCTCCCTTTCTCCAAGAAGGAAGACTGCAAAGTGTTATCGTTCAGAGTGCCTGGAATTTTATGTGCTCAAGTAAGGTTCATGGGGTTGTATATAAGACCCTGTGTGTAAGAGCCATTGTCCAAGAGGAGGAGTCCGACATTTTTTTTTTTTTTTTTTTCTTCCTCGCTTTTTTTTTTCTTTTTCTTTTTTTTGTGTCTTTTTTCTTCTTCTTTTTTTTACTTGTTTTATTCCTTTCCTTTTGTTTTGTATTGATTTATGTTGGTTTGATTCGGATATTTTTTATCTATTAAGAAACTGCTGTTCTTTGTGTTTATATAATGGCTAATATTACGTTGTTAAGATAAATGCTAATAATATTGGTTATAATAATCGTCGTTAGTCATTGCCGCTATGGTAATAATAATGATAATAATAATGATAACCATTAGGATAATAAGAATAATTATGAGTGTAATGATGATGTACTGAAATATCTATCATACCAATCATCATTGTTATTATTGTTGTTGCTATCATTATTATTTTTATTAAAATTCTGTTATTATTTTCATTATTATCATCATTATCATCATTGCTGTTATCATCATTATTGTTATTGCCATCATTATTTCTTTTATTGATATCTTATTATTATTATTATTATTATTATTATTATTATTATTATTATTATTATTATTATTATTATTATTATTATTATCATTATTATTATTATCATCATCATTATCATCATTATTATTATTATTATCATTATTATTATCATTATCATTATTATCATTATTATCATTATCATTATTATTATCATTATTATTATCATTATCATCATCATCATCATTATTATTATCATTATTATTATTATTATTATTATTATTATTATCATTATCATTATTATTATTATTATTATCATTATTATTATTATTATTATTATTATTATTATTATTATTATTACTATTATTATTATTATTATTATCATTTTTATCATTATTATTACTATCATTATCATCATGATTATTGTTATCATTATCACAATAATAATGATCAATGTAATTGTTATTATCATTGTTATTACTTTTGTCACCATTATTATCGTTATCTTTATTACTATTATCATCATTTTTATTATCATCCTTATCATCTTAATTATATCTATTATTGTTACTATTATCCTTTTATTGCTATTGTTATTATTGTTACTGTCATTCATATCATTATCATTATTGCTGTTATCATCATAATCAGTATCATTATTATTAATCATATTATCCTTCATCATTGTCGTTTCATTGTAATATTATCATCATATTTTTTATTATCAGTATTATCATTATTGTTATTATTATTATTATTATTATTATCACTATTACCATCATTATTATTATCATTATCACCATTAGCATCCTTATCATCATCATCATTATCATTTTCATTATTACGATCATTAGTGTTATCATTAATACCATTACCATAATCAAGATCAGTATTGTTATCATTATTATTATTATCATTATTACCATATTATCATCATTAACATTATTACTATCAACATTAGTATCATTGTAATCACTATTGTTATTACTATTATCATTTTGAAGATACTGATGATAATAATGATGATGATGATGGTAATGATAATAACGATGATAATGATACTCATCATAATGTCAATTGCATCACTGATAATGATGATGATAAGGATGATAATAATGTTAATGATTAAATTCATGATTATGATACAACAACAATAAAAACAGAATTGATAGTAAAGAATATCATATCTCCTTCATTATCATTATCATTTTTATTAATATCATTTTATTATCATTATGTTATTGTCATCATCAATATTTTTATTTCATAGATATCATTGTTAATGACTTGTTAAACACTTTTCCATGTTGATAAATGTTAATTGTTAATGTATTATCATTATCATTAACAATATTAGCATTATCATTACTATCGTTGTCATTTTTATCATTATCAATATCATTATTAGTAGTAGTAGTATTGTTGTCATTACTTTTACTTTCATTACCTTTATTATTATCATTATTAGTGTCATTATCATTATCAATATTATTAGTACTATTATTAGTATTGTTGTTATTACTTTATCAATGATATCATCATTTTCATTATCATCATTATTATCATTATCGTTTTTGTTATTATCATTATCTTTATCATTATTATTATCATTATAATCATTACTATCATTGCAATTATAATTATTCCTGTTATTCTTATCATCTGTGTTATTGCCATTATCTTTATCATTATCATCATTATTGCCATTATAATTTTCATTATTTCCTATCATTATATATTATAATCATTACTATCAGTGTAACTATCATTAATCCTGTTATTCTTATCATCTGTGTTATTGCCATTATCTTTATCATTATCATCTTTATTACCATTATAATTTTCATTAATTTCGTCATACATATCATTGTCATTATCAATACTATCATTATCTTCATCATTAACATTGTTATCGTTACTACTACTATTATTAACAATGATACAATCATAATTGCTAACATTATCATCATCATCATTATTGCTATCGTTATTGTAATCATCATTACGATTACTATTACCTTTATTACTATCATCATTGGTATCAGTGTTATTATTATTAGCATTGATGTTATCATTATCATCATCATAATTCTTATTATCATTATCAATATCATTTTTATGATCCTTATTGCTTTCATTATTGTTATCATTGTCGTTACCATTATTACCATTAGTAATATTAGGATTTCTGTTCTTCTTATTATTATTATTGCTATTGTTATTACTATTGTTATTATCAATATCATTATCACCATTTTCATTACTTTTATCATAGTTATTATTATCATTATCATTATAAAACTGTAGATTTTTATGGTCCTTACTATGATTATCATTATCAACATTATCATCTATATTTTTATCATTATTGATATCATTATCATTATCACCAATATCATGATCTTTGTTTTCATTATCAATATTATAATAATGATCATCGTTATTATTATTATGATAATGGTGATCATTACCATTATTATTATCAGTCATAGTGGTATTAGTATCATCATTATTGTTATCTTTATTATCATCAATAGTATAATCTTCATTGCCATTGCTATCATCGTTAATCTCATTATGATTTTTATTATCCTCACAGTCAATATCATTATCCTTGTCACCATCATTACTATCATTTTTGCTATCATCATTACTTCTCCTGCTGCTATTGTATGTACATCCATTTTTGTTATCATCATCCTGACTATAGTTATTACTATGATTATTATCACTACTATTATATCTTATTATTATTATCATCATTTTCATCACCATTATAATTATCCTCATTAATTTATTTGATATTGGTATTATCATTGTCATCATTATTATCATTATTCTGATTATCATTCTGATTATCATTACCAATACAATCATTATTACTAATATCCTTATCATAATCGCAGATACTATTATACTATTAGCATTATCCTCACTATTATTATCAATTGAGGTACAGAATAAAGAAATATCTTACAAGAGTTGTCAATAATTAACACAATAATAATAACAGTTAGTGATGATAAAAATATTAGTAATAACTATATAACTATAGTGCGAATGGGTGATGCATTAAGCGCACGAGGAATTATAATTGTGTTGAAGATTTGGTTAATAAAAGTTGCACATTGATAATGTATTTGCACAGAATAATGAATTTAACTTTTGTCTCTTTCCTGAGGCTAAATATATTTAATGGTATTGGGAGTTTGGCATAAAGGCGGTGTATCTTTTTTTTATCTTTTTTTTCACGTGTCAAGACCGGAACTACAAAATATTACTTAGTGGTTTAACCGCCGATTTATATATAAACATTTTTTTGTACTCTTTATGGCAATGATTAAAATCTGATTTGAAAAATCTTTTCATGCTAATAAAGTCAATATTTTTTTATTTATCTATTTTTTCTTTTAGGTGGGTTGTCTGACTTTGTGATACTTTTTTCTATATCAGACAAAATGTGTATAATTTTATTATCATATTGCTTCTTGTTCTCATATGATGGCTAATGGGTTGTTATTTGTTATCATTGTCACTATTGTTATTATCATTATTATTATCACGACCGTTGTTGTTTTTTTTATCATTATCGTCATTATTATTATCGATATTGCTATCATTGTTATCACATTATCATTATCATTATTTTTATCATCATCATTATCATTATTCTTATCATCATCATTATTCTTATTATCATCATTATCAATATCATTAACTTTATCATCATTATTATTGTCCACATCCCTACTATTATCATTATTGTAATTATTATCATTGCTCTAACAATTATTATCAGTATCATCACTCTTAGTATTACCATTATTTCTGTTCCATAATGATGATAAAAGATACCGTATTTCTCCCCCTCCCCTTCCTGTTCCAATGCTCTTCGTCTTGAGGTCGCAGCCCCCCCCCAACCCCCAACCCCCAACCCCACCCTTTTCTAACTACGCTTCTATCGTTAACACAGTTTTATCACATTGTAAAATTTAGCCCCCTTCCTCTCCCCTTCCCTCCCCTTCACCTCAATCCCCCTGCCCCTGTTTTTCCCCCTCTACCCCCCTTCCCTCCACCCATCCTTTTCCCCTCTACCCGTTCCACCCCCCCACCCAACCCCCACCCCCCTTAAAGAATTCTTCCGCCACACCCCATCATTCCAGAACCTTCACCCGGGGTCTCTCCCTTCCCCCAAATTCCATAATCATATTGTCTTTATTATTGATCCATTTATCTCGCATTATAACCCTTTCTCTTCCTTTCATAACTACCGTACCGTCTCTGGCTGCCCCTCATCCCCCCACCCCTCACCCAACCCTTCCCTCCCCTCCTCTCTCTTCTTCTCTCCATCTTCTCCTTCTCCTCCTCCTTCCCTCCTACCCTCATACCTTACCCTTTCTTCCTCCTCCTCCTCCTTCCATCCTACCTTACCCTTCCCTCCTCGCCCCCTTCTCCCCTCCTCCTCCTTCTCCCCTCCTCTTCCCCCTCCATCCCTCCCTCCAACCAAAACCCTTCCTTCTCCCCTCCCTCCCTCCCTCCCTCCTCCCTCCCTCCCCGCACCCCGGCACCCCCGCACCTCACCTCCGCCGCTCGCCTCACATGTTAAAACCTCATTATGCGAGGAAACAAATGTGCGCCGGCCGCGTTGACTCCACGTCGCAAAAATGGTGACGCATCGGCGGAAACCTGACCTCGCGGGATGGCTGTGTTAATTATACTAGGCGAGCTAATGACCCGAGACCTAGGAAGATGGGAACAAGATATGAGGGGTGGCTGTAATGGCTTGACGGAGGGGGAGGAGAGGAGGGGGAGGGGAGAGGGGGGACTAGGAGGGATAGGAGGACGAAGGTGATGAGGGAGGGAGGAAGGGAGGGAGGGAGGAAGGGGGTGAGTGAGGGTCTAGGGACGGGAGAGGGAGAGGGAGAGGGAAGAGAAGGGAGGGGAGGGGAGTGCGTGAAGGTTGCAAAGGAAGATGAGGGATGCAGCATCATTGAGATGAAAGGGGTGGTCTTGTCAGTATGTGAGGGTGTGGGATGCATTGCAACACAACTCCATACACACAGAAACACAAACAAAGCAGCAGACACACTCACACACACACATACACACACACACATTATAAAATATATGTATATATTTATGTATATATAAATATATCCTAGATCAAGATGTTTCCTTAAAAAAAGAAAGATTTATCTCAAAGCTTCCGGTACAACATCCAGCATCTCAGCGCCGTGGAAGCCGGTTAAGGAAACGTGAAGAAAGAGGGAGTAAGTTTAAGATGATTAAACTGCCTCAAGATATTCATGGCCCCCCCTTCCTCCTCCGGCACCCCGGCACCCCCGCACCTCACCTCCGCCGCTCGCCTCACATGTTAAAACCTCATTATCATAACATATTGCACCGCCCGTTGACTCCACGTCGCAAAAATGGTACCAGTATCGCGGAAAACCCTGACCTCGCGGATGCTAGTGGTAATTATACTAGCGAGATAGGGCCCCGAAACCTAGTATGGGTATCAATAAAACAGCTGGTTTGATATACTCAGAGCTTGGGCTGGGAGGGGTGGGTAGGTGGGGGTGGGGTAGATGGGGTGGGGTGTGTGGGGGTGTGGGGAAGGAGGGAGGAGAAGGGGTGAAGTGAAGGGTCTAGGACGGAAAGGAGGGAAGGGAGGCGGAGGATGAGAAGGAAGGAGGGATGCGTAAGGTTGCAAAGGAAGATGAGGATGGCCAGCATCATTGAATGAAAGTGTCTGTCAGTAGGGTGTGGGATGCATTGCAACACAACTCCATACACACAGAAACACAAACAAAGCAGCAGACACACTCACACACACACATACACACACACACATTATAAAATATATGTATATATTTATGTATATATAAATATATCCTAGATCTAGATGTTTCCTTAAAAAAAGAAAGATTTATCTCAAAGCTTCCGGTACAACATCCAGCATCTCAGCGCCGTGGAAGCCGGTTAAGGAAACGTGAAGAAAGAGGGAGTAAGTTTAAGATGATTAAACTGCCTCAAGATATTCATGGCCACAATCAGTGAAAAAATGGGAGGGCGAGATAGAGGACCCGGAGAAAATTGGGTATCAATAAAACAGCTGGTTTGATATACTCAGTAAGGGGCTGAGGGTGGAAGGAAGGTGGGCGGGGG
>NW_028234411.1:12828677-12834311 GCF_977035675.1 Penaeus japonicus
AATAATATATTCCAAATATATACCAGACACCACACACCCACACACACACAACAACACCACAGTTATAAATAATATCATATCATATACTACAATTGTATCATAATATTCTAAGTAAATATATACTCATATATATATATATCAACTATATAAATATATAATGTATACTATATATATACATATATCTACTATAATATATAACTTATATTATATAAATATATACTATACTATATATATGTGTGTGTTTTGATGAGTGTGTGAGTGTGGTGTGTGTGTGTCTGTATATATATTCTAATAAATCAAATATATCTATATATATAATATATATTATTTATATCTATATATATAACATCTCTATATATATGTCTATTCAAGTATAAATATCTATATACAAAAATACTCTATCTCTCTCTATATTAAATATCTATAAATACTATATATATAAATATATATATAAATATATTATGTATATATATATGCCTATATAATAACAAAAATATAAACATCATATTATCTATCCTATAAATAATAATATATAAATATAATATCTACAAATATATATATAAAATCCTCTAAAAATATATATATTCATAAAAATATATCATATCTCTCATTCCTATATAGACCACATATATACCTATCCCCCACAACACCACCCCCCCACACCCAACATATATATTATAAATATAATATCAATATATTATAAATATATTACTATAGATAATCACTATATACTATTTTTTACATTACATATATACTAAATATATACATAAATCAAAATATTATATATCCCATACACTATATACTCTATCAAGCTATATCATAATCTAACATCTATAATCTTATATCTATCTTCAATCTATCTATACCTAAATATATAAAATCATCTATATATATCTCTAATATATATATATATTTATATATAAATATAATATCATTATGTGTGTGTTGTGTGTGGTGTGTGTATGTCTGTGTGTTCTGTGTGTAGGTATTATATCTCTATATATATATATATAATATATATTTATCAATACTACTAACATAATTCTGTGTGTGTGTGTGTGTTGTGTTGTGTGTGTGTGTGTGTGTGTGTTGTGTGTGTGTGTGTGTGTGGTTGTGTGTGGTGGTTGTATGATGATATAATTATATATAATATATATAAATTATATATATTATCATAAAAATAGTACTATATATATCTAATACATATATTAAAAATAAATATAAATATATTATATAGTATATACAACATCTATATATATTTATAAACTAAATGTTCTATATATGTATATATATATATATCAATGTATATCTCTAAATATATATAATATATATTCAATATATATATATAATATATACCTTCCTATGTGTGTGTATGATTTGTGTGGTGTGTGTGTGTGTGTGTGTGTCGGTGTGGTTTGTGTTTATGTATGTATGCCTGTGTGTGTGTGGTGTTCACTACAACACACAACACACACCTATCATAGAACAATAAATATTACATATATATACATATGTAAAATATAGATATATATATCTATATAGCTATTAATATTAATATATGTGATATATATATATATATATATACTATAATATATATATATCTTAATATATAAATATATATATTTATATATGTGTGTGTGTGTGTGTGTGAGGTGTGTGTGTGTGTGGTCCGTATATATATGTATATATAAATATATATATAAATATATTATATATATATATAAATATATAATATACATAATATATATATGTATAGATAGTATATATATATATATACAATAAATATATATATTAATTAATAATAATATATATAACTATATATGTATTATTATTAGATATCCATATAAGTATATATTTATGAAATATAGTTTATAATATATAACTATATATTTTAAATATAATATATTTTATATATATATATATACATCTCATATTTTTATATATATATATAAAAAATATATATTTATATTAAATATCACATAAATATAATAAAGACAACATATATATATACACACCCCCACACACACACACACACATAAAAATTTTTATATATATATAATTTATATATATAAATATATTATATATATATATATATCCTATATATAATACATCATTTATATATATATATATATATATATATATATTTATTTATATATATACATACATATACATATATATCTATATCTATATCTTTAATCTATATCTATATATCTATCTATCTATATATATATATATATATATATAAATATATTATATATTAATATATACCTATATATATAAAATATATTGTATGTTGTGTGTGTGTGTGTGTGTGGTGGTATGTTCTGTGTGTCTGTGTATAAGTATAAATTATATATTATAATATATATATATATATATATATAATATATATATATATATATATGTGTGTGTTGTGGTGTGATTTGTTTGGTTGTGTGTGTGTTTGTGTTTGTGTGGTTTTGTGAGATGTGTAAATATGTGAATCATATATATGAACTATATATAGTATATATATACAATCATATATAATCTCTTTATATATATATCTTCTCATATATTACATCTATATATATATATTATATTGATAGGTATATACAAACATATATATATTATATATACTATATGTATATATATTATATATAAATCTATATATATGTATATATATATAATTTTATATCAAAGATATCTATATATATATATAAAGATATACATTCATATGTGTGTGTATGTGTGTGTGTGTGTGTGTGTGTGTGTGTGTGTGTGTGTGTGTGTGTATGTATGTATGTCTGTGTGTGTGTGTGTGATCATACTACTAGTGATAATGAGGATGATTGGAATCACACTAGCAAAACAACATCAACAACAACAAGAACATTAGCAATGATAATGGTTAAAATAGATATAATGATTATGATAATCTAGTAATGGTAACAGTAATGATGATGATGTATTGGTTGATTAATAATGATAATAGTTTATAATTAAGATTATTTAGTATATAATTAATTATATAAATGGTAATGATAATAACAATAATAAGTAATGATAATTACAATGGTGATAAGGATAACTATTAAAAGTAATAATGATAATGATGATAATACTGACAATAATGATGATGATAACAATGATGATGATACAAAAAAAAACAATAATAATAGGAATGATAATATTGATACGCCATTGAAATTTTCATTATATCTATAATTGTTATCTCAAAATTCTTCAAATGATTTTTTTTTTCAGAAAACGGCAATAGTCTTTTATGGAGCTACAACAAGGAATCTTCCATGTAAAAAAGTATCATCCGGTTTTAGTAGAAGAACTCCGCCCCTCATTTTTAGAAGGACAGAGCTTCATATAATCGTAGATTGGATTAAGATAGTTGATAGGGTAGTTTTAAACGTCAACAAGCAATCTGATGACTGTGGGAGCCATTCTTGACCTCCTATGAAGAGCACGCCAGCAGTCATTGAGGTTTTCAGAGAGAGAGCTTGAAAAGGTGCAGGCAATCCATGGGTGTCTCATATTCGACGATCATTTTAAGAAGTTTTCACATAGAGTAACATAAGTTGACAACTGCTGGTCAAGTCTGTAGGGGAGAAATGGATGAGAAAGTTTTGGATATAATGTAAAGGACGAGATCATTCTTGGATTTGTTTATGTTCTTTTTATGATGATGCACATTTTCATTTCTGGAAAATGCATTTAAAAAAATAGTGTATTCTGGGGAAAGAAGGAAGAAACCTTCATAAGTTGCAGAGAAATCTTTTCATTCAGAATATTCTTCGGATCACTACAAAATGTATACGAAGGAGTGCTATACTGAAGTCCTCAAATTATTTCTGAGAAGACATTCTGTCAATCTCTCTATCTCTCAAAACCAAGATCTGGTTCCAACAGAACGGGGAAAGGGCCCAAACCAAAAGGGCTTTTTTTGGAAACGGGTGAAGAGCGACAATGCGAAAGCTCCGACTTTCATCCTAAGACTTTCTACCTTTGGTGATGCCTGGAAGACTAAGTGTGTGTAAAGAGACTAAATAACATATCTGATATTACAAACATGAAGAAGCATACACGGATTATACCAATTGTAAAGATGCTCTGACGAACATTGGGGTGGGAATCACTCTGTATTGTATTATCTGTTTGTATTTATGCTTGTATGTGAATATATGAATATATATGTATGTATATATATGAATATAATTGTAGATATGAATATATATACATACATTTATATAGAATTTGTATATATGTATATATGTATATATATATATATTCATATATATTATATATCAGTATTGAATATATATATATATATATCTATATATATATAGAGATATTATATCAATACATACGTATATCTATATATTTATATATATGAATTTATAAGATAGCTAAATAAATGTATAAATTATTAGATATATATATATAATATTATTAATATATACGTATTTACGAGAATATATATATATATATATATATATATATATAATATAATAAAAATTTAAAATAAATATATATATATATATATATATATATAATACAATATCATATATGAAAAATATAGATAAATAGATATATGTATATATATATGTATATATATAATATAATAATATGCATTACATATTAAGTATATATATGTATATGTATATATGTAATATATATATATATAATATATGATATATATACATATATATATACAATATTTTTGAATATTTATATATATATATATATTCGATTAGATAGAGTGAATCAAATAAATTGATAAATATATATATATATATATATATATATATATATATTTATACATACATATATTGTATATATTTAAAAGATATATTATATATATATCTATATATATGTTTATGTTCTATATATAGATATATATATATATATTATGTATCTGTATATCATATATGTAATATTATATATAAATATATATATATATATATATATTATGTGTGTAAATAGAATGGAAATTTATTATATAAATATAATATATATATGATATATATATATATATTTAAATAAATATATTTATACACACACACACACACACACACAACACACACTACACACACACACACACACACGACACACCACACAACACGTAAAAACCACACATACAGATGATCTGAAGACCCTTTTAAATAGTACCAAACGGTTCTGAAAATGAATATTCACGTCTCCAGGAAACAAGAGAGAAATGCTCTCAAACTGCTCCCTTTAGACCCTGCAATTTCAATGACCGTTTGTCTATGCGAACATCTAGCGACCTCCCCCGCCCTCCGAGAGAGAGAGAGAGAAGAGAAGAGAGAGAGAGTGAGATGAGAGAGAGGAGAGGAGGAAGAGAGAGAGCAGAGAGAGGAAAGAAGAGAGATAGGAGAGAGAGTAGAGAGGAGCGAGTGAGGAGAGAGAGCAGATGAGAGAGAGAGAGAGAGAGAGAGCGATGAGGAGAGAAGGAGAGAGATGGAGAGAGGAGAGAAGGAAAAGAGCGAGAGAGAGAGAGGAAGAGAAGCCACACTCCCTCGCTGGCTATGGAACAAGTATCTGTCTGTTCCCTTATCTTTCTTCAGACATCACTCACCCTATTCTTGTCGTCATCCACCTCCGTCAGATTTCCCCTTT
>NW_028234411.1:12834411-12836911 GCF_977035675.1 Penaeus japonicus
GTGTGCGTGCCTTCTCTATTTTTCAATCTCCTTTTATTCTTATTTTTCTCGTCCGCCCATTTTACTACCTTTCCTGCCTATTGCTTCGCCTCCTCCTCCTCCCCTCGTTTTTTGTGCCCTCTCCTCCGGCTCTTTCTCTCCCCCTTTCTTGCTCCCTTTGCATCTTCGATGCACGCCCCCTTTCGTCGTCCTATGCCTTCTTCTCCCCGTCTTCCCCTTCTTCTTTTTCCTCCTCCTCCTCCTGCTCCTCCTCCTTCTCATGCTCCTCTTCCTTCTACCACCCCTTCCTCCTCCTCTTTTTCTTCCTTCCCCTTTCCCCTTAACACCTGTTCATATCATTTTCTCCCGCCCACCTATTCTCACCCCCCACCCTGTCCCTCTTCCCATCTCCCGCTCTCCTCCTCCTACTCTCCCTCCCCTTCATTCACATCGTTGTAAGATTCTTCGTCCTCCTTTTCGTCCCTTCCCCTCTCCCCCCATTCGTACCGCCGTCCGTCTGCCTCTCCATCTCTTCATCTGCCCCCCCCCCCCTCATCGTATCGCCATCCTACTCACAGTCCTCTCCCCCTCCCCTTTCCCCATCCACAACACCCTTCGTCTCCTTTTTCATCTCCCCCTTCCCCCCCTCCCCCACACACACTTTTCACATCGTCTTGCGCCTCCACCTCCTTCTTCCCCCATCCCTCACTCCCCATTCACATCTCCACTCTCCTCCTCCTTCTTGCCAATTCCCCATTCACATCACCATCCTCCTCCTTTTCCTCCCCATCCTCCTCCGGCTCCTCCTCCTCCTCCTCCAGATCCTCTTCCTGCTCCTCCTCCCAATTCTCCTCCCACATTCATATCACCATAATCCTCCTCTTCCGATTCCCTCCATCCCCATCTGCCTCCATTCACATCACCATCCCCCCCTCCCAATTCACATCACCATCGACCCCTATTTCGCCAGTCACATCACCACCACCCCTTCCCCATTCACATCACCATCCTCCTCCTCCTCTTCCTCCTCTTCCACCTCCTCCTCCTCCTCCTCCGCAGCGCCATCCCTCAAGCCGATGTTCCTCGTTACAGCACATCTCCCTCCTCGCGTCGCCCTTCCATCGTCTGCCATCTTGCATCTTTATACCCAGCGATAACCCTAAATTATAAACATTTCTTCGACAACCGTCTAGGAAAACAAGAGTTCGTCTCTCTCTTTTTCTTTCTCCTGCTCTTTCTCTCTCTCTCTTTCTCTTTCCTCTTTCGCTCTTTCGGTGCCTAGTTATGCAGTTTATAGCCTATATATAATACGGATATATATGTATGATATATATATATATATATATATATATATATATATATATACATAATTTAAATATATATATATATATATATATTATATATATATATATATATATTATATATATCAGAATATAATATATATATATATATATATATATATAATATATAATATATATATATATATAATACATATGCATATTTGCATAGATATGGAGTAGATCACCACACCAGATAAGTATATAGATATATAATATATATATATATATATAAGATATAGTATTTATATATACACACAGATGTGTGGTGTGGATATCGGATATTATATATATATAATATATATATATATATATATATATATATATAGATACATGCATACTACACGTATATTTATATAAAGATATATCAATAGTTATAGAGTATAATAGATATATAGTATATATATTTATACATATATATATTTATACATGCATAACGCAGGGTGCTGATAGGCTGACGTTCCTAATAGCGTGGCTCGACAGACTTTTACATTTGGCTTTTACAGCTGGCATTACTCCTCCCTTCCCCTCCACCCTCTCCACCCAATCACTCTGCCCCCCTCCGCCCCACCCCTCCTCCCTCTGACCCCAATCACTCTGCCCCCTCCCCTCCTCCACCCAATCTCTCTGCCCCCCTCCCCTCTCTCACCCAATCACTCTGTCCCCCTTCCCCTATCCCCTCCTCCCTCCCTACCCCATCCTTCTGTTTCCCTCCCCTCCTCCCTCTTCACCCAATCACTCTGCCTCCCTTCCCCCCGTACCCCCACCCTCCTCCCTCTCAACCCCATCACTCTGCCCCCCCTCCCCCTCCCCTCCTTCCTCTCTACCTAATCACTCTGCCCCCCTTCTCCCTTCCCTCCTCCTTCTCCACCCCATCACTCCCCCCTCCCCGCCCCTCCTCCACCCAATCACTCTGTCCGCCTTCCCCCATCCCCCCTTCCTCTCCACCCCATCACTCTGTCCCCCTTCCCCCCATCCCCCCTTCCTCTCCACCCCATCATTCTACCCCCCTTCCCCTCCCCCTCCCCCCTCCCCTTCCCTCCTCCCTCTTCACCCAATCACTTGCTGTATTCCTGCAAGGATGGTTCGTCTCTCTCGCCAGGCAGTCTCCTGAACCCAGAGCTGTAAATGGATCCAATCCTTCTCGGATTCCTTTTCTTCGTTGCTCTTTTGTCTCCATGCGA
>NW_028234411.1:12849735-12852235 GCF_977035675.1 Penaeus japonicus
ATATATATATATTTATTTAAAAATATATATATAATATTTATAATATTTTATATATATTTATATATTTTTAATATATTGTTCAATATGCGCATTACAAAAGGCCCGGGGAGCCTAAAAGCTTTTTTTAAGAAAAGGTAAAAACCTTAAAAATAAATTAAAGGGGAAATCGTAAAAAAAAGAAAAGGGGGAAACCCAAAAGGAAAAAAAAAAAAAAAAAAAAAAAAAAAAAAAAAAAAACGATTTTTCTGTTCTCGTTCAACACACGGGATCAGAGGGTTTTAATTAAAATCACGTGTTGAAAAATATGTTTTTAAAAACCCAGGGCTTTTTTTTGCTTTCCCGCGCTCCTGTTTTTTATCCCCGGCCCGGTAATGAAGTATGGGAAAAAATGCACACTATTTTTCCTGCAAAAACCTAAATTATTGCTAAAAATTTACAGGAAAAATTAGTCCCGGGTTTGGTGTTTATGATGAGGGGAGGAGTTTGGTGTGAGGGGCGTGGGTGGGCGGAAAATGGGGGGGGGGGCCGTGGGGGGGTTTGGAGTAGGAACTAGGAAATAAAAAGGGCTAATTTTCCTTTTTGTGTTTTTTTAAAGGGTTTGCTCGGTTTGGGTTAGGATAAAAAATTTTTCTTTTTTTTTTTTTTTTTTTTTTCTGAAGGGGATATTTACATTTCCGAAATGATTTCCCATAGTTTTTTCTTTTATTTTTTATTTTTTAAACCTATCCTACTATACAAAATTATTAATGTGCGTTTATTTATTTTTAAATGTGTGTGTGTGTGTGGGTGTGTTGTGTGTGTGTGTGTGTGTGTGGGGTCGTGTGTGTGTTTTGGTGTGTTTTGTGTTTTGGTTGTGTTTTGTGTGTGTTTTTGTGTGGGGGTTTTGTGTGTGTGTTTTGGGTGTGCAGTTTGTATGTATGTGTAGATATGTTTTGTGTGGGAAAGTAAATTTTCCATAATGTATAAATCGGAAGTATGTGTCAAAAAAAAAATCTGTTGGCCCATGTTTTTCCTTTTTTGATGATTAACATTTTTCCTCTTTTTAAAAAAATTTTGTTTAAAGCATACTCTTTTTATACCCCGGGGTCAAAAAGGTTTGTGCCCCCTTTTTTTATTTTTCCGGGGTTCTTCTTTTGGTTTTGAAATGTAACTAAATTTTTATTTGGGAAAATTTCCCACACTGTAAGCTAAAGACTTTAAGACCCCTGCAAAAAGGTACCGAAACTAGGGCCATTTCAGAAAAATTTATTTTAATTTATATATATATATATATATTTAATATATTTTTTAATTTTAAAATTTTTAATATACAAAAATTTATATTTTGATTATATATATATTATTATTATATATATTTATAATTTTTATATATATTTAAATATATATATATTTTTTATATATATATATATATATATATTATTTATTATTATGTAGGTATTATACAAATTTAAGAAAAAGGTTTTTATAAAACTGTGTCATTGCATGAATTATTTACATTTTCCCAGAAAAGTTTATTCCCTAGAGAGCATTTTTGTGAACACGTTACATTAGGCACTCTGTGGCTATGAGTATGCCTCCCAACCTAATTTGTGTAGTACTCGCGCACTGCTATAAGTAGCTCCGTGGTGTACAAAACATTACATGTATATATAACGCAGGCACGACCCGGCACAGAGATCCGTCAGCGTAAATCTTTGTAATAACCCTAAATGTTTCATAAGTCTAACTCTGATGACAGCTCGGAATCATTTCGGATAGATGTATCTTTTGTGTGTCTCTTTCCATGCACATTTGTATCTGGAACCTTCAATAATCGGATTAAATTGGCAGGATTTCATGTGGGTGGCGATTGAACAGTAGAATTACTGCGGATCAGGATAATCATGTAGTGATTCTATGGATATTTGATAGGTTAAGAGATAGATAAATTTAAAGATTAATTGATAGATAGGTACTTTTATGATAGATAGATAGTGTGTTGTGTGTGTATGCATGTGTTTGTTTTTTTTAAATTTATTTTGTGTGTTGGAGTGTGTGGTGTTGTGTGTGGGGTGTGTGGTGGTGTGTTTTGGGGGTGATGTATTTTTTTTAAAAAAAAATGGGTTTTTCTTTTTTAAATATTTTATGTTTTTTTATATAATTTTATTTATATAATCTTTTTTATAATATATAATATAATTTTATAAAATATTAAAAATTATTTATAATTTTTGGTTTCATATAATATATATTATATTTATATATATATATATATATATATATATTATATTTTATTTTATTATAATACATATATGTATCTTATATATACATTATATATACATTTCACCCATATATACATGTGTGTACGTGTGTGTGTGTTTTGCGTGTGTGTGTGCTCGCGGTGTGTGTTTATGTGTGAATAATGTACACCCCCCCCCCCCCCCCCCCTATGGGAAATGAAAAGGATTTTAAGAAATGATCGTCAGTTCAGGTTAATAGTGGGAAAATTTAACGCGTGTTT
>NW_028234411.1:12869735-12874735 GCF_977035675.1 Penaeus japonicus
GGGAGGGATGGAGGGGGGGAAGGGGAAGGGGGCGGCGTCCCAGCGTGGCAGAAGTGCGAAGAAATAAATTAAATAATCCGGTACAAATGATGCGTGATACGACACAACAGCGCCGCTCTGATATTACGGGAAATAGACGTCATAATTTTCAGACAGGGAAGAGCGAGACCGGAGACTCAAATCTTCTGCAGGCGATATCGTGCGATGCCGCCGAGGAGGAGGAGGAGGAGGAGAAGGGGGGGGGGGAGGAGGAGAAGGGGGGAGGAGGAAGAGGAGGAGGGGGAATAGGAGTAGGAGGTGGAGGTGGAGGAGGAGGGGTGGAGGAGGAGGAGGAGGGGGAGGAGGAAACGGAGGAGGAAGCGGAGGAGGAGGAGGAGGAGGAAGAGGAGGAGGAGGAGGAGGGGGAGGAGGAGGAGGAGGAGGAGGGGGGGAAGGGGGGGAGGAGGAGTAGGAGGAAGAAGAAAAGGAGGAGGAGGAAGGGAAAAAGAAGAAGGGAGGGGAAGGGAGAGACGTACTGAAACAGAACAAGGGAAGAGAGAGGGAGGGGAGAAGAAGAAATGGGAAGAGGATAGGAAAACGGAGGCAATTGGAAGAGAGAAAAGGAGAGATAGAGGGGAATAGGAGGAGAATATAGCAAAGGAGCAAAAAGAAAAAACGAGGAAAAGAAAAAGGCAGAGGAAGAGAGGCGAAGAGAGAGGGAGGAGGAGGCAACAGAAATTAGGGGGATGAAAAATAAAAATAAAAAGGTGGAATAGGAAGAGAGGGAAGAAAATAAGGGAAAAAAGAAAGAAAATCATCAAAGGAAGGTGATACAAAAAGAAGACACAGGAAAAGAGGGAGAATTGGGAAGGAAGAAAACATGGGGAAGGAAGCGAGAGAAGGAAAAAAAAAATAGAAAAAGGAGGAAAAGTGAAGACGGAATAGTGGCAGAAGAGAAAGAGAAAAATAGGAAGGAAGGAAGTTGAAGGAGTTATGTAAAGTTGAGACCGGTAGTAAGAAAGAAAAAAAAAGAAATAACACTGATGAAATCTGATGAGATATAATAAGGAACAGGGATAAGGAAGAGGAATAACATTAAGAGGAGAGATTGAATGAGATGAAGAAGAAAGGAAAGAGTTTGGCTTGATGATATATATCTTTTTTTTACCTGTGCTAGTTAACTTGACTGACAATCACTCATAAGGGAATGGTGGACAGGTAGGTCGATGATATAATGTCCTCTTGTTATGATACGACTGTGGCTCACCAGCTCTTACTTCGGATTTAAATCAAATTATATATAAAATTGTATACAACATAGTGGTTTCATACTCAAATGTCAATTCCTTCCATCCCTTACCCTCCTATTTCCTCCTCCTTCTCTTTCAATAGAACGGGATGTCTAACGTCTGGTTCCTGCTCGGTCGATTCGTAATACAGGCAACATTGGACTTACGGAGTGGCTAGTAACAGCTATTTACTATAAGAAGTCTTTAATTGACTTTCTGTTAGGACCAAGCGTTTCCTCAAACTTATGATATATGATACAAAATACTTTTTACTTTTAGCAAATCTTCACCTGTGTTGGACGCCACAGAGTAAATAAATAAATAAATGAATAAATGAATAAAAGTAAGCAAATAAATAAATAAAATAAATAAATGAATAAATCAATAAAAATAAGTAAATAAATAAATAAGATAAAATAAAGAGTACCGCTGCAAAGGTAAGACTTACCAGTTTAATTGCAAACGATGTCAGCTCTATTACCTTATCCATAGAGACACTGCTAAGACGTTAACAAGCGAGTAAAGTAAAACGTAATCTTAAAACAGTATCAAAATATCCACCTTCCCAATTTTCCTGATACATTTATTTTGTCAGTGGTAATGAATAAACTGAAGTTCAGACGAAAGTAAAATAAGTTTATTTCTTCTAGTGTTAGCTTTATAGCTTTTGTTTTGCTAAATATGTTTATAATAGTCACTAACTGAAGAAATACTGATCAAAGGGAAAACAAGACTCAATGTGAATAAAGATGGTTTATAGCTCTATAGACAGTTCGCTAGCAATGCGTTTGTGTATGTGTGTGTGTGTGTGTGTGTGTGTGTGTGTGTGTGTGTGTGTGTGTGTGTGTGTGTGTGTGTGTGTGTGTGTGTGTGTGTGTGTGTGTTCGTTTTGTTTCTGTATGATGAAGCCAAAAATGGATGGAGGTGGGGAAAAACAGCACACTAATATCAGCAATGATAAACACATTTTAGAGAAAAAGGACTATAAATAAACATTATAAATTAAGATGATAATGTTAAAGATAATAATCAATAATAAAAATAAAAGATTAAAGCTAAAAAACGAAAGACGAAAAACACTATAATTTTTAAAAATGACGGTAGAGAAATAAGAGAGAAAAAAGAGGTAGGAAGAAAAAAATGAAGAGGAGGAGGGCAGAAGAGAAAGCGTTGTGAAGATTGAAAAAAAAAAATAAATAAAAAAGTTGGTGAGAAGAGAGTGTGAAGCGAAGGTAGAAGAAGAGTAGCAACAAAGGACGGGAGAGGGAATCACTGAAAAGAGGGAGGGTGGAAGAGGCCATTCAGGACCGTAGATGGACATAGATCACGAATATGGTGTCACCCAGTCAAGAAATTTATGATTTAGATTAGTTTATAAATAGATTACACAGCCACAGCTTTTTGGGGGACGTGACTGTAACCTTTCTTTGGTTTGTTATGGTTTTGATAGTCGTCTGCGTCGAGCGCTGTAAATGAAGTTGATGGCTAACATTATACATAACACAACCCGGCAATAGCGGTGTCAAACAATCGCTGTGGCCTCGTCGCCTTAATAAACAACCTTCACATATACTCCAGCACGATACAGCTTGGATTGGTTCCTTCTTTGACATCAAATCACCGAGAAAATATACAAGAGCTCTATGATTCTTAGAGAAAATTTCACTTGTAAGATCTATCAGCGGCGTCACTGCGGGTGGATTCGAATGAACGAAGCAATTTGGCGAGCGTGGTTCGAGCGAAATGTGCGCGCGTTTTGGCTGGCTGACTGTGATGTAGCGAGACTTTTTTTTTCTTTTTTTATGATATTAGGTATCTTCGAGATTCGCAATTTCCGGAAAAGCTTATTTATTGGGAAATATTCCTAATATAAAGATCTTTATGACTAGTCCTTTAAGGATTCAAGATTGCTTATATATTATCCAATAAATAGGTAGAAAACACATACTCACTGACAGTGTATGTACACGCACACACACACACACACACACACACACACACACACACACACACACACACACACACACACACACACACATATATATATGTGTGTGTGTGTGTGTGTGCGTGTGTGTGTGTATGTATATATGTATATTTACATCATATATAAATATATATAAATAAAATATATATATATGTATATATATATATATTTATATATATATATATAGATATATATAGATATATATATATGTGTGTGTGTGTGTGTGCGTGTGTGTGTATGTATATATACATACATATATACATATATACATAAATAATTATATATGCATATATATATATATATATATATATATATATATATGTATATATATATATATATATATGTTTGTGTGTGTGTGTGTGTGTGTGTGTGTGCATATATATATATATATATATATATATATATATATATATATATATATATATATATATATATATATATGTAGAGAGAGAGAGAGATCGACATACATCAGTGCACACATGTGTCTTTGCAAGTAAATGATATATCTTCTTTTAAGTAGAAGGAGACCACGAGAGATGGAAGAGAAAAAGAAAGAGGAAAGAGACATGCACAATTAATGAAGATTATAAACTAGTGAGAGAGAGAAAAAAAAACACACACATAAATATATCAAAAGCCAAACGTAATGTAAAATGCCATAAGACATATGTAAACAAAAAATACATATTCAGTGAAGACATCTCTATGTAAAGGCGAAATCTTTAAAGACGGAAGCGAAGGAACGAGACGTATGCAGAAAGAGAAAATGTGCGAAAGACAAAAAGAGTAAAGGGACAGAATCGAGGGAGACGGGGGAGTGGGGGAGGCACAGAGAGAACAGATATATAAGGGAGAATGTGAGAGATAAGAGCGAAAAGAGAGGGAGATAATAAAAAAAGAAAAGAAAGAGAAAGGAAATAAAATAAAGGAGAGGAGGGAGGAGACGAAGAAAGAAGAGAGAGAAAAACTGAGGGGAAGAAAAAGAGAGAGAGAGAGAGACCAAGAGCGAGAAAATGAGAGGGAGAGAGAATAAAAAAAAAAATGTCTTAAATTACAATCGAGTTTAAAGATCTGCAAGTGCTTGCTCAAACCGGTCTTAAACCTTAAATATTTGTAAATCATGTGGAAACTGTTTTCATTAATCCCAGTCTCTGTTCAGATGTCCAGCTTTTTCAGCGTAGGAACAAATGGTAAAAGGAGAATGAAGTTTTTCTTTCAGTAATATGGTCTTCATCATCATCATCATCATCATCATCATCATCAGTCATCAATCATCATCATCAATCATAATCATCATCATCATCAATCATCATCATCATCATCATCATCATCATCACCATCATCATCATCATCGCATCAACCATCACATTCATCTTCCACCATCACCCTCACCATTTCCATAACCACCGTACCACTATCACCATCATCACCACCATCATCATCATCATCACCACACATACGCTAATACCCTAATAATTGTAATGATAATCGTAATAGCAAAGATAACAGAGTATAAAAACTCTCATTCAACTTTACGTTAAAAAGGAAAAAAAAGAAGAAAAAAAACTTGCCAAACGAGTATGTATTTGGAAGAAGAAAAAAAGTAAGAAAACTAGAACCTTAAAAGAAATCGTTCCAGCATAAAAGGTTGTATTTTTAATATTATATATTTTTGAACGTCAGAAAAAAATACTTCTTCCACTTTACAGTTAGGATAAGTTCATAGCCAAGCACACTAAAGAAAGAGA
>NW_028234411.1:12907170-12909670 GCF_977035675.1 Penaeus japonicus
AGTGGAGCGGAAGTGGAGGCTCCAGGTGGAAGCCGCGATGCCTTCACGTCCTCCGCCAAGTGGAGCGGAAGTGGAGGCTCCAGGTGGAAGCTGCGATGCCTTCACGTCCTCCGCCAAGTGGAGCGGAAGTGGAGGCTCCAGGTGGAAGCCGCGATGCCTTCACGTCCTCCGCCAAGTGGAGCGGAAGTGGAGGCTCCAGGTGGAAGCCGCGATGCCTTCACGTCCTCCGCCAAGTGGAGCGGAAGTGGAGGCTCCAGGTGGAAGCTGCGATGCCTTCACGTCCTCCGCCAAGTGGAGCGGAAGTGGAGGCTCCAGGTGGAAGCCGCGATGCCTTCACGTCCTCCGCCAAGTGGAGCGGAAGTGGAGGCTCCAGGTGGAAGCCGCGATGCCTTCACGTCCTCCGCCAAGTGGAGCGGAAGTGGAGGCTCCAGGTGGAAGCCGCGATGCCTTCACGTCCTCCGCCAAGTGGAGCGGAAGTGGAGGCTCCAGGTGGAAGCTGCGATGCCTTCACGTCCTCCGCCAAGTGGAGCGGAAGTGGAGGCTCCAGGTGGAAGCCGCGATGCCTTCACGTCCTCCGCCAAGTGGAGCGGAAGTGGAGGCTCCAGGTGGAAGCCGCGATGCCTTCACGTCCTCCGCCAAGTGGAGCGGAAGTGGAGGCTCCAGGTGGAAGCCGCGATGCCTTCACGTCCTCCGCCAAGTGGAGCGGAAGTGGAGGCTCCAGGTGGAAGCTGCGATGCCTTCACGTCCTCCGCCAAGTGGAGCGGAAGTGGAGGCTCCAGGTGGAAGCCGCGATGCCTTCACGTCCTCCGCCAAGTGGAGCGGAAGTGGAGGCTCCAGGTGGAAGCCGCGATGCCTTCACGTCCTCCGCCAAGTGGAGCGGAAGTGGAGGCTCCAGGTGGAAGCTCCAGGTGGAAGCCGCGATGCCTTCACGTCCTCCGCCAAGTGGAGCGGAAGTGGAGGCTCCAGGTGGAAGCTGCGATGCCTTCACGTCCTCCGCCAAGTGGAGCGGAAGTGGAGGCTCCAGGTGGAAGCCGCGATGCCTTCACGTCCTCCGCCAAGTGGAGCGGAAGTGGAGGCTCCAGGTGGAAGCTGCGATGCCTTCACGTCCTCCGCCAAGTGGAGCGGAAGTGGAGGCTCCAGGTGGAAGCTGCAGGTGGAAGCCCCGATGCCTTCACGTCCTCCGCCAAGTGGAGCGGAAGTGGAGGCTCCAGGTGGAAGCCGCGATGCCTTCACGTCCTCCGCCAAGTGGAGCGGAAGTGGAGGCTCCAGGTGGAAGCTGCGATGCCTTCACGTCCTCCGCCAATTGGAGCGGAAGTGGAGGCTCCAGGTGGAAGCTGCGATGCCTTCACGTCCTCCGCCAAGTGGAGCGGAATTGGAGGCTCCAGGTGGAAGTCGCGATGCCTTCACGTTCTCCGCCAAGTGGAACGGAAGTGGAAGCTCCAGGTGGGAGCTGCGATGTCTTCACGTCCTCCGCCAAGTGGAGCGGAAGTGGAGGCTTCAGGTGGAAGCTCCAGGTGGAAGCCCCGATGCCTTCACGTCCTCCGCCAAGTGGAACGGAAGTGGAAGCTCCAGGTGGAAGCTCCAGGTGGAAGCCCCGATGCCTTCACGTCCTCCGCCAAGTGGAGCGGAAGTAGAGGCTCCAGGTGGAAGCCCCGATGCCTCCACGTCCTCCGCCAAGTGGAGCGGAAGTGGAGGCTTCAGGTGGAAGCCCCGATGCCTTCACGTCCTCCGCCAAGTGGAGCGGAAGTAGAGGCTCCAGGTGGAAGCCCCGATGCCTCCACGTCCTCCGCCAAGTGGAGCGGAAGTAGAGGCTCCAGGTGGAAGTCGCGATGCCTCCACGTCCTCCGCCAAGTGGAGCGGAAGTGGAGGCTTCAGGTGGAAGCCCCGATGCCTCCACGTCCTCCGCCAAGTGGAGCGGAAGTAGAGGCTTCAGGTGGAAGCCCCGATGCCTCCACGTCCTCCGCCAAGTGGAGCGGAAGTAGAGGCTCCAGGTGGAAGTCGCGATGCCTTCACGTTCTCCGCCAAGTGGAACGGAAGTGGAAGCTCCAGGTGGAAGCCCCGATGCCTCCACGTCCTCCGCCAAGTGGAGCGGAAGTAGAGGCTCCAGGTGGAAGTCGCGATGCCTTCACGTCCTCCGCCAAGTGGAGCGGAAGTGGAGGCTTCAGGTGGAAGCTCCAGGTGGAAGCCCCGATGCCTTCACGTCCTCCGCCAAGTGGAACGGAAGTGGAAGCTCCAGGTGGAAGCTGCGATGTCTTCACGTCCTCCGCCAAGTGGAGCGGAAGTGGAGGCTCCAGGTGGAAGCTCCAGGTGGAAGCCGCGATGCCTTCACGTCCTCCGCCAAGTAGAGCGGAAGTGGAAGTTCCAGGTGGAAGCTCCAGGTGGAAGCCGCGATGCCTTCACGTCCTCCGCCAAGTGGAGCGGAAGTGGAGGCTCCAGGTGGAAGCTCCAGGTGGAAGCCGCGATGCCTTCACGTCCTCCGCCAAGTGGAGCGGAAGTGGAG
>NW_028234411.1:12956371-12958871 GCF_977035675.1 Penaeus japonicus
AGAACACATATATACATATACACACACATATATATATATTTATATTTATATATATATATATTCTTTATATAGATATATATATATATAATATATCACACATATTACATATATATATATATATTGTACATCATTTATATATATACATATATATATATATATATATATGTATGTATATGTATTACATATATACCATTATATACCTATTATATATATATATATTATATATATATATATAGATATAATTTCCTATATAACTTAAATATTATATATATATATATCCTCAAATAGATTTTTATATATATATGTATATATATATATCTATATTACACCAACACACACACACACATATTACACACACACATCACACACACACACATATATATAATATAATTTTTTTATATATATATATATATATATATATATATATGTATGTCTTATATTTTTATTTATATATCTATCTATATATCTATATATATATATGTATGTATATATTATTTATTTATATATATACATATTAGGGATTTATATTGGTTATATATATATTTGATTATATATATTATATACATATTTCTATATACATATATATATATACGTAGTATTATATATAGATATATAGTATATATATATATATGTTATATATATGTATGTATTATATAGATATCTATGTAAATGTGTTGTCTGTATATATATATATATATATATATATATATATATATATGTATATATATATATGTTATTATTATATATATATATATATATATATATATAGATCTTTATATGTATATGTATCTATATATCTTATATATATATATTATATATATATATATATATTTTATATATATATATATATATTTATATATATATATTATATATATATATATCTATATATATATATACATAGTATATACATATATACATATATATATATATATAAATATATATATAAATATACAATTATATATTATATATATAGAAAATTATATATATATTTATATATATATATATATATACATATACATATACATACACGCAGATGCATGCATATATACATTTATGAATAGAGACATTCTTACATACCCACATGAATATGGCATACTCTACCTACATGCATAGATACATACATACATACAAGCGACATTCAGACATACTGACATACCTACATTCATACTCAATGAATACATACATAAGGGCACACATACACACACACATACACATGCTCACGGCGGGCGAAACGCAAACTCTGATTCGGATTAGCTAGTCCTCTCGCTGCAATCTTTACCCCTTCCCTAAGGGTCGAAGCGCGATCAGTGTGCACGCTAGTTGCACTGTTTCCTTCCCCTGCGAGTCAACAGGACTTGCGTAAATCTACCTTTTAATAATCAACGCGTAATTAATGGTGCCTGTAACGCATCGGCGTGGCACTAAAACCTTGGTTATGATCGCTGCAACATTAATATTCGATCTGTCGTTGCAGACAATGAAAATGGGTTGAGATGATGCCGAGCGTTTCGCTGCCATCGACCCATCTTGTGCCGATCCTGTGCACACGCGCGCGCGCACGCCGTTTTACACAGACACACAAGAACACGAACACACACAAGGAAAGAAAGTCACAAAAACGGGTCCTCGCCCCACCCGCAAACACACCATCGCACAATACCGCAGCACCACAAGATCCGCATCATTTCCTCATCGCTGGAAAACAATAACCTCCCCCCGCCCCCCATCCCCCTCCCCCTCCCTCCCCCATCCTCTATAGTGTCTGGATGTCTCGGGAGAACAAGAGGAAGTAAGGACTGGGGATCCCAGCCTTCTTGCTTCCTTTACCACCCGCACCGCACAATACCACACAATACCACACTAGCAGCCGACCTCACCCCCTCCTCCGCTCCTCCGCCCCTCCCCCTCGACACTGCATCCCACCATTAAACTGGCAACACCAAGGAAGGCATCATACAGCCTAAATTGAGGTACATTACCCAAGGCTTGGTCGATCATATTTAAGCTGTTGAACTTTATTTATCACTTTAATGTTGGCATGTTATGAGATCCTACTGAGATACGACGATCATTTGTTGTGACGCGTCTGCAAGTAAGGGGCCATCATGCTGACATATTGTAAAACTTATTGCTGCATATAGTTTGGTTATAGATATTTCTATATTTTTTTTTCTCTCTGTGTGTAGAACGGGTTAGTTTGCTGTGAAATCTGTGCTTTCTTTTTAGAATGGATATTCATGCTTAAGACTTTCTTGTGATTGTTTTTTGTTTTTTTTTTCGTTTTTCGTTTCTTCTTGGGACAAAGTGCGTTTCGCCGGCGGAAGGAAGACGGGTCGCCGCGCAGCCGTAATGACACTTTCCTTTTGTTTATAATTCTTGCCGAGCCCGAGGCCTTATGGATATAGAAAAGGACAATTGATCCTCCCTAATTCCTCCGACCGGCGCTCGGCTGAAGAAGGAGCAGCCGAGGCGGGGAGCGATAGAGAGAGGGACAGAGCGA
>NW_028234411.1:12963871-12966371 GCF_977035675.1 Penaeus japonicus
TCGCGATGTTTTTTCTTCTTTTCTTTGGCCCTTCGCATCTTATGCTATTTTTCACCTGTTTCTCTCTTTCTCCTATCTTTATCACTGTCCTCTTCGTTGATACGAAATAATAAAAATATAAAAACAAAAAAAATAAACAACTCAAATTAGAGTTACAGACTTAGTGTCGGCACTAGTAAAATGCATCGATGCACATTCATCTCTGTCGCATCCCTTCCTCTCTTCCTCCTCTCTTCTCTCCTCCCCTTTCCTCGGTGCTGGGGGGGTGTCTCACGGTCTGGGTCATGCATCGCTCTATACGTGCGAACTCTAGTCTCTCACAAGTAAAATCATATCTCGGTCTGCGATTGTGGGAGGAGGTGCGTGCGTCTCTCTCCCTCCCCCCCCCCCCTCTCTCTCCTTTCCCTCCGCATCGACAGCATTGATATGAATTTAGTGCAGATCTAACGGCCAAATATCCGTTTTTGTGTTTTCTCTTATGCAGATTTAGCCCCAAGATTCATCGTCTACCCCGTAACAGCGGTTCCTAATCCCACTTCAAATATGGCTCCCTGATCCAATTCTAAGTGCAGCATTAGGGAGTTATTCCCCATGATGGAGCCCGCGGATGATTGCGGACTTAGCACCAGCAGTGACTATCATAAACACGCAGACGAGTAATCGGCGTCGTTAACTACTAAGTCTAAGCGGTTTCGAGGCTGACCATTTCTGTGCCGAGAGGAATTTTGGCGGAGATATTGGATTCACATTACGCCGGATACTTTAGTAGCTGTATTGGTAACGGGGCCTCGGCAGGTCGGTCCACGAGGCGCTCACGCTCTCGGCACAAGAACCGGCTCTGCCACGGCCCGGCATAAGGCGGGAGTTGAGGTGCTTTGGCGATGGGGATGTCGGCTGAATTGCCATCCCGTGTCATTACAATATCGCATCACAACCTTGGCGTTGTACCTTGGCGTGTTGTTCTTTGGCCGTCCGGGTCCCTCGCCCGCCCTTTGTCTTCCCGCGCTTCCCCTCACTCTCCTCTTCTTGAAGAAATCATTCCGCCGCGTCGCAAGAAGTGCATCTTGCCTCCCGAATGTGAAACTTAATTCCGGGGAAAAATGTCTCAGGACACACATACACTTACACACATACGGACACGCGCGCTCACAAACACACGCATACGAGGAAAAAAGAAGAAGAAAAAGGATTTCATATCAAATAGGATTACCGTGTAGTTTACGGGTGTTGTTCAGTTGCAAAGCTCACTTTTTGTCGAGCTTCAAGAAACGTATGTGCATCGCAGTTAGGGAAACGCGGCCACTTTGACATGAAGGAAGATGCCTTGCAACATTTTGCAATATCTTGGCTCGGGAAGGATAACTCTTTGTTCAGACAATGGGTTTATATATTACTCAGAAATATTCAAGTGCAGTAAAACATGAAGCTTTGTATGGAGGAAGGTTTAGTGGAACACTGGCTATATTCAGCCTTCATCACGGCGTTTCGTGCATCATTTAGTCCCGCAGACTTTGTAGAATTCTTGCGGGTGATGTTAATATGACACAATGATTTAAGCGCGGTTACACAAGTCCATTAATCGGGGCATATTCCCGAGCAGGACATCAACATACCTGTAAGTTGTCCTAATGGTTCTATAAAGACTTTCCAAAGATAATTTCAAAATTACAATGGAAATGAACCCCGGTTTATCATCCTCTAAACGAAACTAAATGGCGGGAAGAAAGCACATAAGGGATGAAGAAGAGAGATAATGTTACACATAAAGATAAATCTGGTAGGGATGTCAAGAGATGTGTTTCTGACGACGCACCTCGGCCCATGTGGGGGCGTAGAGACGTGTACCCTCGTCTTTCCAAATTTCTCTTTTTCTTTATAACCATGTGTGTGTCTGTAACTTTTATTTCTTTTCTCCCCTCTTTTTTCCAATATAGAGAGGAAAAAGGAGGCAAAGATACATTTCCTTTTTTTCTCGGAAAGTTTAGGTTAGTGCCACGCACCCTGCCCACACACACGACAACCACAACACACAGACCGGCCAGCCACCAGCATCACCAACCCACCAGAACCAACAGCACACCCACACCCAACCACAAACACCACACGTACTCTGTAAAGGCAGAATGGGAAGGGATGTGAAGGAGCCGAGGGAATGTGAATATTAGAGAGGATGTGAAGGAACAGAGGGGAAGGGGAAGGGCAGCGGAGAAGGGAGGATGTGAAGAGGGGATGTGAAGACGCCGAGGGGATGCGGATGCGAACAGGCAGGGGACGATGTGAACGAAGTTGGTATTTTTATGGAAGTGGCCACCAGATTTTCTTTAAGAAGTTGCACAGAAACAGAAGAGATGCATATCATTCCTTTACAAGGCAAGAGCTTTTCCTCGGCGATTTTCCCCTCATTTCCCCAAAAGGTATATCGGAAAAATGTAAAAAAGAACAAGAAAAAAAATCTAGGTGTGCAGAACTTGGCACACACATATCTGGTCCGAAGAGGAAG
>NW_028234411.1:12971371-12978871 GCF_977035675.1 Penaeus japonicus
TGTATAAGTATAATATAAATATATATATATATAATAATATAACCATAAATATATACTAAAATTAAAAATATATATATAACTAAATCTATATATATATATCTATAAATAGTTAAAAAAAGTATTTATATATATATTCCTTTATCTATAAAAATCTCTCTATGAATATAGATTAAATTCTATATCTTGCTAACTCTCTCTCTCTCTCTGCCCTCACTACACTCCTCACTCTCTCTATATATATATATATATAAAAATATATTATATCAATATAAAAGATATATTCTAATATATTTATATGTATATATATATAAATATATATATAGTAATAATATATATATATATATATATATATGTATATATATGTACACTTTAATGCATATAGAAAGTGTATGTACACCCATAAAGTGTGTTCCTTCACCCAGGCAGCGTCCAGAATTCCCACGCCATCCGCCGGCGTCGACTAAAGGAACAGCGCCGAGCTCACAGCGGCGGGCGTGACGCTGAGCGGGCGCGGTGCGTGGCGATACTCCCGCGTGTTGCGTTCGCGGCGTGATAGACAGGGCGATCACCCCATACACGGCGCCCAGGAGCGTGCATACACTCCCTTAGACAAGCTAAATTATAGCGCCGCGCTCGAATATAGTAGTCGTGTAGCCATCACTCTATGGGATATTTCGATGACGAGTCTCGCCCGGCAAGGCCCCGGCGGCCGCTGATTTAGGAGACAGGCGAGGATAATTGTATGGCACAGCGCTCGAATAAATCATCGTTCAGAGGTCTAAAAAATGCGATAGTGCTTAAGGGATTAAGGAGATTCGCTCTGAATAACGTTCTTCGGCCGGTGTTCTTGACGGCTCCTCTGCTTGTGGGAGCACTCTGCTTGCTTGTGATCGCGGGAATCGATTGGGGGAAGGACTTGATAATGAGTTCGATGCGTGCTGCTGAGTAGCGTCAGTCAATGGCTATGTAATCTTGGAGTATTAACTCACGCGTCAGGGTTGTACGCCCACCCAAATAGCTAACACAAATCATCGACCGAAATCGCTAGGTACAAGGCAAAGACTTCTTCCTTGTAAGCACCCTAGTACACCTCCCACTCATCTATCTCCTCCTCCTCCTCCCCCTCTCCTCCTCCTCCCCTCCTCCTCCTCCTCCTCCTCCTCCTCCTCCTCCTCCTCCTCCTCTCCTCCTCCTCCTCCTCCTCTCCTCCTCCTCCTCTCCTCCTCCTCCTCCTCCTCCTCCTCCTCCTCCTCCTCCTCCTCCTCCTCCTCCTCTCCTCCTCCTCCTCCTCCTCCTCCTCCTCCTCCTCCTCCTCCTCCTCCTCCTCCTCCTCCTCCTCCTCCTCCTCCTCCTCCTCCTCCTCCTCCTCTCCTCCTCCTCCTCCTCCTCTCCTCCTCCTCCTCCTCCTCCTCCTCCTCCTCCTCCTCCTCTCCTCCTCCTCCTCCTCCTCCTCCTCCTCCTCCTCCTCCTCCTCCTCCTCCTCCTCCTCCTCTCCTCCTCCTCCTCCTCCTCTCCTCCTCCTCCTCCTCCTCTCCTCCTCCTCCTCTCCTCCTCCTCCTCCTCTCCTCCTCCTCCTCCTCTCCTCCTCCTCCTCTCCTCCTCCTCCTCCTCCTCTCCTCCTCCTCCTCCTCCTCTCCTCCTCCTCCTCCTCCTCTCCTCCTCCTCCTCCTCCTCCTCCTCCTCCTCCTCCTCCTCCTCCTCCTCCTCCTCCTCCTCCTCCTCCTCCTCCTCCTCCTCCTCCTCCTCCTCTCCTCCTCCTCCTCTCCTCCTCCTCCTCTCCTCCTCCTCCTCTCCTCCTCCTCCTCTCCTCCTCCTCCTCTCCTCCTCCTCCCTCCTCTCCTCCTCCTCCTCTCCTCCTCCTCCTCTCCTCCTCCTCCTCTCCTCCTCCTCCTCTCCTCCTCCTCCTCTCCTCCTCCTCCTCTCCTCCTCCTCCTCTCCTCCTCCTCCTCTCCTCCTCCTCCTCCTCTCCTCCTCCTCCTCTCCTCCTCCTCCTCTCCTCCTCCTCCTATCCTCTCCTCCTCCTCCTACTCCTCCTCTCCTCCTCTCCTCCTCTCTTACTCCTCTGCTCCTCCTCCTCTCCTCCTCCTCCTCTCCTCCTCCTCCTCCTCCTCTCCTCCTCCTCCTCCTCCTCCTCCTCCTCCTCCTCCTCCTCCTCCTCTCCTCCTCCTCCTCTCCTCCTCCTCCTCCTCTCCTCCTCCTCCTCCTCCTCCTCCTCCTCCTCCTCTCCTCCTCCTCCTCCTCTCCTCCTCCTCCTCCTCCTCTCCTCCTCCTCCTCCTCCTCTCCTCCTCCTCCTCCTCCTCCTCTCCTCCTCCTCCTCCTCCTCCTCCTCCTCCTCCTCTCCTCCTCCTCCTCCTCCTCTCCTCATCCGCCTTCCCTTCCGTCTCCTCCTCCTCCTCCTCTCCTTCTCCTCCTCTCCTCCTCCTCCTTCCCTTCCGTCTTCTCCTCCTCCTCCTTCCCTTCCGTCTCCTCCTCCTCTCCTCCTCCTCCTCCTCCTCCTCCTCCTCTCCTCCTCCTCCTCCTCCTCTCCTCCTCCTCCTCCTCCCTCACTCCTCTTCTTCTCCTCCTCCTCCTCTTCTTCTCTCTTCTCCTCCTCCTCTTCTCCTCCTCCTCCTCCTCCCCCACTCCTCCTCCTCCTCTCCTCCTCCTCCTCCTCCTCCTCTCCTCCTCCTCCTCTCCTTATATATATATCATATTATATATTATATATAAAATATATATATATATACTAGTTATGTATATATATATATATATTATTTATATCTATATATATTTAAGCATATATTATAGATTGCTTATATAATATGCATAAAAGAAATATATATATATATTGATATATATATATATATATATATAGTTTATATGAGAGTTATATATATGATATATATATATATATATTATATATATATATTATATAGATATATATATATATATACCACGTACGTAGTATATATTAAATATATATAGTATATATTTAATATATTTATATATATATATATATATATATATATACATATATAAAATTATATATATGTATATATTTATACTTTATACATATGTTTTATATATATATATATAATATATATTTATATAATTTATATATATAATTGGATATAATGTAATATATAATATATATGTATATATATATATATATATATATATATATATATATATATATTTGGTATATATGTTTACATTATATATTATATAGAGATATATATATATATATTGATCTTATATATATAGATATATGGAGTATATGTATATACTTATACATGAGAAGTTTATATATATTATGTATATATAAATATATAAATACAAGCACACACACACACACACACACACACACACACACACACACACACACACACGCACACACACACACACACACACAATATATATATGCATTCCCAGATATATATGCATTGAAAAATGGTCGCATAAAATAGGCAATGCCAGATGAGAGCGTGATAGATTTCAGAGTAACAAACAACACGCGTAAGTAAATACCATAAAGAGCGAGGAAGCCTGTCCTGCATTTCCTCTTGGCAGGACAGTCTGGTAGGACACGACAATCGTCTCATTTCCTCTTGAAAGAAGTTGATGTTGAGACACGGCAATTCTCTCATTTCCTCTTGACAGCAACTTCTGATGGAATACGACACTCCTTACATTTCTTCTTGACACCTGGCAGTCCTCTTGTTTTCCTCTTGCTAGGGACACGGCATCCTTTCATTTTCTCTAGCCTCAACCTGTCATTTCCTCATGCCAGGAGTTCAGACCTCTAATTTCCTCTTGACTGGACTATAGATAGATGTATTAGTATATCTTACAGTATTTAATCCGTTTCGATATTCTCCCTTTTTCCTTAAATACGTACTATTTTTATACAAGGATAAAACATTGGGTTTGAAATCATTCGGCATATGAAAAGAGGGTGAGAAGAAAGAGAAGAGAATAAAAAAGGATAATGGTGATAGAAAGGAGAAGAAGGGAAAACATCGAGAAATTGGGAGGAATGATAATAAGAATAAGGGGAAAAGAATGTGTGTATGTGTGCGTATGTGTGTGTTTGTTTGTGCGTATATCTTTGTGTATATGAATTTTAGTTGTGCCTGCGTGTATATGTCCTTGTGTGTGTGTTTGTGTGTGCTAAGAATATAAATTAATCAGGTTAAGCTTGGTCATTATTATCTGTAAGAATAGTCAGAAAATACAGCTCCCTAATTGAAACAATGCATTTATTATTAATAGCATTCTTTCCTTTAACCGCGAGCTCGGGCATAATAGTGTTAGTTCTGCTTCCATCGGCACAAGGGGACTCCATTGGTTAACTTATAGAATCTAATTCTACTAGTTATTAGCTCGCATGCTTTGCCGTGGGTTTTGGCTGAGGTAAGTATTACCGCGAGTGTGGTGTACTTCCTCACTTTATTCGCAAGGGGTGGTGGCCACGGGGGGGGGGTGATAGCTAAAATCATCTATTTGTTATTTTTTCATTAGCAAGCTGGAGGATGTCTCGTAGGAATGGACAACCGATGAATTCATAAACGCCATTAGAGACATCTGAATCCCTTTAGTTTGTTTCAGCACCAAAGCTTTTTTTTTTCTTTCTTTTTTTTTTCTTTTTTTATGAATGTTATTTTAGCGATTTCGATTTAACTTCTGATTTTTTTATTCGTCCTCTTTAATGTTTGTGATTCGTCTATTTTTATTTCCGTTCTGAGGAGATAATGAGTAATCAATTACCGACCAACAATAAGAAATGCTACGTAAATACATTAATTTCTGTATGTCTTTACAAATGTCTATTCGTAGTATATTATACTCGCAGACTTTTCGTCATTCACATTTCTTTATAATGCACTTTCAACATACAATCCATTATGTGCAGGTTCTTTTAAAGTTCTGTAATGAAGAGCTTTGATGTGAAGTGTTTTTGAACCAGCTGAAAGGAAAAGGCAAAAATCCTTCACAATTTCCAGGATATAAAGCAGAACATGTGAAATGATAGTAGTGAAAAAAAAGATAGATATCCTTAAAAAAAAAAAAGAAAAAAAAAAAAAAAAAAGTCGCAGAGAGGAAGAAATAGTGGTAACGGTGTTTGTTAATTCCATATACTTTGTCAATTTAACAACCAATGAATGTGTCGAATAAAATTCTAAAATTCTCTTGGCTTGTCAATGGATACTCCAAACCACTTACGATAACTTTCATTACTTCAAATTCAAACTCAAACATGTACGTATCTTTATTCATAACCTTATATAAAGCATACGACACACACATGCACAGACACAAACACACACATACACACACATACACACAAGCACACACACAAACACACACACACACACAAGCACACACACACATACACACACACAAACACAAACACACAAACACACACACACAAACACACAAACAAACAAACACACACACACAAACACAAACACACAAACAAACAAACACAAACACACAAACACACAAACAAACAAACACACACACACTCCCAAAAAGCGACAAAATACACACACACAAAAAAAATCAATTACGTCTACGGTGATTCCGATTCAGAAATCTTTAAGAAAAGGGGGAAGGGGGAAGGAGAAAGAGGAGAGGAGGGGGGGGGGGCGAGAAATATCCCCTTTAAATAAATAAGAGTGGCAAGACCTCTCGTGTTAATTTATGCATGGCCGCTCGGGCCTTCGGGCTTGCAACCCTGCGACCACTTCTCTCATTGCAAGGCAAGACGCTGACGAGGGTTCAGGGGTTGGGGGGAGGAGGGGGGGAGGAGGGGGGGAGGTAGGAACTGGTAACTACGATAAAATTCGTTGGTATATGTGTTATAAGTGTTATTATAGTTTCGTTGTCGTCATCAATTTCATTATTATCATCATTATTGTTATCATCATCATTACAATTATTACTGTAATCACCATTACTAACAGTATCATTATCATAACAATTTATCATCCTCATTGTAGCTTTTATCATCAGTTTTACTATTGCTGCTATTATCATTATCGTTATTATTTTCATCATTATTATTATTATTATTATTATTATTATTGTTATTATTATTATTATTGTTGTTGTTGTTGTTGTTGTTATTATTATTATTATTGTTATTATTATTATTATTATTATTATTATTATTATTATTATTTTTATTATCATTATCATTATCATTATTTTTATTATCATTATCATCATTATTGTCATCATTATTATCATTATTATCATTATTATTATTATTATTATTATTATTATTATTATTACTATTATTATTATCATTATTATTATCATTATTATTATTATTATCATCATTCTTATTGTTATCATTATTATTATCATTATTATCATCATCATCAGTGTTTTATTATCATCATCATCGTCATCATTATCATCATTATCATTATTATCATTATCACCATCAGCAGCATCATCACTATTATTGTCATCATTATCATATAATTATCATTATCATTACTATTACCATTATTTCTAATTATCATAATCAATATTTTTGTTATGATCATTATCATCATCATCACTGTCTTCTTATTTACATTACTGTTACCATTATCATTATTACTATCTTTATTACTATTATCGTCATTACTATTATGATTGATATTGTTCCTATGATCATTATTATAATCATCATCGGCAATGTTATTACTATTATGATAAGTATAATTTGTTATGATAACAATAACAATGATAATGATAATGATGATATTAATCATGTTAACAATAATAGGAATTATAATGATAAAAATGATAATGATGATAATGATGATAAGAATGACAATGATAATAATGATGATAATAAAAGAAGCTATAATGGTAATAAGATAATGATGATAATGATCATTATTATCCTCATTATCATTGGTTTCATCATTAAAATGATTTTTTTTGTCATTATTGTCATCATTAAAACTATTTTTATAATCACCATCATTATCATTATCATAACCATGACCATTGTTAGGGTTATCATAGTGAATATTTTTACTATCACAATCATAATTATCATTATAATCATCATCATTATCATTTCTGTTATTCCTATCATTATTATCATTATCAACATATCTATCAGCATCATTACCATTATGGTCATTGTTGTTATTTTTTTATTCTATGATTATTATTAATGTTATCATCATTTTCTACATCTTGCTATCTTTCATACTATCATCATTATCATTCTTATTATCATCATTACTGATTTTTTTTTGCATTATCTGTATGGTCATTGCCACTATCATTGTTATCATCATTATTATCACTATCATTATCATTACTATTACTTTCTTATTATTGTTATTATGATCATTCTTCCTTTTCTTGTTATCATTGTTACTGTTATCCTTACCATCGTCTTTGCTGTTATTGTTATTGCTATCATCATTGTTATTATATACATCTCTATTTTCATAGTTATCATTACGATTATCATCATTATCATTATTATCTTTATTAATTATTATTGT
>NW_028234411.1:12991371-12993871 GCF_977035675.1 Penaeus japonicus
TTCAGCAGAGAGCCAAAAAGGGAGTTCAATAACTCTTTCACGTGTCAGAAACTGTGGCAGATAGATACAGTACATCAAAGGGGTGAGAATACGGCATAGATTCGACGGGAAGGGGTGTGGCAGATTATCAAAGAGCTCCAAAGGGAAAGGGGGAGCGAGGCTTGATCCATAGACAAGGTTCGGGCGAATTCTTATTGCAACGCGGAGGCGGGGCTGGTTGCAGAGAGACGTTTGCCGCTGCTGATTCCAGACAGACCTTTGGGAGTGGTTCATCAGGCAAACATTGGGAATTAGCCGCCTAATACACACACACACACACACTTATATAAGTGCGTGTGTATATATATATACATATATATATATATATATATATATATACATATAGTTTAAATACTTATATATATGATATAATGTATATATTGGTTTGTATATATCTATATAAGAGTTATAGTTATTTTAGAGTTATAGATATATATACTTATATATAATTTATAGTTTATTGTTTTATTTAGTTTTTTTGTTTGGATGTTTATATATACGGATGTATATATCGTAATCCGTCTATATATAGATTTTAGTTATATATATATATATATATATACATATATATATTATATATAGATATATCATATTATATATAAAATATGTATGATATATATGTATATATATATATATTTAGCTTGTTAATTTAATTGTATATAGTTAGTGATATTTATAGATTGTAGTCTGTTATATATATCTGTTTATATTGGATATTTATATATTTATATATAGATTTAGTTATATATATATATCTATTTAATGTATGTAAATGAGATATTTTTAGTTATATTTATATGATTGATTGTATAAGTTATATTTTTATTGTATTTATAGATATTGAGAGATATACTTATATAAGAGGTTATATATATATAGAGTTATATAGATATTCTGATTTATATATATAGTTTTTTTTTATATTTTGTATATATTTATATGACATTTAGTTTATATATTTAGATTGAGTGATATATAGATTTATATATATACAATACTGACCAGAGATAGTTGTTTTTATAGTTTGAGATATATTTATATATTATATATTGTTTTTGTTATATTCAGAGATATGTGTATGTTGTTCATTGGGTTTTATTTATATATACATTTAGTATTCATTCCTTATACTTATATATAGATATAGTTATATATTTATATATATTGTTTGTTTTATATATTTTTATGTTTATTATTACTTATATGATTATAGATTCAGATATTTTTAGACTTTATATTGATATATTTATATAGATTTTATATATTGGATACTTTATAGAATAGATGTTTATATTTATAGATTGATAATATTTTGACTAATTTTTATCAGATATGTAATTTACATACTTACATTACATGTATATATATATTTATATTTTATAATGCCCATATATATATATATATATTTATTTAAATATGTAGGTTAATATATATACATATATAGAATATATATATATATATATACAGATATATTTTTATATATATATATAAATATTATATATATATTTATTCATGTATATATTATAAGTATATATAATATATTTATATATATATATTTTTTTAGATTTTGATTTATTATATATATATATTTATAGATGTATATATATTCATATATTACTTTGATATATATCAATATATATATTTATATATATATTTTGTTATATATTGATATATTTATACATATATTTTGTTATCTCATAAATTCTTACATACATTTATATATATATATTTCTTATTATATTTTGACTTAGATATATTTACATTCTTATATACTATTGATGTCATGGTTAATATAGATATATGATTTATATATTTTGTTTTTTTTATAGTATTAGATATATATAGATAAATATATATGCACACATCTGACCGCAAACACACACACCACACATTTAATAACATATATACTGTATGTATATAGATATATATTTATATAGTATATTTAAGTATATATATATATTTGATTTATATATATATTTGTGGGTGTGTGGTGTGTGAGGGGTGTGTTTGGTGTGTGGTGTTTGATGTGATATAATATATATATATATTTTTTAATATAGATATATATATATATATTATATATATACTTTATTTAATATTATATATAGATAATATAAATAAATATACTCTCTCTCTCTGCATGCTCTCTCTCTCACTCACTCTCCCTCTCTCCTCTACTCCTCTTCCCTCACTCCTTCGTTCTTTCTCTCTCTCCATCCTCCTCTCATCTCTCCTCTCCTCTCTCAGCACTCTCTCCTCTCTCTCCACTCACTCTTGTATAGATTATAATATATATATATTATATATATATCTATCTATATATATATTTATATATATTTTATATAAATATATATATGAATTATATATTTTATATATATATATATATTAAATATATATATCATACATCACATATATATATATTTTGTAAATATATATATAAGTAATATTATATTTTTAATAT
>NW_028234411.1:12998871-13001371 GCF_977035675.1 Penaeus japonicus
TTCCATAAATCATTCAAATCGACCAGTCCACTGATGAGCCATTAATTTAATATGTTTCACATAAGAGCCAAATGACCGCACATCAGACCTCCAGGCACATCGCAAGCGGAGAGCCTCGGACTACGCAGTGTTAAAGACAACATGCATGTGTGAGATTTACGGTGATGCCGATTTTCTTCTCTCTCTCTTTTATGGAGATCTCGAGTAAGTTACTGCATCGAGCGAGCGGAGGAGGAGGAGGAGGAGGAGGAGGAGGGGGAGGAGGAGGAAGAGGAGGAAGAGGAGGAGGAGGAGGAAGAGGAGGAGGTGGAGCTGGAGGAGGAGGTTTCAGCAGGAACACCGCCGGAAGCCCTCCTCCCATCGGCCCGTGGTAAATATTGTTTCTTTATTTCCGCGTCGCTTTTTCTTTCCGTTCATCAGGGATTTTGTGCCCTCGGAACGAATCCTCAGTCAGATGGTCTTCCAGGGCGCTTCTGAAAACATTGTACTCAAACACAGGTCTAAGAATGATAAAAAAAAAATCATGATAAAAATACACAAAAAAAGGAGCAGTGCTATATCCCGCGGGCGATGAGCGCGGGGGGGGGGGGGGGGGAAACACCGAGTGAAATGTTTCCGAAGTTAGGACAAAGGTTCTTTTCAGCATCGGGTCTTGTCCTTTGCTCCCGACCTTTGTTCAAAGTTAGGCCCAAAGAGTGGCTTTCAATTTAATGAAAAGGGCTTTCTTGCTCCCGTAACCTGGGGGGCTCAGCGAAAGGACAAACTTTTAGCTTCCAACCTTCTTTTTGAGCGGGCGCTGCAATTTGGAAAGATTTGCTCTTCAGATTGGATTGTTTTCCAGGTTAGCCTAAGAAGCCTTTGTCCAGCTCTTGGGCTCGCGACAGCGGCGGATGGCGGGGCAGTCTCGTTACCCGGATTGCCTCATGGCTGCCAGAACGACCACGCCCTCGCCGTTGACCTGAGCCTCGCAAAATGACACGCCAGTCATGAGGGCAATGATTCGCTCTTTGCATATCTCATGGCCAGAAGGCCGTGCGCTCACACTTGCTCCAGCGCCTGGGAAAGAAACTGACGCGAGTGTGTAGCAGGACATGTATTCTTGCATTCATACGTGTGCAATGCTTACACATCCACGTTTCACACTGGTTAGAAAACATTAAATATTGAACAACGACGGTGCACAAGCATAAGGCAGGCAAATCTCTGCACATACGGCATATATACATTGATAGCTTTGTATTTTATTCAAATCTGATTGGATGAATAATGAATTTGCGAATCATTTACTCTAAAGACAGAAAGGACAAACTTACAGACCAGGAAAGAAATCCCTGTAAAAAGTCGATGCTCTTAATCAACTTGTGATTCAACAAATATATTTTCCTTTTTTTAAACATTTGACTCATGGAGCTGCCTCATCTAATAGTCAGTACTTGAACTTGTCTCCTATTGGTTGTCTTCAGCCTTGGTTTGTCAAAAAATGTATATGTTTTTGTATAGCACTCATGATCTTCAGTCTCATGTCATTCAACATTGATGTAAAAGATTACAATATATTCCCGTATTGTATCACCATACAGCTGATCATTTAGGGCAATGATGATAGCTAGTGTGAGTAAAGGTGAAGGTTGTAGCTATTTTAATAACAATGATAATAACAACGATTGTCAAAATAACAATAATAATGATGTTCATAAAAGAAATGATGATGATGACGTTGATTTTGATGGTAATAATGTTAATGTTGGTATTGATGATGATGATGGTAATTAATATTTATATTATTGTTATTATTACCATTTTTATTATCATTACTATCTTCATTACTGTTATCCTTAGGATGATTGTTCTTATTGTTAAACTACCATTACTATTGTTATTATTATTGTTTCTGATATTATTATTATCATCTTTATTGTCATTACTATGATCATTGTCATCATCATTATTACTTTTTATTATCATTATCATTTTTATTATTACTATCATCATTATTATTACTATCATCATTATTATCACTATCATCATTGTTATTATCACTGACATTCCATCATTATCATTATTATTATCATTATTAGTGTCGTAATCATAGTCATCAATGTTTTACTATCATTATCATTATTATCCTCATTACCACTATCATTAATAATGTTGGCATTAACATTATGATTATTATCATTATCATTATTGTTATGATAAATAACATCATCATTATCATCATAACTATTGCCATTATCATTATCATCAGGATAATCGTTATCATTATCACTATCATTATCGTCAATAATATTATCATTATCATTAATACTGTTGTAGCACTTGTCATTATCATCATGATAATTATTACTGACATTATCATTACCATTATCATCACTGTCAGTATCATTAATACTTGCATGAGCATTACCACTAACATCATTGTTGCTTTAAGTCAGTGCTGCTCCCCTACAACAGCAATGATGATAATGGCAATAATAACAATAGCAGTCGTAGTACTGGT
>NW_028234411.1:13006371-13008871 GCF_977035675.1 Penaeus japonicus
TAGATGAAGCACACACAAGAGAACAGAGAGAAAGAGAGATAGAGAGAACGAAAAAAAGAAAAAGAAAAAAAAAATATTTGACGACGTGAATAAAAAACGGATGAAATTGTAGACCAAGTTAAAAATGCGAAGTGAAGGGTAGAGGGAGGACAGGATAGTGTTTTGTAAAGGTGAACAGCATCTTTTGATTTGGTTATCCTCCCCCTCCATGCCTGCTATTCGAAACGCAACTCTCTTTTATAGTCTCCCCTGCAAATGAAAAAGTCGTTCTAAGATTTTTCGGGGTGTGTGAGCCTGTTTGTGATGTGCGCGTGTGCGAGAGCGCGCGTTCGCTGTTTGTGGAGGTAGGTTTGATTTTGTGTGTGTGTGTGTGTGTGTGTGTGTGTGTGTGTGTGTGTGTGTGTTTCCTTTCTTATTCTTATTCTTCTTTGAGGGAGGTGTAGAGGTGTGCTCGTGTTTGATTTTCGATTTTGTGATTTTGTGTGTATGTCTGTGTGTGTGTGTGTGTGTGTGCGTGTGTATGTGTGTGTGCACGAGCGTGTGTGTGTGTGTGTGTGTATGTGTAGCGTTCGTGTAGTTGTTGAACATGTCTCTATGTATGCGTGAATATATGTGTGTATCCAATTATGTTTTCCTTGCCTCAGTGACTCCGAACCTCCTCGTCCATACCGTATTATTATGATGATCGGGTCTATGTATGCATCTCCGAGAACACCGCAGGGTACGCGTGCATGAATAGGTATTTGAATGTTAGCATAACGTTGATCTTGTATGGGCGCGATGGAAGGTCCCTTTTGGCCTTAATCCTCCTAAAGCCTATCCTCAAAATAATGCAACGGGATAAAGAAAGGCACACGAAAAGAGAGAACTAAGCTGGAAATGAGAATACACCATTCGCCTCTGAAATGAACTAATAGAGAATCCGTAAGTCTTAAAATTTTACTGGCGGTTCAAGCAGTGACAAAAAAAAAAAAAAAAAAAAAAAAAAAAAGTCTATGTACAGATGGTTGCACAAAAGGATAATAGCGGTTATAGTGTTCAAAATAATTACAGAGGATAAGGATTAATGGTCAAAATGAAATCGTTTTAAAAGAGGAACCGAGGGGAACTTTTGGGCGCTGTCTAGTGAGGGGTGCCTGAGGCCGGTCTTAGCATTGTTCATGGCCAGAGTGAGATGGAGTAATAGAGGGGCGGAAGAGGGGATATTGCAGATAAATGGAAAGGGGGAAATGAAAATTATGAGAAGATGGAACAATGACGAGGGGAAAAGGAAGATTAAGATATTTAAAAGGGTTTGGAGAGCGAGACGCGGTTCGAGTTGGAAAGAAAGTCAATTTACGACGGGAATGTATGAACCTGCTATAGAAAACGGGCGATGGGGAGGGTGAATGATGCTATATAGAATGTCAGATTTGCCATTTGGAAAATGATTGAATAAATAGCGCGGCACCAACGGCCTTATATTTCCAAATCATGTTATGCAGTCCATGGGAACGTAACCTGGAAATAACACTGGACTCCCTACCGCTGTCCAATAGGCTTGTCAGGCCCTTTTTAATGTTGCTTCGTAATTACACCGAACCCAGCGCTACTTTGATATCCCAATGGCTCTACTATATCAGTGATTATCCGAAATAGTTTGGCCAACAGTAATTTTCAAGTATAACACATGAAAAAGGGAAATTCAGCTGATCAAATGAGATGAATTACATTGTTTCGGAAATTATCATTTCGTAATAACAACCTTCACCTCATTTCTGATGCCAATTGGCTTTTATGGCCAACGGCATGGCTGTGCGTTTATGTAGATTTCGGCATTGTTTAGTGCAGGAAATATCAAACAAATGATCGAGTGATATCATCAATCGGTTATATTGATACCGGGGTAACAGCTGAGTTGTATCACGTGCTCATGGTATTATTTGTTTATGTAATTATTTCATTCCTAATTATTGTTTATTATCATATCCAATATGATTGACTGTCTATTATCACCTCAGCGAAAAAGAAGACAGATCATTGTTTTTTTTTTTTTTTTTTTTTTCAAAATAAGCGAAATCGAAATTGAGATTAAACCTTTTGACAGGTTATGGAAACGAATTATTTCATCATATAATTACAGTTTATTTCAATCCATAAAACAACGTTCTTTGACTAATAATATGTTAGCAACTGAAATTCATTAGCTGGTCTGACGTCAACATGACAAGCTCACTCTCTCATCCAGGGAATGGATAATGTAGAAGTTGCTTTGTGATAATAATCAGTCTCGTTCGTGATAACATTGGGATAATGAGTAGATGAAAATGCGTTTGGTTGATTTGCTGGAAAAAAAAGCGTGAACAACGGGACCTGTTATTAGAATAGTATATACATTAGCCTTGCCAGTTTCCAATATCATGGGTCTGTATTTCAGGTTCAAGTGCGGTGGGTATATGTCAATGCGTGTGAGTTTGCATCTATATCTATATCTATCTATCTATCTATCTATCTATCTATA
>NW_028234411.1:13041371-13043871 GCF_977035675.1 Penaeus japonicus
CTCTCTCTCTCTCTCTCTCTCTCTCTCTCCTCTCTCTCTCTTCTCTCTCTCTCTCTCTCTCTCTCTCTCTCTCTCTCTCTCTCTCTCTCTCTTCTCTCTCTCTCTCTCTCTCTCTCTCTCTCTCTCTCTCTCTCTCTCTCTCTCTCCTCTCTCTCTCTCTCTCTCTCTCTCTCTCTCTCTCTCTCTCTCTCTCTCTCTCTCTCTCTCTCTCTCTCTCTCTCTCCCTCTCCCCCCCCCCTCCTCTCTCTTAGCATCACGTACGCCGAACATGAAAGAGTACATTGCACAGAGATTTTAAGGTACAACAATAGGTGTGTCTGGAGGCGTTGCTCGACTGCTCATCCCCTAGGACGAATGATTCCTTAAAGCACATTTTGTGAGACTCTTTGATGCACGAGAGTAGAAGTGTGGTATTAGTCTATACTCTTTCTAAAAGCGTGCGTTCGTGCAGAAATGATTCCCTTGCCTCTTCCCCAAATGCTTCAATTCATATGGATATTGAAGGGGATGAGTTTCACGAGGAGATCATGCCAAAGATCCCTCCGCGTGGCAAGCGTGGCGCATCCTCTCCGCCGCTAAAGTAGTTCTGTGAAACTCTCGCTCATTCCTTACAGCAAAGATATCTGAAACACCTCTCAGAGATCCATAAAGAAGAGAAGAAAGGGCGAAAGAAGGGTGGAGAAAGAGGACCGACCGACTGAAGACTAAATCACAGACAGAGCAATATTTTTCCGGCTTGGAAACGCTCACTAATGGAAGGGGCACGAATGTCAAATCGTAAGCGACAGTTCTGCGATAAATAAGAGCGCCTTCCATAGCGCGACCATAGGGCTGTGAGTGATGCATAAGGCAATAGATCACTCATGAGTCTCCATTGCTCTCTCTTCTGCCGCCGCTTCACAAGTCGTCGCATAGATGGCAAAACACTGTAAATCATGTCTCGCCGTTGTGATATATTCATTCAGGAAGTAGAGGGAGTCTCGTGGGTATAGATCTCCGCAGATGGTTCAGGATGGGGATTATTACCAGCTGAATGATTAGTCACTCTGCATTTTCTTTCCCGAGGCTGATTTTTTAAAGAAATTCTTCTTTCTTTTTTATTTTCGTTTTTCTTCGTCTGCTTCAGAGAACTTTTCTTTTTGCAATGAAATGATAAACTGAAACGAATGAGAAGATATTCATGCTGTTTACTTCTATTTATCTCGAAGGAATATTGTTTTCACATATACACAAATATTGCAGACGTTTGAGTGCAAATGCAAGAAAAAAGTTCGACTCAGCTACATACATAAAAAAAAAAAAAAAAAAATCTTTCCTCGTCCTTCCCACCCCCCTCCACCTCCAATCTTTCATCCTACAAGCCTCCCCTTCCCTCTTCCCTTCCCTCCTTACCTCACCCCTCACCCTCCCTCCCACCACCGCGTAGATTAAACAATAAGAACTACAAATATCAATCACTGTTGCATCCTCTTCTTGCAGCATAGTCTGACCCGGTGTTCCGCCATGTGTGACGAGATTACTGATTGTGTGCCTTATACGGACCCGAGTCCACACGCACCTTCGCTGCAACGGTGCTGCCGCTAGATTAAGAGAGGGGGGAGGGGAAGAGGGAGGGGAAGAGGGAGGGGAGGTGAGAGGGGGAAGAGGGAGGGGAAGAGAGAGGGGCAGTGGAAGGGGAAGAGAGAGGGGCGGTGGAAGGGGAAGAGAGAGGGGTGGAGGGAGGGGGAGAGAGAGGGGCGGTGGGAGGGGAAGAGGGAGGGGAAGAGAGAGGGGCGGAGGAAGGGGAAGAGGGAGGGGAAGAGAAAGGAGAGGTGGGAGGGGAAGAGAGAGGGGCGGAGGGAGGGGAAGAGGGAGGGGAGGTGGGAGGGGAAGAGAGAGGGGCAGAGGGAAGAGGGAAAGGAGGAATAAGAGCGGGTGGGAGGGAAAGAGGGGAGGAGACAGGAAGGAGAGCGAGGGATAAAGGGTAGAGAGAGAAAGTGAAGAGAAAGAATAAAGAAAGAGAGAGGGAATTATGAAGGAAACGAGGAAGGGAATTAGAGAGAGAGAGAGAGAGTTTGGGGAGGGGTGGGGGTGATTATATTCAATGTACTAAAAATAGTTATGATACAATGAAGGTTTTAGTAGTATGGATGATTGCAATAGTCATAACATTGAAAGATGATCATAATAATAGCAATGATAAGATGGATGATAATAAGCAAATGATAATAATGATGATAATAACAATAATATTAAAAAGGACAATAGTAATAGTGATAATGATAATAATAATAATAATGATAATGAGCATAATAATGATGATAATGATAATGATAAGGATAAACATGATAAGAATAATGATAATGACAATGATTTTAATTAATAACAATAATAGTGAAGATGATAATAGTAGTAATGACAATGATGATTAAAAAAAAACGAAAGAGACTAAAGAAGGAAGAGAAAACATGGTTTTCATATAAGTAAAAGAAAAAGAAGAAGAAAAAGAAAAAAAAGGAGA
>NW_028234411.1:13076371-13088871 GCF_977035675.1 Penaeus japonicus
CATATATATATGTATATATACATATATGTATATATATATATATTTATGTATATATGTATATATATATATATATATATATATATATATATATACATATATATATATATATATATGTATATATATTGTATATTATATATATATATATATTATATATATATACACACCATATTATATATATATATATATATATATATATATATATATAATATATATATATACATATATATATATATATATATATATATATATATATATATTTATATAGATGTATGTATATTAATAAACACAGGGAAAGGGAAATGACCGCCAGAACAATAATGATAAAAGATTTTAGAATAAGAATAATTCATTACGACGAAGGAAGAATAAACATCTTTTCATTAATTTTAGCTTCCATAGAGTCATGATTTTCCCTCTCCCTTATCAACTCCGTTACCCTACATTTCCCCGAATTTCTGAAAGACCTGAAAAAAAAAGTCCGTAATAAAAAAATCAGAAATATAAATGCAACAAGTAGCGTTCCTTCAAAACAATTATCTCAACCCCGAAAAAAAAAAGTGCAAACATGCAGAGGCAAACACACTCCATCCAGATACCTTCACAGCTGTGACGTATCTGGTGTTACCCGCACCTCCTTCTGGCTGAGGTAATAAATAACAGTGTTCGTGCAGGCTCCCTACTATACATCTTAATTAATCGCCCTGATAATGCTCCTTGCGAGATGATCTTATGCCGGTGCATTAACTACAGCTTCTGGCGGACTATGTGTTCCAGGAGCTATTAAACCTGCCTCGGCGGTGACAGACCTGCTGTGGCCACGGCGAGGGCTTCGCGAGGGACACGGACACATATATCACTTGCGATCATATGCTATCGCGATTGTGACTTGCGTCCAGTGTGACTTGCCGGGAGAGGTGCCTCGGTTTGGGCCCGGGAATGACGCTTCTGGCAGGCAGGCAGGTTGGCAAGTTTTATATTCTCCATCTCTTTCTCCTCTCTTTGTCTCTTCTTTCTTTTCTTTCTCCTTCTCTCTCTTCTTCTTCTTCTTCTTTTTCCTCCTCCTCTATCTCCGCTTCATCCTTCTCCTCTTTTTCCTCCTCCAACTCCTTTTGCTCTTCCTCCCTCTTTTTTTTCCTTCTCCTCCTCTTCCTCCTCCTCCTGCTATTTCTTATTTTTTTCTCCCATCTCCTCCTCCTTCTCCTTTTCCTCCTCCTCATCCTTTTCCTCCTCTTCCTCCTTCTCTTTCTCCTTCCCCTCTTCCTCTTCCTCCTCCTATTCTTACTCTTCCTCTTCCTCTCCTTCTTCCTAGTCCTCCTCCTCCTTTTCCTCCTCTTCCTCCTCCTCCTCCTCCTCCTCCTCTTCCTCCTCCTCCTCTTCCTCTTCCTCTTCCTCTTCCTCTTCCTCCTCCTCCTCCTCCTCCTCCTCCTCCTCCTCCTCCTCCTCCTCCTCCTCCTCTACCACCACCACCACCATCACCAAGACCCCCTCCTCCTCTTCTTCTTGTTCCTCCTCTTCCTCTGATGTCCAAATTGGCTGGAGGCCAAGGACTCATCATGGCAAAGGACATCACTGTAACAACCCTTTCTTAACCATCCATCACAGAGTTAAGATCATAGGGCCCCTCGCCGCTCTCACCTAAGCCATATGCTGGTGTGGCGGCCATTAAAAGGATGACATTTGGTTGACTGTTTAGAGAATCAAAGCGCACTAAAAGGCAGGATACGAGAGAAGAAATAGTTTAAAACATGATAACAAGAAGGAACGGGTAAATGATGGGGGGGGGGAGAACAAAAGGGGGGAAGCGGTGTGGGCTGGGGTGGGGGGGGGAGGAGGGGTTTGGAGGGGGTTGGGGGTTGACTGTAATAGGAGATGAAACGTAAGGAAGTAGAAGAGGCGAGGAGAGATCTATTTGCTGAGAGAAGGGGAGTCCTAATGGGAGGTTGAGAGATGAGTAAATGAGAAGATTCATGTAAGAAAAAAAGAAAGATATTTGAGGTATGTAGGAGAGAGAGAAAAAAAGGAAATGGGAAAACAAAATGGATCAGAGAAGGGTAGGGAGCGAAGAGGAAGTCAAATGATTATGTTGAAAATAGGAAACTCATCCAACAGGAGATAAATTACAAACAAGTTGCAACGTCGAATTATCAGACTATAATACACCTTAATGAATCACAGACCTGTTGTGAATTTCAAAAGTTAGAATGAGTTTTTTGAAGGTCAAAAGGCATTAGAAGCGTTTGTTTATTGGTTTTGTTTTTTCTTTCATTCATTCATATCCTATTCATTTTCGAGAAAAAGACAAAGATAAAGGTGTCTAGACTTCCAAAAAAAAAAAAAAAATAGTTTCTCAAAGTCTTAGACCAAAATGAGCGCATATCAACCGCACTACCAAACAATAGACGTTCCCCCAGCGAAGTTCCTCCATATCACATTTTTTTTATAAACCCGAAATGCTCTTGAAGCTGCAGGTCAACCATTACACACTTCCAGGTATCCCCAATGCACCTAATAACCCCCCTACCCCCCCCTCCCCCCCTCCTCCTCTACAATCCAGGGTCCTACAGGAAGTCCATAACCCTACGTCGCCCAGCTTTATGTGAATGTAAAATTTTTACAAGTAACCCGTGACATCGGCGTTAAACACCGTTGCCACCATAAACCAGGTCGTTCCATGGGGGGGAGGGGGGGTGGTAAGCGGGAGTTAGTGGAACATAAACAATTATTTACTTCTAGCTATTAAGATTACGTGTCATAGCGATGGCCTTTTCTTCCTCTTGGACTGTATGGGCGTTGCTGAGTTCTCACACGTCGATTATTGTATATCATCCTCCGGGTTATGGACGCCCACACCCGCGCATGGGTTATTATCTTCTGCTACATGCTTAATGGGCGGTCGAGGTGAAGTGTGATGATGGAGTGCGGTGTAACGGGGTGTGGGGGAAGGGGAGGTGTGGGGGAGGGGGGAAAGCTTTTTGTGTAGGGGAGAATTGTGGGGAGGGGAGATTTTGTGTGGACTGGGGGTGCTGTTTAGGGGGCGAGGAGGAGGAGGAGGAGGAGGGAAGGGAAGAGGAGGAGGGAGGGAGGAAGGGAGAGAGGGGAGGAGAGTCGTTGAAGGGGAGAGAGAGAGAGAGAGTCAGTGAGGGAGGGATTGGATGATGTACGGCGATTGGGGGGAGGGGAGGGGAGGGGGAAGGAGGGGATATATACTCCGTGCAGGGGAGAATCTAGGGTTGGGATACTGTGTACTTAGGGAGGAGGGAGGGGAGGGGGAGGGGGAGGGGAGATGCTCTGTTACGGAAGATTTAGGGGAGACATTCTATAGAGGAAAACTAGGTGGGATATTCTGCTAATCAACTAAAGTGCAAGAGAGGTACGATCAGAATTTAAGGAAATACGGTTAAAGTACTGGTTCAAAAAAAAAAAAAAAAAAAAAAAAAAAAAAAAAAAAAAAAACGGGTTCAATATTTTTCCACTTCTTGATGATCTGCCGATGAATAAATAAATAAACTTATTCCCTGTTAATAGATTGGTTTTGTCTTACATGTGTTTACGTGAAAAAAAGTAATATATATATACCCCATCAAAATCGAATTCTCACTGTCTGTCTGGAAACTTCCTTTTTCTTCTTCTTCTTCTTCTTCTTCTCCTTCTTCCTGTTTTTCCTCTTCACCTTTTTTCCTTCTTCTTATTCTCTTTTTCTTCTTCTCATCATTGTGTCTTCTTTTTTCTTTCCTTTATCCTCCTCCTCCTCCTCCTCTTATTATTATTTTCATCTTCTGTTTATTTAATTTTTCTTCTTCAGTTTCTTTTCCTTTTTTCTTATTCTTCCTCTTAAGCTTCTTCACATTCTTTTTCTTCTTCTGCTTCTTTTTTCTTATTCTTATTCTTCTTATTCTTTCTCTTATTTTTTCTTATTCTTATTCTTCTTATTCTTTCTCTTATTTTTTATTCTTCTTCCTCTTTATCCTCCTCTTCTTCTTCTTTTACTTCTCCTTCTTCTACTTTTTTTATTTTCTTCTTCTTCTTACTTTCTTCTTATTCGTTTCCTACTTTTCATTTTTCTGATACTTTTCTTCTTCTTCTTTTTCTTCTCTTTCTCCTTTTTTTCTTCTCTGTCTTCTTTTGATACTTTTCTTCTTGTTTTTCTTCTCTGTCTTCTTTTTTCTTCTATTTCTTCTTCTCTATCTTCTTCTTATTATTTTTCTTCCTCTTCTTCTTTTCCTTCTTATTCTTCTTATTTGTCCTCCTCTTTTTCTCCTTCTTTTTCTTTTCTCTTTTCTTCCGTCTGTTTGTCTGATAGTAGCTGTTTTCTCTGCTTGTTCCTAATATCAAAGTCTGTCAGTCTGTCTATAGTCGATATCCAAAGTACAAAAAGTTTGCATTAAATATCCTATTTTCACTTATCAACGTCAGAAGCGGTCAAAGAAATTCGTTACTTTTTGGGGCCAGTTTGGTGTTATTTTCTTCACTTCTTGCGAATAACAATTAGAGTAAACGTGGAAGAGAGAGAAAGGAAACCGGCGTACGTTTTCCCCACGCCCATGTCAGCATCAGTCTTGTCCGCAAATGAGGTCAAATTTTCACATGGTTTCAGCTGCGTGAGGATTTGATTATACACGAATTTGCTTTTGCCTTTAAAAGCACTTTGTGGGGAACTTAGCTATTTTTTGTTCTCTCTCTCTCTCTCTCTCTTTCTGTAACGTAAAGGTGGATTTGACTATGAACTGAGACGATAGCTCGTTGACTTATTTCAGAGGGCACATCACTCTCTATATTTATTTTGTCTTACTATTTTTTTTAAAGACAGTATTCGTTTTAATTTCTACAGTTCTACCGAGTGCACGGGAAGGTTTTGCACTCTCTTACCCCCGCGCCGCCTTGCGTTTAAGAGTTTCATGGGCTCATTTACCCCCGTCTATTTTCATCAAAGGCGAAAATCACGGATATTAGCACACAACGACACCCATAAATTATTACCCTCCATACTTCACATTTCCTCCCAGTTATATATATCTTTCCTTCTTCCACACCGTATCCCCGAATAATACAATGGCAGCCATAAATTGTGACGTGATGGCATTCGTTACCCCTATAGGCCTAGGCTCCCATGCCCCCATAAATTCTTGCTTTTGACCCCCTCCCCCCATCCTGGGCCCCCTCCCCTCCTCCCTCCCTCCCTCCCACTCGCCCCTTCCCTCCATCCCGCTACCCTCGGTTGCCATCCCAGCTTCACCCATGTTTTTAGAGCTTACTGCTGCAGTTGGTAGCAAATTTACTGGTGACCAGCCTCGCTTTTTCGATACTGGAATAAGTCTAATAAAAAGAATATTGGTCTCGGCACTTTATGTATTGACAATTTCGTAATTAGGTCTTGCTAATGACTGGATGCCGAGTCTTTCTTTCTTGGGGGAGGGGGGGGTGCCAGGGGAGTCGTGGACTGCTCCGCAATCTAACTAGTCTTGTATTGCTATATTCGGTAGCTGATTCTTGACTTTCTTATTCTTAGACACTTCCACAAAAAGGAAAAAGAACCTCGCCTGCCTCCCACAGCAGCTGGTGACGACCATCTGCGGCAACAAGCAAACCATTTCGTCACGTTGTATGGAATGTTACGGGCAATTGTCACTGGCTTTTATGCATATCGCTCTCCGCATCCCTTTCATCCCCCGTACTTGGATATTACACTCATAAATAATCTCATACTTTTGGATGCATCCATATATTCACAGACACACGCTCACACACACACACACACACACACACACACACACACACACACACACACACACACACACACACACACACACACACACACACACACACACACACACACACACGCAGACACACACAAACACACCCACACATATACAATACACTTTATATGCATACATGCATATCCATGAAGAATATCCCACGGTGCTTAGAAGTGCAGAGATTCGCAGCGGCTCGCGTCTCCGCCCTCGGGACGCGCGTTCCGAGGCAGCGATTTCGATCTCGTTTCGTCTCCTTCGGGGAGTCGGAGATCGCGATCGGTTTCTTGTTCTCGAAATGTGTCCCCGGAAGCGCCTGCCATCTGGTGGTTGTTGCGGCAATGAGCTTGTTGCTCCTGACAACACACTCTTTCTGTTGCAATCGAAATAGGTCAGTCACTAAGGGAGTGTGGATGGGAGGGGGGAGGGGAGGGGGATGGGGGGTGTTTATACACATCGACTGTGATTATCTCCAATAGATTTAACTTGCAGTCAGTAATTCATCACTGATAATTAAAATTCACTAAAACATAATTAAGTCCTGCCCCGACACAGCACCCACGCCCCCTCAGCACCACCGATTACCTGCTGATGTTATATCATTTTGTAGAATTATGAATTTTCTCGCATCCTCTCACATCACGAGAATTAGGAAACTCTATAATTACAAGTTTATAATGCCAGAGTCTTGATATGGCATACCTACAATTACCTTTTTATATAATCCCAGTTTCTTAGGCAAGTTGCCTCAGAACAGGCTGCCAATCCAAATTATTTATATATATAATCTTTGTCTTTTAAATAAGTCTCAATGGAGACGCTTCTCCACTGCCGGATAGACATTCTATGTAATTTCTGTCACTCAGATAAATCTTTATGTTGTCCGAGCCACTCCGCCCCGCTCGCCGGGCATTCCTCCTCCGCCTCCTCCTCCTCCTTCTCCTCCTCCTCCTCCTCTTCCTAATCCTAATTCTATTCCTCCTCTTCCTCATCCTAATCCTGATCCTCCTCCTCTTCCTCTTCCTCTTCCTTTTCCTCCTAATCCTCCTCTTTCTACTCCTTTATCTCCTCCTAATCCTCCTCCTCTTCTTCCTACCCCCCTCGTTCTCCTTCTCCACCTCCTCCACCTCCTCCGCCTCCTCCCCCTTATCTCCACCCACTCCTATCCCTGGTTCTGTCTTGGTTCCTGTTTCTTCCTAACTCTCCTCCTAATCCTTATTATTCATTCTTCTTAATTATATACATTTCTCTGGTTGTTTACTCTTTGTCTGTTTCTACGACATACATCATTGTATTGCATTCCTATGACCCTTTTCATTGAAAGAAACGATTCCAAATTCATCTCCTAGATTGAAGAATTTAAAAAAAAAGGAAAGAAGATAATCCAATAACCTACTGGCTCTCTCACCTGCGTCGCCCTTTCCATACTATCTTATATACTGTCTTTTTTTTCACCCCGCTGCTCACCCTCCCCTTCCCCCTCACACCCTCCTGTTACTCCTACCCCCACACCCCCCATCTTTTCCACCCCCCCCCACTCCCACCCCCAACCCCTCCACACACACCCTCTGCTCAACCTCATTGATATTCGATCCTCATTGCATCCAGTACTTTCTTATTTTTCCATTTCAACCATTGAGTGTATCTTTTACTAGTCTGGTTAGTTTCGACCATAGGTTGCAACTCGGCTTGAAGGTTAAGGCATTTTGGGAAGACTTATATAATACTTAGACACAGTCAGACACACATACACACATACACACACACACACACACATATTCACACACACACACATACACACACTCAAATACACACACACACATACATACGCACACACACACACACATACATACGCACACACACACACACACACACACACACACACACACACACACACACACACACACACACACATACATACGCACACACACACACACATACATACACACACACACACACACACACACACACACACGCACACATAAGCACACACACACACACACACACGCACACACATATACTGTATACATGTATGTATGTATGTATGAATATATGTATGTATTTTCTTTCGTCTCTTTATTCTTACTGATGTTGTTGTTGCTTCTTTGCGGTGTTGTTGTTGCTGTTGCCATTATCATTCATATTGTTACCATCATTTTAATTACCATTATCATTATCTTATTAGTGTAATCATTCCCATCACTGTAATCATTACTACCACTATTGTTATTATTAATATTTCTATCTCCACCATTTTGATCTTTCTCGTCCTTGTTCGAGTTTGCAATCATGTCGGGTCATCGATCTCTCATAACAGAAGTTACCTTTTCAATATTTACATTTTCATGCTAATGATTGCCTCTCACCTTTCCCCGATATTGAACCTTCCACGTTACCTTTTTTCAGTGCGTTACGGTTTTTTTCTTTATCCTTTTCATATATATATGTATATATATATATAGATAAATAGATAGATAGATAGATAGTTAGACAGATAGATAGTTAGAAAGATAGATTTTTTCAATGCTTTCGTATTTTATTTCCGTCATTTTAGAATGTCTAGTATCATATTAACTTTTCTTGCATATAATCTCTTCATCTTAAACGTTTTTCAATCCATTGTGATATTAAACACCCTAGGTAATTTGGAGCATCGTTCTCCACGGTGGCTTATTCTATCCTTCACTTCATATCTCGTTTCTCATGCTATTTATCCCTTTTGTCTCCTCATTTCCTTCGTCTCTCCCAGTTTTCATCATCATCGGCTTCCTGCGCTCGCCGCCCACTCCTCTCCGGCAGCTCCTCTCTGGCCTTCCCCCGCCCACCCCGCCCGCCCCGCCTCCCACCCACGGCCGCCCATCCAGTCATCGTTTAGATTTATTGGTCACGCTCGAGAAAACCAGCCCTCGACTCCCATCCGCCCGCGCCTCACTCTCTCTCCGTCGCTCGCACGCCCTCGCTTCCATTCAGCTCTCACTCTCCTCCCCAGCCCCCTGCCCCCCACCCCCACCCCCACCCCACTCCCTCACCTGCTTCCCCTACTCCTTGCATCTCACGCTCTCAACTCCTCCTCCCTGCCCCTCCCCTCCCCCCTTCCCCCCGCAATATGATCACGTGACCACGCGGCAGGGATTGCAGGGCCACGTGCCTTATCAGCGTCTGGCCCCACTATTTATAGCGCTCACAGCTGATTAATCCACACTCACGGCCTAGAAAAGTCCCTCCTGGCCCGGTCCCCTTCATTACAGCGAACGTCATATCTCAAACATCTTTCAGTATTAGGATGCCGGATAGGCTTCGCACGCCCCCGGGATGGCCGCTTGGCACCTCGGGGAGCGACGCGCCCGTGCTTCCGCTGTGTCTGGGCCGATGGCAAAGGCACCCTGATGATGCATATGTTTCTTCTTCTTTTTTTTTCTTTTCTTTTTTTTTTTTAGATCGACTTAAAAGATATGACGTGTCTTAGCTCTCCTCCATTCAGTTTTTCACTCCTTTTCAGACTTGAGGAAACTCAAAGCATAATTCATTTCATTTCTTCATGTGTGTTAGATTAGACTTTCCCTTTTACGGCTTAAGAGTCTTAACTCTTTTTCTTTCTTTCTTTCTTTCTTTCTATCTTTCATCCCGTCATCCCATCATACTCTTTTTTTTTGCAGCCATAGTTCTACTTCCAAGCCCCTTTTTTTCTCTTTCCTCATAGTTTATCAATCCTTTTATAACATCCCCCCACCCACCTCACCCCTCCCCACCCTCTCCCCAACCATAGCAAAACAGGACTTTTTTTCTCCCTGAGCACAGCCTCCTCTCCCCTACATCCCTGCCCCGTGGATGTGCTCCCTTCATCCATAAACAAGCCTCCTCCTCCTCCCCTTCCCCTTCCCCTATTCTTCTCTGTTCTCTGGAGCATTCAAACGCCTTTGCTCTCTCCCTGTCCCCACCTCAATCTCTTCCTCCTCCTCCTCCTCCTCCTCCTCCTATTCATCCCTTTTCTTCTCTTCCTCCTATTCATCCATTTCCTTCTCTTCCTCCTATTCATCCCTTTCCTTCTCTTCCTCCTATTCATCCATTTCCTTCTCTTCCTCCTCCTCATCGTCAAACTCCTTAATCCTCATCAACATCATCATCTCCCTCTTCCTTCTCCCTTTTCCTCTTTATACTCCTCCTCCTCATTATCATCCCTCTCTTCCTCCTCCTCCACTTCCTCCTTATCCTCACCCGTCCTCCTTCAACCTTCCTTCCCCTTTTCTCTGGCTCCCTTCACCCACTCCCTCCCCCCTCCAATCCCTTTCTCCTTATATCCCCCCACGCCCCTTTCATCCCTTTCCTATTCCCCTTCTTCCTTCTCTCTCTCCCTCTTTACTACCACTCGACCTCTCCTCCGCCTCTTCCTTCTCCTCCTCCAACTTAACAACCACAACGTATCAACCCCCTCCCCCTACCCATCCAGCACCCTCCCCCTCCCCCTTTCCCCCTCAGGCACTGTGCTTGAGTCTTCCATGTCCCTAGCGACGGCTCTCCTGCCTGCCAGACGGAAGTTTTTATTACGTTCAATTAAGACATATTATCCTATTTCCAAAATCAACAATGAGTCCTCAACGCCATTATTGATGGTCTTATGTGAATAAAACTCGTCTATGAAGGAGATGCAGAGACAGTCTGAAAATGAGTCAAAGTGTGTTATGTGTCTCTTCGTGAGGTTCAATAATTTAAAAATGATTTTTTGAGTTAAATGCGTATCTGAAAATGTTGTAAAAGTGACTATTTTCCTTTAACATGTGCCTGTCAATGCGTGGGGGTACGTTGACGTTGACAGCGTGCCTTCAGATTTCCTATTCTTACCACACATACAGTTTCTATGAAGCAAATATGAGACCACTGTTAGAAGTCGAGCATCACAGAGTCACCATCCGATCACTACACACACACACCACACATTCCTCCTGAACCCTTCTGTGATGATTCGATTAGGCCACCATGGATGCTCCCCTGATCAGATCAGCTGATCCGAAGCCTTTTTTGCAGCCCATACCCCGATACAATATGCAAGGAAATTATGCACATTACAGGCTATTAATAATTTGATTTTACATGCGCACGTCAAATAAATCTGAGGCGAACACTACCCGGTTCGGTCGGCCGAGCAGAATCACCTTGAATAACCCGACATTCCAGGCTGACCCGATCGGCTCCTGTCCTGCCAAGGCCGAGCTGCGTCCGGGTGTTGGGGTCTTTTGCTTGGGTCAGGAAGGACTCTCAGGCCGTGGCGTTGTCTCGTAGTCGCGTAGCTCTGTTGATGGGAGATTAGAGCATTTAGCAACGGATAGATAGATGCCTTATCGCTCCTGCCGTTACTATAATCCACATAAATCTAAAAAACTTTTACATGCATTTGCGAGTGGCAAATGTTATCGCTGTATTTTCCTGTCTAACACTCAAAAGGCTCTGTATACCTATCATACATATCATTGTATACGTCTATCACAGCGGCAATTACTCTTTGTGGCTTTGTTACTTACGATAACATCTCCAGCGGTTTCATCGGTTGAAATCCCATTCACTGTACGGCAACCCCAATAGCAATGACGCCAGCTGTGAGCCCGTCAGATCCAACAATACTCATGAAATTTGGTGTCATTAACAGCGGTGATAACAACTGGACCCTTCCAAATGCTGTCATAATTATGATGATTTAGGCTGTAATTAATTATTGTAATTTATTAATATGGTAGAACATAAATATTACTAACACCTCATTCCCAATACGGTCTGAAATAAACGAGTTCCCTGCCTGGACATACACGTAGGTAAAAAAGGTGACGTTTTATAATGATCGATGAGTGTTTGTATTCGATATCTAAAAAAAAATAAAAAAAAAAGAAAAAAAAATTATGCGCTTAAAAGAAGTACCGCTTGAAATACTACTGTTGGAAATGCGTAAAAGTTAATAGTACTGCTGGCAACTATATCAAATGAATCATAATAATAAATGCCAAAATAGAGATGCCGCCAGCATGACTAGTACATGAAAGAATGATGAAAACTGACGGTTAACTACAGCTTTTCGAAATCGTACAGAGTATTCTTGTCCCGAGTGAACAGTGAGTGTGGTTACAGACGTGGCAAATCAGATGGGTTAGGATCAGCTTAACTACATAAAAGTAGGCGCGGTTCACTTAACAACACAATATTTGCGGTCAGCTGTAATAACGCAAAATGTGGGCGCGGTCAGCTGTTATGACGTAACAAAGTAGCTGTGGTCACCTGGAAAAACATTCCTTCAAAATCCGAGCTGCATAAATCATGTTTACGATATACGTTTTTGTAGATTTTGACGCTAACTGATTCTGATTCCTGGAAAATAACCAATTGTCGATATTTACACTTATTTAGACAGATATAAGCGCAGGTTTAAGCGCTGTTCAGTGATTTTCTGCGTTCGTGTTGTCTTTAATGGAGCCAACCACAACAGAGGGATTACACTCTGATGCATCAACACATTATGTGTATGATTGAAAATTTTGGGTGTCAGTTTTGACAGGATGGGTAACTAGCCGTCGTTACAAATGAAGAGAAACAGAGAGAGAGAGGGGGTGAGAGAGAGAGAGTGTGAGAGTGAGAGAGAAAGAGAGTGAGTGAGTGAGAGTGAGAGTGAGTGAGAAAGAGAGAGAGAGAGAGAGAGAGAGAGAGAGAGAGAGAGAGAGAGAGAGAGAGAGAGAGAGAGTGGCAGACAGACGGATGGAAAGGAAGAGA
>NW_028234411.1:13106371-13108871 GCF_977035675.1 Penaeus japonicus
TCATTTATTTATTGACGGCTTATACAGATTTCTACGTATTCTCTCTCTCTCTCTCTCTCTCTCTCTCTCTCTCTCTCTCTCTCTCTCTCTCTCGCTCGCTCGCTCTCTCTCTCTCTCTCTCTCTTTATTTCTGTTATTTTGTAGTTGTTGTTTTTTTCTCTCTCTCCTTCCTTTTCTTTCATATCTCTCTCTCTCGTATACGTATATATATATATATATATATATATATATATATATATATATATATATATATATAAGTATATATTTTACATATATATATATATATATATATATATATATATATATATATATATATATATATATGTATATAATATATATATATAATATATACATATATATATATATATAATGTATATATATATAATATATACATATATATATATATATATATATATATATAAAATATATATATATAATATATATATATATATATATATATATATAGATATATATATATATATATATATATATATATATATAATCTATATATATAAAATATATATATATATATAATATAATCTATAATATTTCTCTATATCTCTCTACTACATCATCTACATCTATAGTCTATATGCATCTATATAACTATTTCTCTATATCTCTGTCTATCTACTTTCCCTTTATCTCTCTTAACTCCTTCTCTCTCTTTCCTTCTGACTCTCCCTGGTACGGACTCTACAGACGGACTGTAGAACACGGTGACGAAGGAGGGGGGTAATATTGGCAGCCCTAAAAGGTTCGCTAGTTATTTCCATTTTGTAATATTGCAGTTGCACGATAAATGCAACGCAGATGATCAGGCAAAATTTCAGATCCCATCCATTTTGTGTTTTTAAAAAAATCTGGCGCCGTTAAGCATCTACTTGAGATGAGATTAATTTTTTGAAATAAATATATTTTTTGATCAATGAATGTTTAATACACAATTTCAATAATTAATTTTTCCGTATGCTAATTTGCGTTTCGCCCAGTGAAGGGTCATAGAAAGGCAGAAGGGCGCACCCTGTAATATCCTAATTTCTAGTTTTTTTATTTGTTTTTATTTTGGCTGAATATGCACAATTTCTGGCGCATCGCGTATCGCTATTTATTGCTAAAATGAATCGCTATTTGCATTAATTTTATAAGGATAGGTGTTGGTAACCATATGTCGTAAAATTACTAAATTTCCCATATATTTAATCATATATTGGTAATTATTAATCATCAGTATTAAAAGGCAGATGATAAAAGTTGCCTATGCATATTTGGCTATCTTTCATTTTGCTTATGCTATCACACGTGCAGATATCTAGAGCATAGCTAAAATATTAAGCTCTGCTAAAAAGTGCTGATTTTATTACCAAATAAGGGTTAATTATGATGGTTGCCAATAAGGATTTCCCCGTTTGGAGACCCAGAGATTGTCAAAATCAAAAATTCGCAGCGTGTTCTTCATCTCTTCGCCATTACGACGTGACGTAAGAGATAGAACAGTCACGAGATTTACGCGAATTTCCGTAACTAACATTCGCTCGTCCCGTTCCGCCACGCCGCCGCCGCGCGTAGGCCCCGGGCAGTAGGCCTAACGTAGGTGCCAATATCGCGTGATATGGCACGGAAACTTATTAGATTAAACTAAGCATTTGAATATGTCCGCCATAAATGAGTCTAACAATCATGGGTGGCCGCTCTATCGACAACAAACCGGCCGTTAGTGTAGGTGCGATGGCCCAATATGCTGAAATAGAGATCGGGGCTTCGGACTTTACTATGGAACAGGGGGAAATCGGAGAAAATTCCGGATAATTGTGCTATAACTGAACGTCTTATTGGCCTCGACAGTTACGGCCGCGTCGCAGAGGAGGAATCGGAAAGGAGGCATCTGGGCGTGGATTTCTTGGTTATCAAATGAGTCCACATTTGGAAAATCACATCGCATTACATTAGAGACAAATGGCTGGTCGTATTTCTTTGTTCGATTCAGAAACGGATATGAATATATTCCTTTTCTTTTCCCTTGTTTTTTTTTGTGTGTGTTGGCGTGGGGGGGGGGGGGGACTTGTCTTCCCGTGATATTGATGGCGGTTATTTGTTTGGTGAATTAATGGGAGAACATTAAGCATGCTAATTAGAAACCTTCCCAATCCCCGCTGCAAGTCCGCTGTTCACGAGAAGCAATGACAGAGGAAAGTTCCAATGCTCGATGAGTGACGCATAACTCACTTCGTAGGTCAGAGGAGGTCAAGACGGGCCTCGCTCGGAGGAGATGCTTTTCCATTAGCAGTCTGCAACTAGTCGTTTACATGCAATAAATCTGGTAGGATAACAATATGCCATTCATCATCCCTTAGATCACGGTGCTTGATAATTTCGATAATGTTTCTCCAGTCGTATATTAATCAGGTGAGTCACTGCACACACCCTCACGGGACCAGTCGGGATGTCTTTGCTCACTCGAATTTCCATCTAAAACACGCCCTTCATGCAAGACACGATA
>NW_028234411.1:13121371-13123307 GCF_977035675.1 Penaeus japonicus
TAAATATATATATACACATTAAATATAAATAAATATATATATATAGATATACGATATATATATCTTTTATATATATATATATAGACCCATAATACAGAAATATATGTAATATGTGTAATATATTATATATCTGATTATATATAGATATAATATATATATATATATGTATATAATGAATATAATCTATATCTATCTATCTATCTATCTGTATATATATAAAATATATAATATATATATATTAATAAAATTAAATCTAAATATAAATAAATATATACAACCATGCATACATACCTACATCTATATATATATATAAATATATATAATTATATCATTATATATAAATAAATATATATAGATAGATAGATAATAGATAGCATAGATAGCTAATAGATATAGAATATGTATATGTATACAATAAATTAAATGTAATGAATATATATTTGCCATTATATATATATATATATAATATATCTATACATATTTATATATATATATATAATTTATAAATATATAAATATATATAATATATATATATATATATGAATATAATATTTGGGCGGGCAAAAAATATAAATATATATATATATATGTATATATATATATATATATATATATATATATTATATAATATATATTTATATACATATATAAAAATATATATAAGTCTAAATAAATAAATAAATATATATTAAAAAAAAAGAATTAGATAAATATATAAATATATGTATATATAAATATATATATACATATATAATCTATAATATAAATAAATAAATAATATGTATATTATATATATAATATATATTGTTGTGTGAGTGTGTTTGTTGTGTGTGGGTGTGTTGTGTGTTGATTGTTGTGTTTGTGTGTTGTCTGTGTGTTTGTGTGTGTGAGGTCATATATAAACATATGGAATGTTTGTTAATAATAATCTATAGTATTTCTTAGTGTGGTATATATATCAACTATATTAAATATATATATATAAAAAATATAAATATAAATATATATATATAGATAGCTAATGAGATAGAAAGATAGATAATAGATAGATAGATAATAGATAGATAGATTCGTAGAATAGATAATAATATATATATATAATATAAATATATATAATATGATATAAATATATATATATGTATATATATATAAATATATATATAATATATATATATATATATATGTAAGTATGTATGAATGTATGTATTGTATTTATGTAACAATTATATAATATATATTATATAAATATATCTATATATATCAATATATATAAATCTATTTCCCTTTCCATCTCTCTCTCTCCCATTTTAGTTTTAAAGTCTAGGCGATGTATAATTGGCCGATCGGAATCTCTTTCCCTCGTGGATCTCTCCACTGCCCTTTATCCATATTTATCCATTGTTGTTTTGTCTTGTTATTCGTTTCAGATGAATAACAATGCAATAAAAGGATAATTTGCTTTTCCTTGAATTTGCCTTAGCTATTTTGCGTCCTCAGTAAGCTCTTGAGATGTTTATAGAAAGTAGTCTTCCGTGAATTTAGTCATGGTTTCTATGTTTACACACACACACACAGAAACACACGCACACAGATAAACATAATAACACACATGATAACACACGCATAGAGACAGATACTCACACACACACACACACACACAGCTTTCACGGCCGTCTGTGGATGCTGGAACTTCCCGTCACGCCATCGAAGGGCGGAGGGGAGGATTAGCATGGCTGGTAGCAATGGATCACTCATTAGTCCATAATTTGTCAGTCACCGAGGGTTTTGGGCTTAATGTATGCTAATGCGGGTGTTTGTGTGTGTGTGTGTGTTTTTGTGTGTGTTTGTTTTGGCTTGTGTTTGTGTGTGTGTGTGTGTGAGAGAGAGAGAGAGAGAGAAAGAGAGAGAGAGAGAGAGAGAGAGAGAGAGAGAGAGA
>NW_028234411.1:13123407-13128407 GCF_977035675.1 Penaeus japonicus
CCTCAGCTGAATACAATGAAAGCAAATCAATGTGATCAGTATGCAAAGTACGACAGTCATTTGGTCCTGTAAAAAAAAACTTAGTAAATATAAAAGAGAGTAACTCAAAGCTTGCGTCAATTTAACGTCCCATATCCAGTGTAATTACAATGGTGTGATGCACCTCAGTGATCCGGTTGGCATGACCCTATCCAAAAATGTTTATTGAAATGCCCCTGGCAACAGCCGAATTAAGTGCCGAACGGTTACGCTTAGCCATAAAATAGAACTGCGTGATCTGAATTTTTTCATTAATGGAACCTTAATGACTTCATAAAGTCTCCATTACCTTGTATTTTTCCCGCACAAACGCCAGGAATAAACGGTCAACAATGTGACACTCATGGGATGGACAGAAATAATATGAACCAATGCCTGGTCAGCATCGGCCAATCTGCCTCGAGGCTTCGGTCGGAAGTGGTCGGAGCTTCGTCCATCAGTGAGGCGACAGCACTCGGCCGAATTTGGTTGTGCGTCGTGCGGCGCCCAACTACCCATTGTTGATACCGTATGCTCGGGAAATCAGGGCGAACATGTGTAAATGGATATTACTCATAAAATCAATTTCTATACTAATAACATCTCCTCCTTCCCTTTTGTCCGGCGCATCTCATTAAATCTCGTCTGAATGGCTTGGCCCGTGAAATAAAACCCAGACTGACAGCTCGCATTCGTATTCATCCCGGGAAGTAATGAAAAGAAAACAGTGGCAATAGAAAATGGGAATCTCAATTATGGAAAATGGGTCTAGGTTTGCCGAGGGAACAATTAACAGTTGCCATAAATCGTGGGTTCCCCCAGCCTGCCTTGATGGTCCGCCCCATAGCAGCGAGGTCCCGGCACGACTGACCCTCGCTAACACGCCTCAAGACGCCCTTATCTGCGCTTAATGTGAGGAGGCTGAGGGGTGACTAGTGTATTACAGGCGAGACTTTGAGGCCGCTGTGCAGGGGATTGAGTCAAACTCCTTCTGCAGAACCAACCTGTGCATTGTTATATTTGCACACGCGTACACTCTTTATACAAGCAAGCTGATATACGTGCGTATTGTAGATGTATATGAACCTATTCTCAAATAAGATCCAGACTGTAGTGAAATATAGTTCAGTCCTCTGATTCTCTACAGTACATTGCAATCAGAAAGTCATCGTAGGTTATTAGCTTACACCAAGACCTTGAATAGTCGAAGAAAGGTAGCTGACACCATTATCCTGACATGACCCTCGGATTGCAAGCGTCTAAACTTACCCACTCTCGATCCAAGGGTCAGTGTGTGGAGCCTCTGCTCCCGCCGTCTTCAGTTCTAATCTTTAAACAAGAGTTACATACGGCTAGTTCTCCCCTGCGTGCCTCCTCCCAGGTGTCTGTAGGATCGATACTTCGCTAAGAGTTTCGAATCACCCGTCAAGGTCGCTTGTATTAACACTCCCAACATCATCAGTGAGCGAATAATGCATGGACCAACACCTGAGTCATCATTGCTTTCGACGTCCCCATCATTAAGGTTGGTCTTTGCAGGAAATTCGCTTTTTATGTGTCGTGTTACGATCTGTAAATGCTGGTAGATATTCTTTCCCCCTCCTCGCTCCTTATCTTGGTGTTCCAAAGTCATTAAATATCTCTACCGCTTCCACTATTCTTGTTAATGTCACTCTAAACCGGCCGGGTGTTTTATTAACTTTTTAAGAAGAGGCAGCAAAGGGAGATGATATTTGTCTTTGCCTTGGGTCTATAATCTGCACTCCCTCTCATTCCCTCCTGTGAGTCTTTTCTCGTTCTCTCCACCTGTTTTATTGCGTGATTCCAAAATTTCCTCGTCACATTTCGTCGCAGCAAAGATGTTGTAAATTCAAATGAGATGATTTCATGGTCTAATAGTAAGCATTTTTTATGTCACAGATGATGCGGTAATGGAAATCGTCAAAACGAAAGAGAGAACGGAGAGAGCAGAGGGTAGGGAAAGAGAAAGAGGAGAGAGAGAGAGAGAGAGAGAGAGAGAGAGAGAGAGAGAGAGAGAGAGAAACAGATGTGGGAGATGAGGGATTGGGGAAGAGGAGACCAGCAAAATTAAGAGAAAAAAGAGGGGAAGGAAGATGGGAAGAAGAGTGAGAGTGGAAGAATGGTACAAGAGAGAAAGAAAGAGAGGGAAAGATTAGGAAGGAAGCGAGAGAGAAGGAGGGGCCGTCGGTATGGAAAAAGAGAGAGGAAGTCGAATTGTTCTTGACGGAGCTTCAGGTGTTTCAACTTCCAATATCTTACAAGAAGGTATGCGATATTTTTAGAATAGGAATTCCTGTACTCTCATTTGTGTAAATTGTTTATGATAATGTTGCGATTGTAGCCCTTTGGAAAAAAATGATATATTCAACTCCATTTATATTTATATTCTATACAAGAAGAAAGAATAAGTAGATTAGCCTCTTCGAAGAGATATTAGACATCTGTACTGAATTTTCTATGTCCAAGGGCGTCGCCATTCCATACCATATAAGGAACTCATAGTGAATATAGTTCTTCTTGACTTTTGGTAACTGGGAATCTGAAGGTAGATATAAAAAAGACATAATTTTTATGTATTTATATTTTGATGAGGTTCATTAGATCGATTTTGCCTCTTTATATTCATTTTAGTTTTTGTGGTTTATTTCCTGACAGGAAGTCATTATTTGTATTGCTATACATAACTTATCATCATATGCCAATATCATTTATCTATTCCAGTTTTTTATATTGCTCTATTCAAGTTTTGAATATATTTAAATGATCCGAAGTACGTATTATGAAACCGTAAAATAAGTTTTAAAAAAATCCATGATATACGTTGAGCTATGAAGAAAACTATTTTTGTTTTATTTACGGTCAACTTTGAACGACAGTAGAATTTTATTTTTCCTGTTATATGTTTGTATTTAAACACACATTTTAGTTTGATTATGTGAAGTACCATATAACTTTGTAATGAAAATTCCATTTTTTATAATCTGAGTAAGAAAATGTTCTGGAACAAAGCCTCTTGTCTCCATTACACAATATCCCTCCTGCAGCAAAAGGCAGCAAGTTGTCTTCACGACAACACATTTACCGTCTCGCTTTCACTCTAACGACGTTCAGATGCAAAACCTGTCGCCATCACTCCTCTCATTATCCAAATGTCACTATCACTGCTTCCACCATCCTTCGCAACGGTTGAATTCTTGCTAGCGCTCGCAAGATCATCATAACCAGTCTGTCTACCTCACAAACGTCACCCTCCTTCTCCTCCCTCGTGACACGCCACCACCGCCCCCGCCGCCGTCACCATCATCACAAGATTCACCATCAAAGAGGGAAAACGAAATGCATGTGCACCTCCGTGTGGTTGTTATCAATCACAGGTCAACAGGCAACATGGGTCCGCCAAGCTCACCTCTCACATGCCGTCACGCTCCCCCTGACGAATTGGTCCGCTAAGAGAACCCACCTCCGTGCTGCTGCTGTGGGCGGGGCGCTGTATGGGCGGCGAGGGCCTTCGGACGCGGGGAAGGAGCAGGAGGGGAGGGTGGCGAGGAAGGACGAGGGAAGGGGTACGAGGAAGGAGGAGGGGAAGGTGGCGAGGAAGGACGAGGGAAGGGGTGCGAGGAAGGAGGAGGGGAAGGTGGCGAGGAAGGAGGAAGGGAGAGGGGGCGAGGAAGGAGGAGGGGAGGGGGATGAGGAAGGAGGAGGGGAGAGGGATGAGGAAGAAGGAGGGGAGAGGGAGCGAGGAAGGAGGAGGGGAGGGGGATGAGGAAGGAGGAGGGGAGAGGGGGCGAGGAAGGAGGAGGGGAGGGGGACGAGGGAGGACGAGGGAAGGGGGGGGCGAAGAAGGAGGAGGGGAGGGGGATGAGGAAGGAGGAGGGGAGGGGGACGAGAAAGGAGGAAGGGAGGGGGACGAGAAAGGAGGAGGGAATGGGGACTAGGAAGGAGGAGGGGATGGAAACGAGGAAACAAGAAGGGGAGGGGGACAAGGAAGGAGGAGGGGGACGGCGAAGGAGGAGGGGAGGGGGACGACGAAGAAGGAGAAGGGGACGAGGAAGAGACATATAGGGTGACAAGAGCGTATAACACAGGTGAGCGTCCAAGAGGAGGACCCCGGAATGAAACAAACCCAGATGGAGGGCTTTGGCTTCGGGCGGAGGAAGTGGGGTCCGTTAGAGAGACATTCGGTCACGGGGATATGCTAATAGATGCTAGAAGGGGCGGGCGAGGGCTAGGATATGGATGGAGGATACATCGATGCGTTGCAAGATTCCGTTGCTAATGAGTTGGTGGATTGGTGGATGGATGATGAGGTTGATGCAGAGAGTTTGGATTAAACTTATGACAGGTGGAGTTAGATGTAAAATCTACAAGAGAGACTGCACGAAAATAATGTGCATGAATTAATAATTGGTTTATCATTATCATCATCATCACCATCATCATCATCATCATCATCACCACCATCATCATCATCACCACCACCATCATCATCACCACCATCACCACCATCATCACCATCATCACACACAACTGCCCACTACAGCAACAGACCATGCATGATAGCGTTGATAACAAACAAAGCAACAGAAAGAGCAAGAAGCACACAGGCCGTTGCTCCACTTGACCAACCAAGCAAAAAGCGACAATAAAGACATCATTCTCCTTGCAAACAGATGAATAAGAGAATATAAATGGAAATATCAATATGGATAGAACCAATAAATCAAATAACCCATCCAACGACTTTAAAAAAAAAATCAATATATACCTTCCACATCCATCAATTCTCCTTGAAGAGCACAAAAAAAAAAGAAAAAAAGCAAAGGAAAGGGAGAAAGCATTGTTAAAACAAGTGAAAGCAGCAGATGGTAGCGAGAGGCGTGGCCATAAAAACTATTGGAAGGTTTAGAGAAAGTATTGAGGAGAGATGAAGGCGCGAAGGAGAGGGAGACTCCGGAAGGCTC
>NW_028234411.1:13145907-13150907 GCF_977035675.1 Penaeus japonicus
CCTCCCCCCCCCTCTTCTCTCCCAACCTCTGTTCTGAATACATACGTTTTTTGCTGTTTTTCTTTCTTTCTTTTTTTTGAGGTGCGTTTGCGTTTTATTATCGTTGTAATTATTATCGGTATAGTTGCCATTATCTTTGTTGCTGATATTAGTATCATCATTGTTATTGTAATCTATATTATTGTTGTTGTTCTTATCATTACTACTAATTAATATTATTATTATAATCATTATCATTGTTATTTTTATCGTGATCAGTATTATCATCATTATCATCATTCGTAATAGTAGTAGTAGTATCACCATAATCATTATAACTAACATTATGATTACTATCATTATCATCCGCATTGTTTTAGAGATTATTGATATCATCGACCTTATCATCATTATCATCAACATTCTTGTTTTTGTTGTTGTTGTTGTTATCGTCGTAATGATCATCACTTTTTTCATTATCATTGTTATGATTATAATTACTTTTATCATTTCTACTGAATTATTACTATTATCATTATCATGATTATTATTCTTACTATTTTCATCATTATTATCATTATTATCATTATCATCATTCTTGTTGTTGTTGTTGTTATTGTTATTGTCATAATATTTGTCAATCTTATCATCATCATTATCATCATCGTCATTAATGTCATTATCATTATTGATATGATCATTGCTATCATTATCATGATCATCATTACTATTGATATAATCATCATTATCATCAGTATTAATAGTGTCACCAATATCATAATTATCACTTTTCGTTTTATTATCTTCATCATTATCATTATCATTTTTTCTGTTACTATTGCTATTATCATCACTATTATTACTTTTGCATTGTTGTTATTATTGTCATTATTATTATTATCACTAATGTCAATAAAGATCTTGCTATCATTATCATTGTCACTATTATTATTATCATTTCTTACATTGTCACTAATATTTATATTCATTTCTTACATTGTAATTGTTACATTTTATTACTGTAACTATCATCATTATTATGATTTTCTGTATTATCTTTATCCTCAGTATTAAATCATTATAATTGTCATTAATAGTGTGATTAGCATACTGATAATCACGCGAATGTTATCATTAACTTTCTTATGATAATAATAATTATCATGATCATTATCATCACTACAATCATTATCATTATCAGTACAATAATCATTATCATTATGATTATCATCGTTATTATTACTGCTGCTATCATTATTGATATGATTATTATCATTCGTATTATAATTGTCGTTATTATTATAATCATCATTATCTTTATCATTGTCATTATTGTTATTATCATCATTATCATTATATTCTTTATCATTATTCTTAATATTTCTATAATTATAATTTTCATCATCATTCTTGCCATTATTATCTTTATTATCAACATTATCATTATTTTTATGATTATCATTATCATTGTTGTTGCTGTTTTTGTTACTATCATTGTCATTATTAGCATCATTGTTGTTGTTATTGATATCATTATCAGTATCCTTATCATTATATATCAAAATCATTAACAAGTCACTATCGTTATTGTTTATATGATCATCATTTAATATCACCAATATTATTATCCTCATTATTATTCTTGTTCTTATCATCGTCATATCCATTATATTTATCATTATCATCATTATCATTACTATTCATATTCTTATTCTCATGTTTCTTCTCGTTGTTTTTATTTTTCTTCGTTTTGTTCTTTTTTTTTTTTGTCCTTGTTCGTATTGTCATTATCATTGTCCTTATCCTATTCTTTGTCATCTTTATCATATCATCATTGTTATTGTTAGCATTATCATTATCATCATTATAATTATCTATTATCTTTTTCTTTGATATCATCATTTTGATTATGACCATTATATCATTATTAATATTGTTATCATAATTATCATTATCAGTGCTATAAAGTTTATCAATTTGATTATCATTATGATTATCATTATTGATGTTATTATCATTATTGATGTTATTATCATTATTGATGTTATTATCATTATTATCATTATTATTACTATTACTGTTATCATCATTATCATCATTATTATCACGATTATCAATATCACTATCCTCAGGATTATCCATATTCTAACATTAGTATCGTTGACCTTATCATTATCATTATTTTGTTATCAACTTTATTATCATTATTTTTGTTATCAACTTTATCATTATCAATATTATAATCCTTATCATTGATATTATAGATGTCATTATCATTATCATCATCGTCATTATCATAATAATAATGATAATAATGAACATTGTTACAACATCATCACTAATTGCATAACGAATAATCTTAAGATCACATGTTGAATAGAAGAAAAAAAAAAAAAAAAGCTGTATCTTGCACAGAAAATTAGCCTCATCTGCCAACCCTCGAGCCACCAAACAGGGTCATCATCTTAATCGTCAATACGAAGTTTTAATCACGCGAATTTCTGCAACAAGGAACAGCAGAGTACCCGGCACTGCGTTGGTCTTCCCGGCAGCCATGTTAGTTACTCGAACACACCAAGTGCTCGCGCGCGCTCAAGCAATCTCTACTCGAAGTGCGGTGTAAATCAGTCTCCCCCCTCCCCCCCTCCCTGTCTTTTCCTCTTTCTCTCTCTCTCTCTGTCTCTCTCTCTTTCTTTCTCTATCTCTCTATCTCTCTCTCTCTCTCTATTTCTCTCCCTCTTTCTCTTTCTTTCTCTCTCTCTCTCTCTCTCTTTCTCTCTCTCTCTCTCTCTCTCTCTCTCTTTCTTTCTCTATCTCTCTCTCTCTCTCTTTCTCTCTCTCTCTCTTTCTCTCTCTTCCTCCCCTCATCACCCTCCTATTTCTCTATCTACATCCCCCTCCCTCCCTCCTTCCCTCCTTCCCCCCTCCCTCCCCGAGCCTTTGGACGTTCAAAAGTAATCTAAACTCACAAACTCATGTGGACTCATCAAACTCTCCACCCCCTTCCCTCGTCCTACCTACCCCCCCTCCCCCCTCCCACACACACACACTCCTAAGCTTGTACTTGTACCCCCTTCCCCTCCGTTCTTCCTCCCCCCCATCCCTACCCCCCAGCCCCAACCCTAGACTTCACCCCCCCCCACCTCCAGCTCCCAACCCTAGGCTTCACCCACCCCTACCCCCCAAACCCCACCCTCCCACCCTAGGCATCTCCCCCACCCCCTTAAAGCTCTCCCGGGCTCATTCAGCGAGCCTATAAAACCCATAAACTGAGGAATGGAACAGAGCCGCACGATCCCCGCCCGGCCCGCATGTTCCGCCGTTAATTGTGTGCATAATATCATCATCACAGGCCACAGTGGACGTCGCTTCCCTCCGCTGTGGGAGACCGCTCTGGCCTCGGATGAGTGGGACAGCTTCCAGGGCGAGGGCGCGCTTCTCGGGTTGACCTCCGAGGGAACGACCTGTTCTTTCTGTCTCTCTGATTTTTTTTTTTTTTTTTTTTTTTTCTCTTTCGCTTTGTTTGTCTCTTCTCTCTCTCTCTCTCTCTTTCTCTGTCTCTCTATCTCTCTCTCGCTCTCTCTCTCTTTCGCTATCTCTTTATCTCTTTCTCTCGCTCTCTCTCTCTTTCTCTATCTCCCTGTCTCTCTCTCTCGCTCTCTCTCTCTTTCTCTATCTCTCTATCTCGTTCTCTCTGCCTTTCTTTTTTTTCTCACCGTCTCTCTTCCTCCCTTTCTTTCTCTCTCCCTCCCCCCCTCTCTCTCCCTCCCTCTCTCTCTCTCTCCCCTCCCCCCCTCTGTCTTTCTTTTTTCTTACTGTCTCCCCCCCCCCCCCTCTCTCTCTCTCACTCTCCATGTATATTAATCCCAAGACTTGAATGCATTGTTGCATATGCGCGGTGGGAGAGTCTTTTGTTTCCAGTGCTAGACCACGAGATCTCGACCATTAATACCATATTATCTCATTTTCTATCGCTTATTGGAGGTACGTGAGAGCTACGCTACGTGTACCATAAATACTTGTATCCTGTCATTATCAACAATATGGTTACAAGGACATTTCCATTTCATTTCTTCGTCGGTGCTTACACTGGATGTGCAGTATCGTTATTCATAAATGAATATTTGAAAAAAAAGAAAAAAAATATATATTAAACAAATAGATAATTAATGAAACAAAGCAAAAATTATATCATATGCAAATAGAAAAGACATTGCTTTTTTTTTTTTTTTATAGAACCCAAACAGAAATTCCTTAATATCAATCTCCCGGAGAGACATTTCCGTACATAAGATGTCGCCGTCGGAAGAACTAAAAGAGGCTTTATTCTCATTCATTTCTTTCAAAGATATTTTTTCGTCGCGAAAGGTCTTACAGAAAGCCAAAGGTGCGGCTCATAAGAAAGATCGGACTGATTATACGAGATATTAAGACTTGCAACTTTTATTTAAGATTGCAATAAGAGGACGAGGTTCTGATTACTGTGTGCAGGTTCTGTCTTGCATATATCATCATCTTCAGTTATTTCTTCATTATGAATTGCGTTTGTAACTCGAGTGTTTTATTGCGCTGTTCATTTCTAAAAGAGGAATGCATTTGTGAACTGAATGTACTGATAATAGCGATGTAAATGGGAAAAATAGCAAATGATAATAATGGTGAGGATGATAAAGACAATAATAATGATAATAATAATATTCATAATGAAGATGATAATAATGATAATCAAAATGGTAATAGTGATAATAATGATAATGACAATATTGATAATAACATCAACAACAATACTACCACTACTAATAATGATGATAACAATGATAGGATGATCATAGGATGATCATAATAATGGTAATAATAATGATGATAATAATAGTAACAATAATGATAATGATAATGATACTAATAAGGATAAAGAAATAACAATGATACTGATTATAACAGTGATGTTGAGAACAAGTAATATAGATTATAATAATAGTAACAACAATAATAAAGTAACTATGATGATATTGCTATTATCA
>NW_028234411.1:13170907-13173407 GCF_977035675.1 Penaeus japonicus
TTAATACTTGCCTATTTTCCTTTTCCTTTTGCAAAACATTTTCCAAAGTAAAGGTTGTTCGTTTCGCCATTGGCCCAGGGGTCAAGACAGAAATTTAAAGATAACAATTATTGACAAAACTGTTGCTGAGCGTCACCATTTTGAAATAATATTCAGAACAAGAAAAAATAACATGGGATATAAGAGCCCGTATTTAGATATTTGGTAAAATCACAAGGGTTTGCTTTTGATCAACTGTAAATAAATCTAGAGAAAAAACACTTGAATAATTAAGAAACACTTGACATTCTTTGAGGAAGTCCCGCCTCGTTTGGTTCCCTTGAGGTTATTCACCCTCCACGAAGAAAAGAATGACGGGCTGTGTTATGTAGCCAGTCTTTTTCTTCTTCTTTTTTTCTTTCTCAAGGTTGTAAAACTTTAGGGGAGAAAGCAAGAAATTGTGCTGAAATATAATGGAAAAGGACAACAGCTCTAATTACGATTTTTTTCCTTCTAATGAAAATTTTAGAGTAGTAAGTTAATGTTACATTACTGATTAATGATGTTAGATAATCAAAGTAAGTTTGGATACCAGTGTTAACATTGATAATGATAAACACATCTAACAGAATTAAAAGAAACTTTTTTATATGACAAGCTAAAACTATAAAATCACATCCTTAGCACATTCTCACATTTTTCAAAGTATCAGCATTTAAGATCACATGTATGAATATTTTTTTCAGTGCTTTGTTTATCTAATCTAATCTCTGCCCTTTATTTCTTCCATTCGCTTTATATCTCTATGACATTTAGTTTTATTGCTCCTTACTTTTATTTTTTATTTGCTCATCTTTTTACTGAGAGAGGAAATCAAAGACAGAGAGAAAGAAAGAATGAGAGAGAGACAGAGAGCGACGTTCCTTCGTGTACATGTTCTGAAACCGCTTTCATTTAGTGCTTGTAGTTGATCCTCTTTTTCCCTGCCTATCCGAAATGCATCCCTCCCTCCCCTCCATCCCCCTTCCCCTTCTTTCCCCTCATTCCCCCCTCCCTACCCCTCCCCCTCTCCCCTCTCTCCCCCTCCCTCTCCTTCCCCCTTCCCCTCCCTCCCCTTCTCCCTTCTCCCCTCCCCCTCCCCCTCCCTTCCCCTTCCCTCCCCCCTGCTTACAGAGTTCTTAGATCTCAATCCTCAAAAGACCATAAATCACAGGGTCGCAGATGCATTGTTGACTCTAAAGAACAACCATCTTTTTTTTTTTTTTACTGACGGATGAGGGAATCCTCGCAGGCTAGTTAACGTGATTGTATGGTGTGGTGACTGGTTATGTTGTTAGCTCAAGGAAGAGAATTTGATGTTTATTTAAGGGAATAACCATACTGTGGTCTGAAAGGTGATGGTTAGATCGTGGGGTTGAGAGGTTGCAGCTATCATTATGGCTGATGGGCGTCAGTCAAGAGGAAGTGGTTCATATTGCTTTCTGAAGGATTGCATTTACTCTGCGGTATAATCAAGGCGTTTATGACATCCATTCATATGTTGTTGTGAGTAACCACCGAGGTGGAAAATATATATACTTTTTTCAAGATCGGGTTTAACTTGTTCAGTAAAGTAAAATAACCGAGTTCTTGTTATTGTTGACACTAATACTCATAATAATCATTGATGATACTAAATCTTAAAATACATACTGCTAATGCTATTGATTCTATCAAAAAGAACAACAGCAATGATGAATTTTGCTAGTAATTATCAGGATTTCATTCTTATTATTACTATCATCATCAGCATTACTATTATTAAAATTATCATAGTTATTATTGATATTTTTAGCATTATCATAATCATCATCATCATCTTTATCATAATCATCATTATCATCTTTATCATAATCATCATCATCACCATCACCATCTTCATCATAATCATCATCATCGCCATCATCATCATCATCATCATCACCATCACCATCACCATCATGATCATCATTATCATTGTGATTACCATTTCTACCATCACAACGTCGCTAATATCTGCCAAGGAGACATTACATTTAAGAGTTTTCTTCAGGTGCGAAATTCCCTTCGTCAAGAACATAACAATGGTTGATCCCGTGAAACACTCACTCACTGACCTCGCTTTAATGTTCCTTGAGACCCCCCCCTCCTCCTCCTCCTCCTCCTCCTCCTCATTATGCAGTATTATTTAAAGCATGGGAACATACCTGTTGATAAGCTCGAGAAAGAAAGGATAAGGGGGGGTGGGGTTGGTGGGGTGTGTGGAAAGGGTGAATAATGCTAGCAATAATAAAAGAATAAGAGGTATGTAGTGTTGACGAGACCTGAAGCCTGGCTGAGTTCGATAACAGTAATGAAATTGCACTTGTATCTAATTAATCAGGGAGATTGATCAGCGTGTCCACGACGTCAGTTATCTTGCCTTGCTGAGCTTACACGTCGATTGTTTTTGCGCTTCGGTGCAACGTTGCAAACCCCGCCTACGACCCACGCCTACAACCCC
>NW_028234411.1:13183407-13185907 GCF_977035675.1 Penaeus japonicus
TCGCCAGAAGAAAACGAAAATTAGGCCTAGAATTGTTGATTCTCGGCAAAGTATTGTAATCACGGAAATGGTATTGCTTATTCCCTTTTAGAACAAAAATGGTCGAGATTCAACGGATATTAAATTGCAGTTCATTATCATCAAATGCCATTTCTATGTGAACAGCAATCTCATTTTTCCCATACTCTCTTTTTTATCCTCAAAAGTTCATTATCACATTTGGCAATAATGGTTTTGGTGAGAGTGTTTTGTGGATCGATTTTGTTTGCACGATGTATTGTCAATGGCAAGCTTTGTTTGACACTGAATCATCTGCACCTTTATTCTTTCTCTTTTATTCTCCTCTTTATCTCTCTCTCTCTCTCTCTCTCTCTCTCTCTCTCTCTCTCTCTCTCTCTCTATTTATACATATATATATATATACATATATATATACATATCTCTCTCTCTCTCTCTCTCTCTCTCTCTCTATATATATATATATATATATATATATATATATATATATATATATATATATATATATATATATCGTCTGTCGTTGCTGTTAATGTTATTATCGTTAATAGTAGTAGTAATATCACAAATATTATCATTAATATAATCACAAATGTTACTATACTCATCACCACCCCCAACCCGACCTCCTTGGATCATATTTTATTTAAAAAAATATTAGATCACCATCTCATTTCTCGTCAGATCATTATTTATGTCTGCAGTTAATATTACGAGCACCACTATCGAGTCACGAAGAAACCTCTTCTATACAAGCAATGCAAACCTATATTATGCAACATAAGCCTTCCATGCAGTGTCCACAGTCGAAACATCGGTAAATGGTAAATATGATATCAAAAAGAACAGATAAAGACACAGAGGAAAAATAAGAAACACTAACGTTGCCATTTCGATTAATTTCAATGTTGCAACGCATCAAAATTCATATCAACTTCATCATTATCACCACCAGCACTAATACCATCAGCTCGCTAAATGCGCTCACTAAACCAGTTATTTTGATCATTATCACATTTTCTTTTACGCTACCATCACCATTAACATCAAAATCAATTATCTTCATTGCTATCTTCTTATCAAACAAGTGCATATTGGCACACGAACACCACTCTCAACACCAGCTGTAAAACCAGTTCGCCATCATACCAATGCCATCACGGTAAAATGCCTTTAGTGCATTGCATGATGCCCGGCCTATCACCAGCACCATCACATAATCAACATCACAGCCTCGCTCCTTGATCTTTACTTCAACACACGTCAATTATATCAGCGATGCATCATCACGTCTCTCATGAAGTTATAGTTTCAGGATCATCACAAAAGTACCATACCTCTGAGACGTGATGCAACGGTGATGGCAATACAGCTTGCATCAACGCCACCGTCATTCTTTCGCATCTTTGCAACCGAACGATTTTATTTCTACACAGGGGAGGGTTAGCAACTAGAGAATAAAGAGAGCGATTGGTAGATAATGAGATAGACGGTTCCGTTGATAGACAGATCCATTGATAAGCAAATCGATGTTGAATAGATAGTCTGCTAGATTTTTAAAAAATACAATAACAATAGAAATAACAATAGAAATAAACAAAGTGAAAAGTAAAAATCCCAAAGCCAAAAAAATCCTCCCAAAGCCGGAAAAACTACGACTGTACACAGGGAAAAAAAAAACGAAAAAAAAGTATACATACATAAATAGCCTCCATACCGCCCTCAACACACACCCCTCCCCCCACACCCCTCTCCCCCACCCCTTCCCCTACCCCCACCCGCCCACCCCGCACCATCAGCGCAACACCACGCCGCAGCACCACACCAGAGCGGCTCACCATCACCTGCGTGGGGGCTATTAGGTTTGTCTCCAGCGTATTACCATTCCGGGCGCATGATCACAGTAGGACCGTCTCTCATAACAATAAAACACAGACGCCGCGCCATGATATAGTCACATATCATGCACTTCAGGAGGCCAGCAGGCGACAGGAACAAGAGGAGGAAGATGAGGGCGAGGAGGGAGAAGGAGGCAGGCGAGGAGGAGGAAGGATAGAAGAGGAGGACGAGGAGGAGGGATGGGAGAGGAGGCGCTGGAGGAGGAGGAGGAGGGGGAGGCGAAGGAGGAAGAGGGACAAGTAAGGAAGGAATGAGGATTAAGAGGTGGAGTAGGCGAAAGAGGATGAGGAGGAGACGTGGGAGGGGAGGGGGAGGCACAGGAAAAGAGGGAGGAAGGGAGGAAGAAAGGGGGATGGAGTGGGAAAAGAAGAGGACTAGGAAGAAGTAAAAAGAGGGAAGGAGGGAAACGTAATGGAAAAGAGGAAAGGCTGGGCAAGAACAGGAATAGAGAAGAAAAAAAGGAATAAACGTGGAAGTGGAAGATGAACATAAAGAGATGGAAGTAGGAAATTAGAAGAAAGATAAGGTAAGGGAGAGGGGAGACGAGGAGGTGGCATAGGAATAAGAAAAAAGGGGGAAAGGC
>NW_028234411.1:13205907-13208407 GCF_977035675.1 Penaeus japonicus
CTTTCCATATATAATTAATATTCTACTTTATATTTAGCATCAATATTCTACCTTATCTCTATCATTAGTATCAAGGCTATCATCACTATCATAATACGGACTTACACTAAGGATAATAACCATGTTAATGATCAGCTACTACTATTACTCTTAGATGAGGAAGATGATGATAATGATGATGATGACCAAGATTATTGAATGTAATAATATTGATGATGTTGCGTGATGTAAAAGATGGAGGTAAATAATTACTTGGTCTTTATTTGTTATCATTATTATCATTATTACTCAATAATACTCAAAGACAGAGTCATTTTTTTCTTTAAATTCCACGTATAAACATTTCTTTCTTTTATTTATTAATTTTGTTGTTCTTGCTGATCATTCATATTGCACTACAGCAGCAATCTTAAGATGCTCACCTCGAAGGTTCACTTTCTTCTCGTGGAACCGTTTGATATACTTATTGTTGCAATTTTGTCAATTTGGGAGTAACTCTCTCGACTAAAAATGAGCCTGACTATCGGCGAATAATTAGTCTGTTACAAATTAGGCGCTCGTTTGCTGCCACCCTCATCTGATAGGTGTTAAAAGAGAGCCAAATAGGTGTTTAGTGGCAATAGTGGCCGTCAGCCGATTGCGAGAGGGCCTCCCACACAGAGCTTTTAGTGCTGGACTTATCTGGCCTTTACAGTGATAACCGGAGACACGTCATCAGGGATTGTCACTTGAAGACGCTTGGATACACACTACATACCCAAACTAAAATGCATGCACGCAAGCAAAAGCCGAACTGACACGGGCTTGATCAAGATGTCCATGTATATAAAAACATCAATAACTTGACCCCTTAAAGTAAACATTTCTCAAAATCAAAAGAAAGAAAGAAAAAAAAAAGTAAAAGAAAAAAGATATGTGAAGGAAGAAATCTATATTAGACCAATGAGTGCCCCATCTTAAAGACTTCGGAAAGCAAACATTAGTTACACACGACTCCTTGATGAATGGCAGATAAACCCACTATACACAAAATAGATTTACTGAAATAAATCTATTTTGTGTATAGTGGGTTTATCTGCCATGTCTATCATGTTTATCTTGGAACATCAACTCCGTTCTCCCATAAGACCCTCCAAAGACAAGGTCTAATGCACTCGGAAATGTTTTAGTTATGCAAATTACATGCCATATGAGGATCTCCGATGATTACAGATGGACTTCTCCAGCAATGGCTTTAATGTGAGACGAACATACGAATGAACTAGTGACTAGGGAGAGGAATGCAAAGATGTGTAACATTCTTTGATATTAGTTCTTGGTTGTCGTTAAGGAGCATTTATGGGAGGTGAGGCCTGGTTCCTTTGTTATGGCGGTGTTCCTACAGACTCTCATGGGAATTTATGAGGAAATTGTAATTCCAGTACTTGATAGAATCCAAGAGAGAATGTTATAGGGGGCCTCCCTGTTTTCAACGTTAGAGCTTATCATATGCTGTGTCACATGTAGATACATGTACATGCATATATGTATCTATATCTCTCTACCTATCTATCTTTATATGAAAATGTGCAAGTATATATAAGTATGTGTAAATACATACATATGATAACGATGATGGTAAAAAAGATAATGATGATGATCATCATCATAATGATAATAATAACAATAATGATGATAATGACAATATTACTGATAATTATAAAACACAATAGTAATGATTATTACCGATAATAATAAGAATAATAATGATAATATTGATAATGACAATAACAATACTGAAAGTCTTAATACTTATAATGATATAATGTAATAATGAAAATAATGATAATAACAACAATAGTGATAACAGCAGTAGTAGTAATACAAATATTGATATTAATGTTAACGATGATAATGATGATGATATAAAAGATGATGGTGAAAATGATAATGATGATAATAGTAATGACAATGTAAAATCTATAGTCACCCTACTAATAATGCTAATAAAATGTCCAAAAAGCATACCCGGGTAGCAATGAGGGCAGCCCCTCCTCCGCAGGGCGCCGGGCCCTTGACGCGAGAGTGAGTGGCAGGGGCGCCCCAGAGCCTCTCCCGCGGGGGAAGGGGGAGGGGAGGGGGGGGTAATGCGTGGCTCCTCATTTGGCGGATGGCTCGCGTTACCGCACCATCACTCAGCTCCAGGTAATGCCGCGGTCGTGAACGCATGCTTAATGTGTGAACAGCCGCTCAAGCTGCATGAATTATTTGCCAGTCTGCAACGTGGCGGCGGGTTACTATTACACCAGATTTGTGCAAATTTGATGCTATATCAGACTAAGGGCTAATTCTTGCTAATCGTCGACGTTGCCGATTTGTATAATTCAAAGAATACACGTGAAAGTCGAGACCTTAAGAATGTCGTTTGTATATCATTTTAGTAGAGGTTTAACTTGTGTTAGTCTTTTTATTTTCACTCTCCTGAAAATATTTGTATCTTTATGTATAACTCATTTCATTT
>NW_028234411.1:13283407-13290907 GCF_977035675.1 Penaeus japonicus
CCAACACGAACATAAAACCGGACGCTGAGCTACAGCAAGCGATGGTGCGGTGTGGTGAGGGAACAGCCACCGTCACTATCACCACCACAGCAAACACCGGTTGGAATTATATCAGCCGCGGAGTGATGGCGCTCGCCTGTTTACTCACACAATAAATGTGTTGAGCCGGACAACTGATTATACTTATTTGAGAGAGATTTAACAACGTGTCGAATTTACTCAATTGAGGTTCCAGGACAAAGAATTCTAAATACTCTGCACAAATGGACGTGCATTCGAGCAAACACATAAATCTTCAGTGTAATAATTCAGGTAAATAAAGGTTGAATAAAACCACCTGATGACATATGAGTGAGTATTAATAGTAAATAACAGGAACGTAACAAACAAAAGAATTAAATGAAAAGAATGTATTCATAGTAGTGCGCTGACACTATCTTCCTGCGCACACACTATGGATTTAGGATGAATTTTATGTTTTCTACACCTTCATCTGTTTGTGTTAATCGTCAGTGTGTGATGTTACTGGCAAACCTTTGGGACTTATCTTTGGCCAAAATCGAGAATAAAATCCACCTCATTATGTTCGATCAGCCGATGTGGGTTATCATTTTCTTCTTTTCTTTTTATAGAGTCCATTCGACTTTTCTTAAACGATCCTTTCTTAAGCGTCTATTTTATTACTAATTCTGTTCTTGTTTTGTAACCCTGCTCTTCAATGTTTTTCATTTCATTGTTTTACTCTTTCTCTAATAACGTCTGCCTTTGTGTGTGTGGCCACATTAAAAAAAAAAAAAAAAAAAAAAAAAAAAAAAAAAAAAATCTCACTAAACACATCTTCATCCAAATACGTCTTCTTTTATCTATTGGCAATCTCGAACGAATTTAAATTCTTCTTGACTTCACTCGTCCTAGCTTCTCTATGCCCCGATGAGTGCCTTTATACGGAGTTCTTGTGACCTTCAATGCTTCGACTGCACTTCTCTTTACCCTTTCACTGGCCTACACCTTTACACCACTTACAGACTACCTAACCTCCACCGTCTCCGAACTACTTACACCTTCCCAGACTACACACATCCTGCTTGGCTCATTTACACCCTCTAACCTACCTACACTCTGGCCGGCCCACCTACACCCACCCTTACCCACCTACAGCCCCCCGCGCAGTATTTCAGGGCTGACAAGCCTAGCAGCGCCATGTTATCAGTGGACATTTAAGGTCGGGCGAGGAGCATGTTTATGGCACGTCGCGTCGGGGCGTCTTCAGACAGGCCAGCCATTGAGGAGGTCCACCTGACGCATAATCAATAGAAGTCGTAAGTCACGTCAACGCGTCAAAACTTCCTGTGACAACCCTGTAATTATAGACATAGTCGTTGATCGAATACTGCCAGCCGGTCGCTATCGCTTTTGCTAGTTGTTCACCGCCGTTGTGATGGCGAAGGCTAGCAGTGAGTTCGACGAGCACAAGCGGTTATGGCGAGGCCAACATTCTCACGATGACGTAAGGGAATATGATGTTATGAAAAACACCAAAAAAAGAGACTTTGCGGCGATTTTATCTCTCTTTTTCCTGCCCGAGGCCAGGCTCGCCTCCGCCATCATACTCTCCGTCATCATCACACAGGGGGCGATGTTGGAAATGGCAGCCCCAGTGATACATGGAATACTGTGGCTACATGGTATTTCCTCTTCGTGGACGACGCGAGACCGGGGTCTTCGCCGGGATCTAAGACCTGGGGTCCTTCAGGTAAAGCCAAGACCCACACAACTTCTTGATAGCCCTTGCTACGGATTTTAATTGCACCCACTCCGCGGCTGTTGCGAAGCGTGGCGCTGGTCTGCTGGATTAGCATGGTCTGCCACGTTTGTCTTCATGAATGGTACTCATTTAGCAAGGAATTCCTGGGAGAATGTGTATCGCTTTGTCTGAATGTTGCCGCTTGCATACTTTTTCTCTTTGTCTATAGCTGCTGCTCTCCTTGTCTGACTCTTTGTGTACACGTGTGCGGTTTTACGATGGAAATGTTTTCTTAGTTAGGCACAATATTGTATTGTTATATATAAATATCCACATTTATACGTATATGTATATATGTAAATTTACATATATATATATATATATATATAGATATATACATATATATATATATATATATATATATATATATATATATTAGTATGATAGCTCATTATGTATTATGGTATTATTTATCTATTAGATAATGTATACAGAGAGAGAAATGAGCGCGGAGGAGTGCGATTGTATTGAGCTTTTAGAGAAGAGAGAGTAGAGAAACACGGAAGATCAGACACCATGAAGAGAGGAGGAGAGAGAGAACGAGGATAAAGTTCGATTTGAGAGGCGAGGATGTGGGGATGAAAGAGAGAGAGAGAGAAAGAAAGAAAGAAAAAAAAATAAAAATAAAAAGAAAAAAAATAAAATGAAAAAAGAAAAAAAGTAAATAAAGAAATAATATATATATATATATATATATATATATATATATATATATATATATATATATATATATATATATATATATATATATATAGGGGCTTATAAATATATTCATACAAATAAGACACACAAAAAGACATATATATATATATATATAATCAGTATATATATATGATTATGATTATTTGTGCGTTTATATATATATATATATATATATATATATATATATATATATAAATATATATATAATATATATATATATATATAATCTTTATATATATATATATATAATATATATATATATATATATATGTATATAATATTATACATATATATTTATATATATTTATATCTATATTATATATATAGATACATATTATATATATATATATATAATATATACTGTATAAATTTATTATAATATATATATTTGATATATATCGATATTTATAATTATTTATTATATAGATATTTAATTATATATTATATAATATATAATATATATGTCATATTTTTAGATATATATAAATATATATATATATATTTATATATATAATATATTATATGGATAATATATATATACTTATATATCTATACATATGTAAACTATTATAATATTTATATATATTATATTTATTTAGATTATATAAATATTTATTATAAATAAATAAATTTATATATTTATTTATATATAATTCTATATAGAAATATATGTATATATATATATATATATATATTATATATATATATATATATTGTATATACATTTAAGTATATATATATATTATATATATATAAAATATTATAGGTATATATATATATTACGTATAAAATATGTATTTAAAATAATATTATATAGATATATATATATATATATATAATATATATATATATATAAATATATATATATATATATATATATATATATATATATATATATATATATTGCATGTATAAGATGTATATATGAACATATATATCAATATATATTAACAATATATATCTATACTGAATCTTTATACATATATTATATATATAGTGCCTACATATAATATATATTTATATATATATATATATATATATATATATATATAATATATATATATATATATATATACACCTGCTATATATACATTCTTAGAGATATATATATATATATATAATATATAATTAAATATTATATATAATATATATATATTTATATAAAATAATGGATATATATATATACATATATATATATACAAATTAATATATATATATATATATATATATATTATATATATAAATAAAATATATATTATAAATATATAAATATATATAAATAAATATATATAAATATATTATATATATATATGTATATATATATAATAACTATATATATAAAAATAAATATATATGTATATACATATATTTATTATATATATAGATTTAAATATAATATATTATTATATATATATATTACGTAAAATATGTATATATATAAATATATAAATAAATATAATATATATATATATATATATATTATATATATAAATTTAAATATAAATACTATATATATATATAAATATATATATATGTATATATGCATGTATAATATGTATATATGAACATATATATCAATCTTATCCACCAATATAATCTATACATGTTAACTTTATACATATAATATATCTAATATATAAATTATAATATATATATATATATATATTTATAAATATAAAATAATCAATATTATAAATATATATATATTATATATTTATATATATATAAACATGTATAATAACATAAATATATATAAATAAATCTAAATATATATATAAATATATATAATATATATATATATATATATATACATATATATATAACATATGCATATCTATCTATCACTCTATCTCTCTCCTCTCTCTCTGCCATCACTCTCACACACTCTCTGTCACTCTCATCTCTCTCTCTCTACTCCTCTCTCTCTTCTCTCTCTCTTCTCTCGCTCTATATAGATATATATTTATAAATATATATATATATATATATATAAATATATCATTAAATGCATATATATATATTTTCATATATATATATGTACATATATAATACATATGTACATCTACCAATACATTTATATACATAAATTCATGATATTATGTATATATATATAGACTATCTATATATATATAAATACACACATATTTATATACTATGCATTTTATCTATCATCTTCTATCGTCAATTCGTCTTCTTCTACTCTCTCTCTCTCTCTGCTCTCTCTCTGCTCCTCTCTCTCTCTCTCTCTCTCTCTCTCTCTTTCTATAATATATATATATAATATATATATATATATATATATATATATATATAAATGCTTATATATATATATTATATATTTATATGTTACATATATAATACATCTGTACAATACAAATACATATATATACATAAAATTCATGTATATATGTATATATATATATATATTTGCTTAGATTAATATATATATATAATATATATATAATATATATATTAATATGCATTATATTATATATATTTTTTATTAAATGCATATATATATATATATATATATATATATATAGAAGATATATATATATAATATATATACATATCTATATTTGTATATATATATATATATATATATATATATATATATATCTATCTATATATATATTATATTTATTTATATATATATGATATATATATATAATATATATATATACATATTTATACACATATATAAATAGTGTATTCTTATATATGTATAGTAATATAATATAGATATATTTATTCTATATATATATATATAATAGATTAAAATTTTATATATATGTTATAATTTAGATATAGTCTATCTCTATATATATATATATTTTTAATAAAATAAATAATTATATATGGTGGGTGTGTGTGTGTGGGTAGGTGTGTGAGTGTGTGGTGTGGTGTGTATGTGTTGGTGTGTGTGTGTGTGTGTGTTGTGTGTGTGTGTGTGTGTGTGTGTGTATGTATTTACATATATACATATTTAAATATATAATATATATAAACATATGTATATAGATATATGTATATATATATACATATATTTATAAAAAAATATATATAAATATAATATATATAAAAATATATTATATGTATATATATATATATATAAATATCAATAAATATAAATATTATATATATTGTGTGTGTGTGTGTGTGTGTGTGTGTGGTGTGTGTGTTGTGTGTGTATGTGTTTGTTGTGTGTGTGTGTGTGTGTGTGTGTGTTTGGTGTGTGTGTGTATGTATATACTAAATACATCTATATAATATATATAAATATATATATCTTTTTAGATATATATATATATATCGATACATATATATATATATATATATTTATATATATATATATATATAATATATATATATATTGTATATATATATATATATATATATATAATATATATATATATATATCTAAGTATATAAGTATAAATAGATATATATATATATAAATATATATATATATATATATATATAATATATATATATATTATATATATAAATATATATATATATATATATATATATATATATATAATATATAATATATATATATATATTATACAAATATTTATATAAAGGTATATATACATATATATATAAGATATATAATATATATTTTATATACATATATATATAAATATATAATATATATATATATATATATATAAAATATATATATATATATATATATATGCCATCTATATATGTATATATAAACTAAATATCATATATTCAATCAATATAATATCTATACATTATATATATACATATATACATACATAGCATACATATATATAGATACATTTGCAATATATATATATATATATATATATATATATTAATATAAATATATACACACATATAAATATATTTATATTATATTATATATATATTTATATATAATATTTCTATACATTATATATAAACATATCTATATATATATATATATATATATATATTAATATATATATATATATAATATATATATATGTATATATGGTTATATACACAAATATATATACAATATATATATATATAATACAATATATAAATCTATACATGTATATTATATAATATTACCTACATATATAATATATATATATATATATATATATATAGATATAAATATATATATATATATAATAATATCTATAGATTACACACATATTTATATTATATATATAATTATCTATATTTCTATATATATATATTATTATATATAAACATATTATATATATATAGACATATCCATATATATTAATATAGTATATATATATATATATATATATTTATATTATATATATCTACATGCCTATATAAGTATATATTAATCTATATATATTATTATATATATATATTATTTAAATATATTATTTATATATTTATATAGATAAATATATATATATATATATTTATATATATATATAAATATATATGTATATATATGTATGTTATATTTATATTATATATATTTATTTATATATATATATATAATATATATATTATATATGCTTATATTATCTCTCTCTCTCTCTCTCTCTCTTCTTTTCTCTCTTCTTTAAATAAATATTTAGAAATATATTTATATATATATATATATATATATATATTATAGATATATAGTATAAATATGTATGTATATATATATAATAAATATATATATAATATAAATATATAAATAAATATATATATATATATATATGCATATCTTATCTCTCTCTCCTCTCTTCTCTCGCTACTCTCTCTCTCTCTCTCTCTCTCTTTATATAAATATATATATAGTATAATATATATATACATATAAATAATATATAAATATAGATGCTCTATATAATAGATAGATATAGTATAGATATATATAACAACATATATACATATATATCAACCAATATATATATATACCCATTTATAGATATAGATATATAATAGATAGGATAGACTAGAATAGATAGATATACATATATATATATATACATATATATATA
>NW_028234411.1:13310907-13313407 GCF_977035675.1 Penaeus japonicus
TTATCTTCAGATCGTCTCATAAATCATCCGCTGTGTTCTAACCAGTTTTGGGGAGATTATAATAAACTTTCTACCCTTCTCTGCTCTCTCTTCTTCTCTGACGAGACCTGACACTCCCTTCTCTCTCTAAATTTCCTTTCTCAGTTCTCCTTCTGTCTGTCGTCTGTCTGTCTGTCGTCTGCCCCCCACTCTCTCTCCTCTTCTCTCTCTCTGTCTATTCTTTCCTCTCTCCTCTCTCCTCCTCTTCTCCCTCTCCTTCGACCTCTCTCTCTCTCCTCTCTCTCAGTCCTCTCTCTCTCTCCCCTTCTCTCTCCTCTCTCCGATCTCTCTCCTCTCTCTCTCTCTCTCTCTGCTCATCCATCACATCGCTCCCTCAGATCGTCTCTCTCTCGCAATGACAATCGTCCCAGCTCATGGCAACATCACTCTCTCTCTCTCTCTGTCCTGTGTCCTGTCTGGTCTACTCCTCTTCTCTCTCTTTCTCTCTCTCTCCCTCTCTCTCTTTCTCCTTTTCTCTCTCCCCCTCCCTCTCCTTACCACTCTTCTCTCTCCACTGTCTCTCCTCCCCTCCTCATCTTTCTTTCTGCTCTCTCTTCGCTCCTCCTCTTCTCATCTCTATCCCTCTCCCCTTCCCTCCTCTCTCTCTCTGTCTCTCCCGCCTCTCTCCGCTCTCTCTCGTCCTGCTACCCACTCCTCCCATCTCCCCCTCTCCTGCTATCTCTCTCCTCACTCACACACTCTCTCCTCTCTCCTCCCCGGGTCCTCCTCCTCGCTCTCCCGCTCCTCTCCTCTATCACTACTCCATATCCACCTCTCCTCCCGCTCCATACTCTCTCCAGGCCTCTCTCCTTCTCCTCCTTATCTCCTCTCCCCCCTCCCTCCTATCACCTCCCTCCTCTCATTCTCTCTCCATTCCTCTTCTCCTCTTCTCCTCTCACCCTCCTGCTCTTCTCCCTTCTGCACTCTCATCTCCCTCCTCCCCTCCTGTCTCTTATTTCTCTATCATACTGCTCTCCACCTCTTCCCCCCTCTTCTTTTTTCTCTTTCCACCTTCTTCTCTCCCTCCTCCCCCTTCCTTCCTCTCCCCCCCCCTCCTTTCTTTCCCCCCCTCCATTTCAATCCTCACTCCATTCCCTCCTCTATCCTCTCCGCACCTTCGCACACTCTTCTCCCTCTTCCTGTCCTTCTTATCTCTTCTCCCTCCTCTTTCCTTCACTGTCTTCTCATCGTGCTCCATTCATTCTCTTCGCCCCCCCCCCCGTGTTGTTCCTCTACCCTTCATTCGCATCCCTCCTCTCGTTACCCTCTTCCTCCCTCTTTCACCTCCTTCTCCCTTGCCCTCCCCCCTCGCCTAAATCCTTGCCAAACACCCGCCTTATCGGCAGCTCCCCCACTTTCATACCCCCAGCTCTCCCTGGACCTTCACCTCTCTCTCGCCTCGGGTGAGGAGAGTTCAGTCGTAGACATAAGTTTAGTTATGGGGAGTCTTCCATCCGGAATTCTCAGATTCCAAGCTCTCACTATCTCCTCGCTCTTCTTCTCTCCCCCCCTCTCTCTCCTTCTCTCTCTCTCTCTCTCTCTCTCTTCCTCTCTCGGTCTCTTCTCTCTCTCCTCTCTCTCTCTCTCTCCTCTCTCTCTCTCTCTCTCTCAATTCTCTCTCTCTCTCTCTCTCTCTCTATCTCTCTCTCGTCTCTCTCTCTCTCTCTCTCCTCTCTTCTCTCTCGCTCTCTCGCTCTCTCTCTCTTGCCCTCAAATCTCTTTATATAGAATGTAAGTACCTATGTATCATTATCATATTAACTCTTCAAGGACCAGACCTCGATCTCTCTTGCCCTCAATCTCTTTATATATGAATGTACCTATGTATCATTATCATATCTAACTCTCCAGACCTCGATCTTTCAATCTGTTTTCCGTCGGTTGAATCACACACAAAATACAATGATTTATTAGTCTATAAGTAAGCAAAAAAAAGAAAAAAAAAAAAAAAAAAAAAAGAAGAAAAAAAAAAATCCAGAACGAAGCTATCCCGACGGTGATCTCCTCTGGTCTCCAGCGCCGCCGCGGGTCAATCCGGCACCACACGACCTCGATGTCATCACTCTGGATAAAAGCGATTTTGCTAATTGTCCACGTCACTTCATGTAAATCTATGCAAATGCGTCATGTTGGAGATCTCCCACACTGGTTTCTGTTCCTACTTTCGAGGGCGCACTTTCACTCCGCACTCCGCCATTCATCTGTCACTGACAACATTTTATTTGCTCATGCGAAGATAAATCTGATGACGGCCATTGTATCTCCCGTTTTCTTTGTTGTTGCATCGCGATACTTGTCGTCCGTTTTCTCTACTTTTATTTTTCTTGATGGTGAGTGATTTGCATTAATGGTTTTGTATCTTTTGTTAACATTATCTTTACTGAATTTGATAATGAGGAAGAAAAATTACGTTCTTAATGTTAGATTAGCATAATAGTATGTAAAGATTAGAGGAGGAAGG
>NW_028234411.1:13323407-13325907 GCF_977035675.1 Penaeus japonicus
CATTGTATTTTTTTCATTATTATATGAGAACTATTTCCCAATTAGGCACTTCTCTATGAAGCAGAAACATATTACCAAATCCTACATCATCCAAGCTATTAAGAATTAAATACGTGAAAGGAATAGATTACAGAGACTGTATGTAAAGAGTATTATAAGACCAAACTTGAATATATAGGCTATACAAAGGAAATATGGGATACTTATTAACGGCATTCTTCGACGTTGTATTCCGATTTTATTTTCAATAGCAAACACACTTCTAATCCTGCTGAAATTGCCAATGGAATTTTAGTAACATTTTATGAATATAGGAAAAAATAGCCGAAAACATATTAACTAGTAATAAGCACTTTAGCGACTATCTCCCAGAACCAGCCAACTTTTCTTTTGGTTGAAATCCCTTATCTGTTCCAGAGATTAAAAAAGATAATTAGTGATTTAAAATCTTGCGCGACAGGTCACGATGACATTCCGATTAAAGTTATCAAAGAATGTTCATCTGAAATCTCACCATTTTTAGTCTATACTATTAATCAATCTTTTAAATCGGGATGCTTCCCTCGTCATTTGCAAATTGCACAAGTAGTTCCTCATCTTTAATAGAGGTAGCAAGTCATCACCTGAAAACTATCGTCCAATTTCAATTCTTCCCAGTGTAAGTAAGGTTTTTGAAAAAGCAGTAGCAACCAGACTTATTGAGTATTTGACATTTGATTAGAGATTCACAACATGGCTTCCTCCCAAGTACTCCACAGAAACTTGCAACTCAAAGTCTCACTTGTATAATGTACGAAGCTCTAGATAATAAGCTTTACCAAGTAATCGTTTTAGGTAATATGTCCAAAGCCAAACTCATTAATTTTGGAATCAGAGGACCAGCCTTAGGTTGGTTTAAAAGTTATTTAAGGGACAGAAAGCAATATGTGTTTTATGATGAAGTAAACTCACCCACTCTCCCCATATCTCACGGAGTGCCTCAAGGTTCTATTCTAGGGTCTGTCTTTTTCTTGGTGTATATTAATTATATGATACATTCTACTTAAAGTTCTTAGTTTATGCTGACGACACGAACATATATCTACATGGTAACATGTAGATATGGCTGACACCCCAATGATTTAAGCATCATTATGATTAGATAATTTTGAAACCAGTCTGATTGGATCAAAACCAATAAATTAACCTTAGTATTAAATCATAGTATTAAATCTAAATAAAACCCTATGGGAATCTCATATTATGTCCATAAATTTAGAATTATCAAAATTAAATGAAATTATTTTAAAGATTCATGGTTGCATGCATGAAGACAGTTTAACTCATTGTAAATGAGATGAAACGCATTATATATCGTAGTATCGCGAGCACACTAATTAGATATTCCAGCAACTACAGCTGCTCAAATTTTCAGATGTATTTAGAATCCAAACACGTATAATTGTTTATAAAGCTATAAATTATATTTTCCCATTTGATATATATTTTGTACCCATCGATCATAGTATTGGCACCCGAGGCTTCATTCAGTTATTACGAATTTCTAGGAGTAGAACTTCTCATTCACAACAAAATATAATTCATCGCAGTTCTAAAATCTGTAATACCTTGTCAAGTAACATCAAAAGTTGTCCAAAAGTAAGATAATTCAAAATTGCCATTAAAAGACAAATGCTGGAACAACATCAATAAATGTATATCTTTATGGAATTGTCTATATTACCGTAAATTCATATAAGTGTATACTTTACTATATGATTTCACTCGAACTATGATTAATGTTAATACGAATTTGTGTTCTTACATGTTATAGCCCCTGACTCAGGTCTTCATTCTGCTTCAAGTCCATAAAAGGGCCTCGGATTAATGGACTTTTGTATTTCCTTATACGGTTTTACTTTTGAGCCAGTACATTTGTATCAGTGGAATTGGTATCATTGTATCATTCATATATGTATCTATACACACACCAACACAGCACTCTACACATCTACTAACTATATATATGAGGAATATATATATTAATATTTTTTATATATATATATATATGTTATATTTTTATAAATATTTATATATATAAATATAGATAAACATATATATATTATATATAAATTTATATATATCTTATATATATATATAATTGTATATATATGTATATATATACAATATATAGTTTTATATATAATCTTTATATTGATAATATAATATATACATATATATATATATATATATAGTATAGTATATGTATAATATATATATATATATTATATATATATATTTATATATAATATATATATATATATATATATATATAATATACCTATATATGTATATATAATTATATATATATATGAGATTTTTATATAGATATATATATATATATATATATATGTATATATATATATATATATATATATAAATATATATATTATATATATATGTATGTATGTATGTATGCATGTATGTATTTATGTATGTATATAGATATGTATATATGCAT
>NW_028234411.1:13340907-13350907 GCF_977035675.1 Penaeus japonicus
TTTAGCGAGTTACTTTATTCTACTTTATGAGCTTTTTTAGCGCGATTTCCTCCCATGATTCCCCGCACTCGTGAGAAACGTTCGCGCCGTTTGGACGCTGAACGTTCGCCAGTCGGAACGTTGGCAGGGAAGTTTCTAAGAAAGGTTGCAGAGGATTGGGGATATGTTTTGAGGCATGATGATATTAATGATGGTGATGATGTTAACAGTAACGATAAAAATGATAGCAATTATGATAATGTTAATGATTATTATGATGCTTGTAATGATAACCATAGCTATAACAACGATTATAGTGATATGACAAGAATGATCATGATAATCATGAAATAAATCATGATATTATAACAATAATGGTAAATGACCAAACGATAATAATAATGAAAAACACCTACGGCGCAGCAACCCTCGATAAAGGCCTGGCATGAAAATACATTTATGACACCGAAATAATTGCTATCTGAATTTTCCAGACAAAAAAAAAAAAAAAAAAAAAAAAAAGTGAGAGAGAGCGAGAGAGCGATACAGAGAGAGAGAGAAGAGTGAAATACATTAAAAATACACATTTTGGGAAAATACCTTGGCTTCCTGACCCCTTTTCAATTTCTACACTAAAACAGAATTCTGGAAACAAACATTTCTCTCCTCCCTGCTGCCAGTTGGATTTGGCGTTGAGCTATTAGCTAGATAAAAAGCGGAAGCCATCATAAACATATCCCCGTTCGATACGGCCCTGAGCAGCAATCATTATAAATCCTCTTTTATGTCTGCTGAAGCGGAGGCATATACAACTCACATAAACTTAGCTGTTTGTGCGTCTGTCAAGCACAAACATCGGGAACGTACGGTGCTTGCTGCTGCCTTCGTTGTGTTGGGTGTGGGGGGAGGGGGAGGGGGGGGAGGGGGCAGATGGGGGTGGAGGGAGGGGGAGGAGGAGGGGGAGGGGGGGTCGGAGAGGAAGCTTAAATCACGCAAAAGCTTGACCTGTCATCCGTGCCTTATTAGATACAGCAAGATCCTTGGCCTTTCCCTTCCTCCCGTTCGATGCCTGTCGCGATCTATCTCAAAATCTATCTCATAACCTTCCTTTTACTGTCTGTTCTGGCCTTCTTCGTGGCATCTTTATTCCGCTTTCGTTATTACGCTGTTCTGATGTTCTCTCTCTGATCTTTCTGTCCTCTTTCTTATCTTGTTTTACTCTTCGTGTTACGCTGGGAATGGTGTTGTTCTTGTGTTGCTGGTTCCCCTTTTCCCCTTTCCTTCTTTCTTGTTACTACTCACCCCTCCTCTTTTCTCTTAGCGAGCGCGTCACTTTCATAATCTCTCTCTCTCTCTCTCTCTCTCTCTCTCTCTCTCTCTCTCTCTCTCTCTCTCTCTCTCTCTCTCTCTCTCTCTCTCTCTCTCTCTCTTTCTCTCTCTCTCTCTCTCCTTATCCATCATTCTGTGTATTCAATCTCAATCTCTATTTCCCCACTTATCCCTCTATCTATCTCCCTTTCCCATCCCCCAATCTCTTCTCACCTGCCCCCTCTTATCCCCCACAGCCTCCCTTCCCCTTACCAGTACCCCTCCTCCCGCTCCTTACCCCTGGTCTCCCACCCCATCCCGCGTTCCCTCCCCCCTCCCCCACCTTACCCTCCACCACCCATCCCCTCCTTCCCTTCCCTCCCCCCTCGCCGCCCCTCCCGCCCCTCCCTCCTTCCCCTCCCGCCCCTCCCTGCTTCCCCTCAGCCTATCATCACCTCCAGGGACCTGCATGTCCGGGAGTCATCACCCGAGTAACAAGTGCATTTCTATCTCCCTTAATAACAATGCATGTCAGGTCTTCTTTTACGTATATGTTTACTGCTATTTACAGTGGAAATATAGATCGTTCCTAGACACGCGCGTGGGACACCAGTTGGGCCTGAGACTGTTCTTGAAGACGCGGCCGCAGCGGGGTGTCCCGGCCAGGGGGGAGGGGGGAGGGGCCCGGGGCTCGGATTGGCAATGGGATTAGGTTGTTTTCGGACGCCTGGGAATGGGACGCCCCGAGTGCTTCATTCCGGCGCCTCGTGTCGCTGGAAATACATACAGTCACGTACTCTCTCGCTCCAACCCCGGGGACCGACGCCAGATGCTAACCCTGGGGTTCTTGGGTTATGGGGTCCTTGGGTCTTGGGGTCTTGGGGTCTTAGGGTATTGGGGTCTTTTTCTTCCCTCTCTTCCTTCTCTTTACTTTGGAGTTTTCTTCTTCCCTTTTCTTTTTTTACATTTTTTACTTTCTTCGCTCACACTTATTGTTATAATTATTGTTGTTATTGTTGTTATTACCATTACCATTACCATTATTATCATTATCATTATTATCAGCAGAAGTATCATTACTGTTATTATCATTACTATTATTATCATCATTATTGTTATTATTATCATTACTATTATTATCCTCATTACTATCATTATCATCATTACTATTATTATCATCATTACTGCTATTATCATAAGTGTTATTATTATCATAATGATCACTATCATCATTATCATTATCTCCTTCATCATTGTTATCATCATCATTGTTGTTATCATCATCTCTATTATCACCATTACCGATGTTGCTATTCCTATTCCTATTATTCATATTCTCATTCTCTTATTGTGCATCTTAATCTTACATTTATCCTTATCATTCATATTGCCTTTTTCTTATCATTATCTATATCATCATCATCATTATGAGCATTATCATTGTTATCATTAGCATCAGTTATTATTGTTACTGTCAGTATTATCATCGTTAACACTATCTTCATTATTATTAGTTTTACTATTAGCAGTAATAGTACTAGTAGTAGTAATGGTAGTAGTAGTATCATCATTATCATTATAATCATTACTATCACAATAACTATCATCATTGTTGTTGTTGTTGCAGTTACCAATATCATTATCATTATCGTTACTGTTGTCATGATGATCATCATTACTATTAATATCATCATCATTATTACCATTCTCATCGCTATCATTACAATTGTAATCATCATCATCATTATCATTACAACTATTATTCTTATCATTATCACTATCACTGTTGTTCTTGTTGTTAATAATATAATTATCACTGTCACTAATACTATTACTTATAATCATTATCATCGTCTTTATTTCCATTATCTTAATCATCACTACTATCATTTTCTTTATATCACTATAATTAACGTTATCATTAATGTAATCATTACCTATATAAGCACTGTTCTTACTATCATACTTATGAAAACATTCATTTGACGATTGATTATCATTGCATTGATATCGTAATTACTGTTGTTATTGTTATCAATATGATAGTTATTATAATCATGATTACTGTTATGCTCATCATCCTTTATGTTTTCATTTATGGTGCATAATCATTGGAATCATTTTCTTATCTTCATTATATACATTGATATGTGATTATTAATACTCTGATCATGATTAGTATCATCCTTACTACTAATAATAATATAACTGTTTTCTTTGTAATCATTGTCATCAATACTGATATTGCAATTTTTATCATAACTGGTATTAACATTATCATTATTCGCACACTAACATTCCAAGTGTTATTGTCAGGTTATCATTATTCATATATCAATAACATTATCATTTTTATTGATATTGTTGATATCCTTCTTTTATGACTATTGTTTTGCTTTTTTATGGCTATATCTATGTCTATCTGTATTTATGCACACACACACACACACACACACACATACATATAACATATTATATAGATATATAATATATATATATATATAAATTTATATATATATATATATATATATATATTTATAATATATATATATAAATATATTATATATATACATACACATATATATATGTATATATATATATATATAATATATATATATATATATATATATATATATATATATATATATATATATATATATATGTTTGTGTGTGTGTGTGTGTGTGTGTGTATGTTTATATTATAATATATATATATATATATATATATATATATATATAAATATATATATATATAATATAAATATATATATATATAATTTAATAATATATTTATGTATAACCACATATTCACACACACACACACACACACACACACACACACACACACACACACACACACACACACACACATATATACATTTATATAATTACTATATATATATAGTATGTATATATATATGTATGTACACATATATATATATAATATATGTATACATATATATATATATATATATATATATATATATATATATATACATGACCCCCCGCCCACACATACACACTCTTCCTCTCCCTCGCCAATTTCTATCCCACTTACCCTCCCCTTACTCCCCCCCCCCTCCCCCTCCCCCTCCCCGTTACGATAAAAAAAAAAAAAAAAACTTGAACGAAGCAGCATAGCAAAGTTATCTGTGTTCATGCTTGTCTGTTGCAATGTTTATATCGAAGTTGCAAAACCCTCTCGGCCGACGATAAGGGAAAGAAGTGGTTACTGATAAGCGAGATAACAATAACATTACAAACACACATTACATTTATTTCGTCATATGTAAAAATAAAAAAGATAAAAATAAAAAACAATTCCAATGCCAGGACACATCAACGATGAAAGAATAATGAAAAGTACGAAATAAAAATCATCACAAACAGCACGAAGAGAATAAAACAAGACATAAGTAAAGAGACAATATCATAAGAGAGAAAGACCGATCAGAAGGATGCCAATCAACAGGGAAGAGAAGTGGTATGAAAATAAGCGCTAACAGAGGGACAAAGAACACGTACATAGTTATAGCAAAGGGTACGGCCAAACAGAGCAAGGAAAATATATGAGGTAAGGAAAATAAGAAACGCAGATAAATTATATAATTCACAGAAGGGAACAGAGGCGCGCCATGCACCAAAACGCAAAAATAAACAATCGAGCAAATGCATATGCGCATAAGCTACACGCGTTAATAGTGGTGGTCATATTCTTTCCCCTTTTTTCGAGCTTCATTTTTGACACGGGCGAGAGCTGTTTGCTTTCGAAAAGGCGACTTCCAAATGCCTCTGTCCTCTCCCGCCCATGCCTCTCTCTGTCTCTTTCTGTCTCCTTTCGCTCTCTCTTTCTCTGTCTGTCTCCTTTCACTCTCTCTGTCTCTGTCTGTCTCCTTTCATTCTCTATGTCTCCGTCTATCTCTTATTCTCTCTGTCTCTGTCTCATTTCACTTCTCTCTGTCTCCGTCTGTCTCCTTTTACTCTCTCTGTCTCTGTCTGTCTCCTTTCATTCTCTCTGTCTCTGTCTGTTTCCTTTCATTTTCTCTGTCTCTGTCTGTCTCCTTTCCCTCTCTCTGTCTCTGTCTGTTTCCTTACATTCTCTCTTTCTCTGTCTGTCTCGTTTCGCCCTATCAGTCTCTGTCTGTTTCCTTTCATTCTCTCTGTCTCTCTCTGTCTCTGTCTGTCTCTCTGTCTACGACTGTTTCCTTTCATTCTCTCTGTCTCTGTCTGTTTCCCTTCACTCTCTCTGTCTCTGTCTGTTTCCTTTCACACTCTCTGTCTCTGTCTGTCTCCTTTCATTCTCTCTGTCTCTGTCTATCTCGTTTTGTTCTCTCTGTCTCTGTTTGTTTCCCTTCATTCTCTCTGTCTCTTTCTGTCTCCTTTCATTCTCTCTGTCTCTGTCTGTTTCCTTTCATTCTCTCTGTCTCTGTCTGTCTCGTTTTGCTCTCTCTATCTCTGTCTGTTTCCTTTCATTCTCTCTGTCTCTGTCTGTCGCCTTTCATTCTCTCTGTCTCTGTCTGTCTCCTTTTATTCTCTCTGTCTCTGTCTGTCTCCTTTCATTATCTCTGTCTCTGTCTGTCTCCTTTCATCATCTCTGTCTCTGCCTGTGTCCTTTCACTCCCTTTGTCTCTGTCTGTGTCCTTTCATTCTCTCTGTTTATGTCTGTCTATTTTCATTCTCTCTGTCTCTGTCTGTCTCCTTTCATTCTCTCTGTCTCTGTCTGCCTCCTTTCGCTCTCTCTGTCTCTGTCTATCTCCTTTCACTCTCTCTGTTTCTGTCTGTCTATTTTTATTCTCTATGTCTTCTCTCAGTCTTTCGCTCTCTCCGTCTGTCTCCTTTCGCTCTCTCTGTCTCTGTCTGTCTCCTTTCCCTCTCTCTATTTCTGTCAGTATCCTCTCTCTCTCTATCTATCTATATATCTATCTCTATCTATCTATCTATTTCTATCTATATATATCTCTCTCTTTCGCATTTTACCTCCTCCTTTCACTTTCATTTTCCTTGTCTTTTTCGCTCTCATCTTCCCTATCTCTTTTGCACTCATTTTCTCTCTTTAATTTTGTCTGTCTCCTCCCTCCCCCCCCTCTCTCTCTCTCTCTCTCTCTCTCTCTCTCTCTCTCTCTCTCTCTCTCTCTCTCTCTCTCTCTCTCTCTCTCTCTCTCTCTCTCTCTCTCTCTCTCTCTCTCTCTCTCTCTCTCTACCTGTGTGTGTGTGTGTGTATGTGTGTGTTTGTTTGTCTCCTTTCTCTCTCTCTCTTCCGCTCTCATTTTCTATCTCTTTCTCTGATTGTCTTCTCTCTCTCTATTACTATCTGTCTCCTCTCTCCCTCTATTTCGCTCTCATTTTCTCTTTCTTTCTCTGTCTGTCTCCTCTCTCTCTCTTTTTCTGACAGTCTCCCCTTCTCTCTCTCTCTTTTTGTCTGTCTCCTCTCTCTCTCTCTCTCTCTCTCTCTCTCTCTCTCTCTCTCTCTCTCTCTCTCTCTCTCTCTCTCTCTCTCTCTCTCTCTCTCTCTCTCTCTCTCTCTTCTCTCTCTCTCTCTCCTTCTCTCTCTCTCTCTCTCTCTCTCTCTCTCTCTCTCTCTCTCTCTCTCTCTCTCTCTCTCTCTCTCTCTCTCTCTCTCTCTCTCTCTCTCTCTCTCTCTCTCTCTCGGTCTCTCTCTCATTGTTTGCTTGTCTATCGGTCTGCCTCTTGCTCCGTCTTCTTTCTCACTCACTCACTCATTTCCTTCTTTCCTCCCCTCATTCCTTCTCCCTTCCCATCCTCTCTCCTTCCTTCCAGCATTCTTAGTCAGCATCACCGTCTTTTTATTTTTTACAGCCTGCCTGTTTCTTAGTAACTCACATTCCTTTTCTCTCTCTCTCTCTCTCTCTCTCTCTCTCTCTCAGTATGAGTATATATTTCTACATATGCATGTGCCCACATATTCTCCTTCCTTCCCTCCTTCCCCTCCATCCCTCCCACATCTCCCTCCTTATCTCCCTTCCTCTTTATTCCTTTCTTTCCCTTCCCTCCCTCCCCTTTCTCCCTCTCCCCCTCCTTCCACTCCTTCCTCTCCTTCTCCTGCCTTCCTTTCCCACCCTCCCTCCTCTTTCTCTCTCCCGCCCTCCTTCCTTCCTCCTTCCCTATCCCTCCTCTCTCTCCTTGCTTCCTTCTTTCCCTCCTTCCTTTCCCCTCCTTCCTTCCCTCCCTCCCCTTTCTCCCTCTGCCCCTCCTTCCCTCCTCCTACCTCCTTCCCTCCCTCCCAAATACCTCCCTCCTTTCCCCTCAGTATTTATTATCTCTCGTCCTCCGGGTAAACAAACAGCCACGCGGCGGTCTTTAAGCCTGCCAGCTGTCTCGAGCCACAATAAGGTTATCAATCGACGGGCTCCTCTCTGCGCTCAAGTCGGGGAACAATGAGTCAGCCGGAGGAGAACACCTTCTCCGGTTACGTCGGGTTATGGCCGAGCCTTAAGTGCCATCACCCGGGTCTTCATTACCTCGAAGAGCTTTCTGTGCTGTTATCTAAAGGGGCAGGGCTGGAGGGGAAGGGGAGAGGGGGTATTTTTGTAGGAGGAGGGGGAGGGGGGGGTTGTTCTGCAGGAGGAGGTAAGGATGGGAGAGGGGGGGGGGTTATTTCTGCAGAAGGAGGAGATAGGGATCGCGTTGCAGGAGGAGGGGAGATGGAGGAGAGGGTATTTCTGCAGAAGGAGGTGGGAGTGGGAGAAAAGGGTTAAAATTCTGCAAAAATAGTGGGAGAGGGATCATGCCACAGGGGGAGGGGGATATGAGGCAGGGATTATCTCTGCAGAAGGAGTGGGAGAGGGGTCGCTCTGCAGATGGAGATGGAGCTGGGAGACGGGGTTGTTCTGCAGGAAGAAGGGAAGCGGAGAGCCAAGTACACCACGCCCTCCCGAGGGTGATGTTGCGAAAGATCACTCTACTAGATTTCACGCAAGAGACTCACTCTGGGAGATTTTTCACCCTAAAGACACGCCATGTGAGATTCTTCCACAGGGGGGAGCTCCTCGTGCGAATTCTCAGATTAAGGACTTATGCTTCTAATTTTCTAGCCTTATGGAGGTCCTTGATTATCAGAGAAATTATATCGCAGTATTTACCGCTTATCTAAGTCATCGCTGTATCGCTGCTGAGGATATTCTTCTGTGTTATCAGTTTCTCTTTGAGTTTCATCTGTTATCGCTCCAAGGAGGAAATGTCTCTCGATTTCAGATAAAGTTTTATCCAAGGCTGCGAGAGGCTGTCGATGCTTTTGATAGAAGTTATAAAGGAAAAACCTGATTACAACATTTTTTTCAGTCTCACAATCCTGCAGAACAACTTCCTCTTACTCCTCCTCTTCCTCTTCTTCTTCTTCTTTTTTTCCTTCTTCTTTTTTTTCTACTTATCTTTCTTTTTCTTCTCCTACTCCTAGTCCTCCCTTTATACATCCCCTATTGTCCCACTAGTCCTTTCGACCGTCACCTTCCACTGTGACGCTAATTACTAGAATCCATTAACAGCAAATCGCAATGTCAATAACAACAACAACAACAACAGGAAAGAGTCGCGGTTCCACACGCTTTCATTTCACATTCCAGGCATAGGTTGAATTCCATGAACACAGGGCATAATCACAGCCATCCATAATCACGTACACGCAGAACAGCACCCTTCCCCTCCCCTCTCCCTCCCCTCCCCCACCTCTCCGGGAAAAAAAAGAAAAAAAAGAACAAAAAAACGCCCTCACTACAATCATGCTCAGATGCATGTAATCACGCCCATGTTTGCGGTCAAAAGTACGTTCAGAGTTATCCACATGAGCATCCACTACTTATCATTCCCACGCACACAAAGTACACGCAGTCCCGTTCTTCTACACTTTAACACGGAGATATATACACACACACACACACGTGCGGTAACGATTGTAATTTTGCAAGCGTATATGATGCAAACATGTGTTAATTATCTTTCTCTTTTCTATACGCCCGTTACTTATTTGCAACATCGGTCGAGTTTTACAAAAAAAAGGGGGGTCTTCTTACGACTGCGTCGAGGTAGATATTCAGATCGAATAATCACACTTATATCAAGACTGTTGCTGTAAGTACCTTCACTTGCATTCCCGTATTTCAGCGGTCGTTGCAATACTTATATCTGCATTCGTACTATTAGTATTTGTTATTATTTACGACTTCACCACATGGTCACAACAATAAATCATTTATACATAGACAAGATATTTACAACTGCATTGAACTGGAGTCACAGTCACAACAAACAGCCACACCTTCCGAATGCCTACAACCCTAAGCGCCAAAAATACATCATTCTCCACAAAACCTAAACCAAGCCAATCCGTCGTTAACCTCGGCAGCATGCGATCTGAAATTTGACCGAAGATTTAACCTTGAATTGCAAAACATTTCTTTTTACAATAAGAAAATTTTTATTCACATCCTCAACCACACCATATTTTTTCTTCCACAGTCACAACAATAGCATTCACAATCACAGCCTAAAGTCTTATCCACATATATAACAGGAACAATATCCATCATAACGTTAAAAGCAAGAAAGAAGAAAAAGCAACTTGTCCACAATCACACTCCAAAAAGAGGATATCCACACTCGCAACAGCACAATGACAGCTACAATCACAGGCCAAAATCTTATCCATAATCAGGCAGTCGGCGCTAGGCTGTCTGGCCCTCCACATCCATTCCGGCTG
>NW_028234411.1:13355907-13360907 GCF_977035675.1 Penaeus japonicus
TCATACTTTTGAAAGCATTAAACACTCTAAAGGAAATAACATTGAAATAATGAGAGCGTTGAAATGACTTTGATAACTATCATGATCCTAACTATATTTATTTTAAGAACAGAAGTGAAAAGCAAAGGCGAATCGATGACTGACCAGCTCTGTCGCAAAAAAAGAAAAGAAAGAAAAAAAAAATACAGTCATAAATTCAATATAGCAGCAGATATACGTCTTCAGCGCCTCCCCCGCGAATTCCCTCAACGCCCACCCGCCCACACTCCGGAGGGCACAGCAAGAGGCGCCACCAATTACCACGGCCGCCCACGCGAGACCTCGGTCAGATCTTCAGCAGAACTCAGTCGAAGATGGACACGCAAGATACCTGCTCCCCCGTGTAGCCTGAGTCAAGGTCCTTCTGGAAGCGGGGTGAACTTGTCAAACATTCTTCGCCACAAATTATGGTCTCGGGACTGACTGATGTCCGCGAAGGAAGAACTTTCGGGTTGAATGCCTTATCGCCAGCAGGTATGTGCATATTTGTGTGTGTGTATGTGTGTGTGTGAGAGAGAGAGAGATAGAGATAGAGAGAGAGAGAAAGAGAGAGAGAGAGTGTGTGTGTTCAAATATGTATGTTAGAGATAGTTTTTATGTATATACAAATATGTGTCTCCTGGTATTTTCTGTATATAAAGTCGTATGACATTAATATGTGATAGCTCTCAGTTGTGCGAGGACATCAACTAATGTTTTATTCGCTAATTGGATATATATGTTAAACGAAGAAATTCTATATTTTTAGGTAAGCTCTTTCGCTAGTAAATTCATTTCCTATGTTTTGTGCAACTTGATTCAGAAATCGCATTATCTGGGGGAAATATCATAAATATTTGTTTTTATTCCATTACTTTTGTGCATATAGAATGTCCAGGGTTGATGAATCTCAGTAACAGAGCACCTGTAACATTTTTTTAAAGTTTCTACTCACATAGACTAGATATATGTTTTTTTTTTTTTTTTAAGAAAATGACATTGTCTTTGTGTTCTGCAAAATTCGTCGTAATGATTAGCTTTGCAGATCCTGAAACCATGCAAAATCATGCAAAAATTAACATTCGCATTTTCCCTTAAAAAACAACTAACGCCATTGTCTCTGCAGATTATTTCAGCGAATATTGTTTACAACAAATATTTCAGCATCTAATTTCTGCAAAGCTTGCTATTTATTGTTTTCTAACAGGTGCCATCTTTTATCATCTTGTATCGAAAAGGGTCATGAATACAGGGATCAGTAAGTACCAAAAGTAAAATCTCACACTTTGTTCCTGTAGAGTGACACCTAAAAGGAAACTTAACTTACTCATGCTGACTATGAGAGTATGCAGCCTTACTTGCTATGCTTACCAAAATGATATTAATATCGCGATGCATGCTTCTCAAAGTAAAAGCAACCTGATCTTTAATGCTTGTCAGAGTATAAACAGCCTTTCATATTTTATCTTGGTAAAAGCAATTGCACAATCCATGTTTGCCAGAGTAAATGTAACCTGACATTTTATGCATGTCTGTGTTAAGGCAGCTAACCAGTGTAAAAGCAACCTCACACTCCATGCTTGTTATAGCAAAATCAACCTTGCATTAAGTGCACTCCATGCTTACCATAGCAGGCAAAGCATCATGTTTCGTGTTTACCAGAAATATCATAAATCACACCCCATGGCTGTCATAGTAAAAGCATCTTCATTATCTATGCCTGTCAGAATTCGAATGAGTATTAGACTTGAGCATAGCAGCCTATCACTCTATGCTCACCATACTTAAGGCAGTACTTGTGCTTGCTAGAGTTGATAACGACAGATATTCAACCTCATATTCTCATATTCATATTCTTGATAGTTGCTAAAAACAAGATACTTCCAGCCCAAAAGTAACGTAATCGCATTCAGTATCATAATAAAGTGACTTCCCACACCATCCTTGATTACAGAAAACACACTTTTCTCTTTGATTTTCTGATCAACTACGTGCTTGTCAGAGTATAAGCAATGTCAAATGTCGAGCTTGGCAGATCAGAGTTAACCTCCTTCACTATGACTGACAAAGCAAAGGGAAGATTCTGTGCTTGCCAGATTGAAGACAACCTCACATTTTGTTTTTGTGCGATTAGATTACCCTAAAACTTTACTTACTCGGTAAGATAAAACTAACTTTACGGCTTATGCTTGGGAGGGTAAAGTCAACCTTAAATTCCAGTATTTTTTCAATCAACCCCAATTCATGCACGCACACACATTTAATGACTGTCAAAAAATAAAAAATAAAACATATCTTTTTGCCTCTTTCAAAACAACCTCACATCATATGTTTGTCCGAATATAAGCTCATTCTATGCTTGTCAGAGCAAAGGCAACCTCGCCTCCTATGACTGTCAGAGCAAAGGCAACCTCCCCTCCTATGCTTGCCAGAGCAAAGGCAACCTCCCCTCCTATGCTTGCCAGAGCAGAGGCAACCTCGCCTCCTATGCTTGCCAGAGCAAAGGCAACCTCGCCTCCTATGCTTGCCAGAGCAAAGGCAACCTCGCCTCCTATGACTGCCAGAGCAAAGGCAACCTCGCCTCCTATGACTGCCAGAGCAAAGGCAACCTCGCCTCCTATGACTGCCAGCGCAAAGGCAACCTCCCCTCCTATGCTTGCCAGAGCAAAGGCAACCTCGCCTCCAATGACTGCTAGAGTAAAGGCAACCTCCCCTCCTATGCTAGCCAGAGCAAAGGCAACCTCCCCTCCTATGCTTGCCAGAGCAGAGGCAACCTCGCCTCCTATGCTTGCCAGAGCAAAGGCAACCTCGCCTCCTATGACTGCCAGAGGAGAGGCAACCTCCCCTCCTATCCTTGCCAGAGCGAAGGCAACCTCCTCTCCTATGCTTGCCAGAGCAGAGGCAACCTCCCCTCCTATGCTTGCCAGAGCAGAGGCAACCTCGCCTCCTATGCTTGCCAGAGCAAAGGCAACCTCCCCTCCTATGCTTGCCAGAGCAGAGGCAACCTCCCCTCCTATGCTTGCCAGAGCAGAGGCAACCTCCCCTCCTATGCTTGCCAGAGCAGAGGCAACCTCCCCTCCTATGCTTGCCAGAGCAGAGGCAACCTCCCCTCCTATGCTTGCCAGAGCAAAGGCAACCTCCCCTCCTATGCTTGCCAGAGCAAAGGCAACCTCGCCTCCTATGCTTGCCAGAGCAGAGGCAACCTCGCCTCCTATGCTTGCCAGAGCAGAGGCAACCTCCCCTCCTATGCTTGCCAGAGCAAAGGCAACCTCCCCTCCTATGCTTGCCAGAGCAGAGGCAACCTCGCCTCCTATGCTTGCCAGAGCAGAGGCAACCTCCCCTCCTATGCTTGCCAGAGCAAAGGCAACCTCGCCTCCTATGCTTGCCAGAGCAGAGGCAACCTCCCCTCCTATGCTTGCCAGAGCAGAGGCAACCTCCCCTCCTATGCTTGCCAGAGCAAAGGCAACCTCGCCTCCTATGCTTGCCAGAGCAGAGGCAACCTCGCCTCCTATGCTTGCCAGAGCAGAGGCAACCTCCCTTCTATGCTTGCCAGAGCAAAGGCAACCTCCCCTCCTATGCTTGCCAGAGCAGAGGCAACTCCTCCTATGCTTGCCAGAGCAAAGGCAACCTCGCCTCCTATGACTGCCAGAGCAAAGGCAACCTCCCCTCCTATGCTTGCCAGAGCAGAGGCAACCTCGCCTCCTATGACTGCCAGAGCAAAGGCAACCTCCCCTCCTATGCTTGCCAGAGCAAAGGCAACCTCGCCTCCTATGCTTGCCAGAGCAAAGGCAACCTCGCCTCCTATGACTGCCAGAGCAAAGGCAACCTCCCCTCCTATGCTTGCCAGAGCAAAGGCAACCTCGCCTCCTATGACTGCCAGAGCAAAGGCAACCTCGCCTCCTATGCTTGCCAGAGCAAAGGCAACCTCGCCTCCTATGCTTGCCAGAGCAAAGGCAACCTCGCCTCCTATGACTGCCAGAGCAAAGGCAACCTCGCCTCCTATGACTGCCAGAGCAAAGGCAACCTCGCCTCCTATGCTTGCCAGAGCAAAGGCAACCTCGCCTCCTATGACTGCCAGAGCAAAGGCAACCTCGCCTCCTATGACTGCCAGAGCAAAGGCAACCTCGCCTCCTATGACTGCCAGAGCAAAGGCAACCTCGCCTCCTATGCTTGCCAGAGCAAAGGCAACCTCGCCTCCTATGCTTGCCAGAGCAAAGGCAACCTCGCCTCCTATGACTGCCAGAGCAAAGGCAACCTCCCCTCCTATGCTTGCCAGAGCAGAGGCAACCTCGCCTCCTATGACTGCCAGAGCAAAGGCAACCTCGCCTCCTATGCTTGCCAGAGCAAAGGCAACCTCCCCTCCTATGCTTGCCAGAGCAAAGGCAACCTCGCCTCCTATGCTTGCCAGAGCAAAGGCAACCTCCCCTCCTATGCTTGCCAGAGCAAAAGCAAACTCCCCTCCTATGACTGCCAGAGCAGAGGCAACCTCGCCTCCTATGACTGCCAGAGCAAAGGCAACCTCGCCTCCTATGCTTGCCAGAGCAAAGGCAACCTCGCCTCCTATGACTGCCAGAGCAAAGGCAACCTCGCCTCCTATGCTTGCCAGAGCAAAGGCAACCTCGCCTCCTATGCTTGCCAGAGCAAAGGCAACCTCCCCTCCTATGACTGCCAGAGCAAAGGCAACCTCGCCTCCTATGATTGCCAGAGCAAAGGCAACCTCGCCTCCTATGACTGCCAGAGCAAAGGCAACCTCGCCTCCTATGACTGCCAGAGCAAAGGCAACCTCGCCTCCTATGACTGCCAGAGCAAAGGCAACCTCGCCTCCTATGACTGCCAGAGCAAAGGCAACCTCGCCTCCTATGCTTGCCAGAGCAAAGGCAACCTCCCCTCCTATGCTTGCCAGAGCAAAGGCAACCTCCCCTTATATGACTGCCAGAGCAAAGGCAACCTCGCCTCCAATGACTGCCAGAGCAAAGGCAACC
>NW_028234411.1:13370907-13375907 GCF_977035675.1 Penaeus japonicus
GGAAATGGAAGGAAGGAAGGGAGGGAGGTGGGAGGGAGGAGGGAGGGAGGGAGGTAGGCAGAGGGTACCCAGACGGAACTGACGGACGGCAGCCCCCAGGGTATGCAGATGCTATCAACGGTGCGTTATTATCAGGATGTATATTTCACAGAGGTGTGTATTTTTCTCGACGGTGTAATTGTGACGAGGTTCGGAAGAGAAGAGCTGCCAATGTTAGAGCGCCAGCCCGGGAGTGCCGGAAGTTGAGTAGCACGCTTCCTGACCTCGCCGGACTACTGACATGATAGTCATGAATCATGATGTAATTGCGAGAAACCTCCTGTCGTTTAGCGCCCTTATTGGATTACACCGGCTCGTAATGGATGGCAGTAAAAATTTCATATTATCACGTCATATAGTTATCATTATTGGTTATATTTTAGAATCTTAAGCACCGGTTTACGAGCGAGTAAGTCCGTAGTCCGCCAAGCGCCTGTCTCCTCCCCTCCACAGGATATTACCTCAGACGGACCTGTCACCTCCCCCGACGTGTCCCGAGCCCGACCCGATTGTCATTACCGCCCATACTTACGGGGCGGCTAATGTCAACTCATGCTTTACACTCAATGCCCGTTCTCACTCGAGAGGTTTTGCAGGCGGCCTCTGGGACGTCGAAAGCTTTCTGTTTCCTTGTGGATTCAGCTAGGACTCTCTTTCTCCTCTCTCTCTCTCTCTCTCTCTCACTCTCTCATCTCTCTCTCTCACAACACACACACTATCACACACACAGCACAACACACACACACACACACTCACTCTCTCATGCCATCATCTCTCTGCAGTTTCCTCTTCTATCGCGGGCTTCTCCCATCTCTCTCTCTTTACTCTCTCGCTCTCTTACGCTTTCTCCTAGAGAATCTCTCTCTCTCAGTCTCTCTCGATCTTCCTCTCTCTCGACTCTCGAACGGCCAGAGCTAGAGAGCGGAGAGAGCGTCGAGGAGAAAGACGAGAGAGGTGGAGACGGAGGGAGCGATGAGCGCGTGGCGGCGCAGGAGGCTCTGCCCTTTCCTCTCTCTCAAAGCTCTTTTCTCTTCTTCTTCTCTCTTTCTCTGCGCACTCTCTCCCTCTCTTCTTTGCTCTCAGCTCTCATCACCTCTCTTTCTCTTTCTCCTTCTCTCTCGCTCTCTCTCTCATTCTCTTTTTCTCTCTCATCACATTCTCTTTCTCTCATCTTTCTACTCTCCTCTCTCTTTCTTCTCTCTCTCCTCTCTCACTCTCATTTTCTCTCTCATTCTCTCTCTTTTCCCCTCTTCCTCTACTCTCTCTCTCTCTCTTTCGCTCCAACCTCCTCTCTCTTTCTCCTCCTCTTCTCTCGTCTTGTTCTCTCTCTTTTCCCCTCTCCTCTCTTCTCTTTCTCCTCTCCCCCATCACCTCTCTCTCGTGTCTCCTCCCCCTCTCCCTCTTCAAACCTCATCCATCTCTCTCTCTCTCTCTCTCTCTCTCTCCTCGTCTCTCTCTCCTCTCCTCCTCTCTCTCTCGTTCTCCTCTCTCCTCTCACTCTCTCTCTCTCTCTCTCCCTCTCTCCTCTCCCTCTCCTCTTCTATCCCCTCTCCTCTCCTCTTTCTCTTCTCTTCCTCCCTCTCCCTACTCTCTCTCTCTTTTCCTCTCTCTCTCGCTCCCGTTCTCTCTCTCTCTCTGGCTCTTCCCATTTTTGAGCGGACAGATTGTTCATTCGTTATTGATTGTGTGCCATTACCTTGGCTTCCCTCAAACTGCTGATCATTAGTCACTCATAGTCCCGACGGAGCCCGTGATGCGCTTTCCCGATCCAACTTTCATGCAAAAAAACCCGGCCTCAAAGTTTCGCTTTCCGGTTATGCATGTGCTTCTTAGGCTTGATTAGCTTCCAATGGCTTCTGTCTCCTCTAATCCATTCATTTTTTTTTATGTGCTATGAGTTTGTATGTATGTGTTTAGGTAGGTGGGTGCGTATTTGCATCGTCCGGGTTAGAGAGAGAGGGGGGGGGCGGGCTGGGGGGATGTATGTGTGTTTGTTTGTGTGTGTGTGTGTGTGTTGTGGGTTGTGTTTGTGTATGGCGCGTGTGTGTGTGGTTTCGTGAGTGTTGTAATATATATATTATATATATATATATTCTCATAATATACTCTCTATATATAATATTATATATATTATGTATATATATATATATATATATATATATATATATATATAACTATCAATATATATATACAATAGTGTCCAAATATATATCGATCATATAATATATATATAAATTGTATATTTATGAGATATATATATATCTTATATATACTATATGTATATCATTTAGATGTATAAAATATATATATATATAGATATCATATCTATATATATAATATATTGATATATATATTATATATATATATATTATTATATAATATATATATATTTAATGTATTATATCTGTATATATATATCTATATATATATATATATATATATTATATATATATCTTATATATAAATTTATATATATGTGTGTGAGTGTGTGTGTGTTATGTATATATATATATGTATTTAATATATATATATATATATATATATATTATATATATATTATATATATATCTATATATATACAATAACTTTGTATATATATATATTGTATTGTTATATGTATATATATATATTTAATATATATATAGATTATTTTATATATATTATATAATATATATACTATGTGTGTATATATATATATATATCTATCTATATATATTATATATACATAATATAATCTACATACATAAATATATATATGTATATATATATATATATATATAGATATATATATATATATATATATATTATAAACATGTATATATATATATATATAAATATATATTATATGCTAAAATATATATGTATATATATATATATATAAATATCTATATAAAAATACATCTATATATACATATATATATATATAATCCTTATATATATATCTATATATTATATCTATATATATATATATATATATATATATATATATCAATATACATGTATATATTATATAATAATATATGTATGTATATAATATATATATATATATCTATATATCTATATGTATTATCTATATATCTATATATCTATATATATAATATATATAATGTATAGATAAACTATATATATATATATATATATATTATATATATAGATATGAATAATAAATATGTAAATATATATAGATAACATATAGATGTTATATTGTATATATATATATATATATAAATATCTAAAAATTATATATATTATATATACATATATAACTATCTATCTTATATATATATTATATATGATGTAGTATGTATGTATTTCAGTTATATCATATATCTATATATATATAATATATATATATATCTATATATAGAATATATATATGTTGTGTGTGTGTGTATGTATATGTATATATATATTGTATATATTTATAAATAAATATATGTTATATATATATAGATCTAGCTAACTTATTCTATATCAGTATGTCTGTATTAATATTCTATAAAAATTATATATATCATATATAAATATATATATTCTATTTATATACCATGTATATATTTAGATAGATATGTATATAAGTTACATATATATATTATCTATATTTATATATATATTTCTATAGCATATTTTACATATGGTGTATCTTATATATATATATATATATTCTATTTATATATATATTTATATGTTTTTATATATATATATATTTATAAATATTTCAAAACTATAATAGTATATATATATATTGTATCTACAAATATATATTATATCAACATATATATATGCATATAACTATTATATAATATATATAAATAAATATATATATATATAAATATAGTATAATATATATTTATACATGACTATATATATGATATATATTATATTATACACATATATATATATATATATAAAATAGAGTATATATATACATGTATAAATTATATATTATTATATATATAATATCTATATATATATTTATATATATATTCTATATTGTATATATATATATATAAGTGTGTGCGTGTGTGTGTAGGGTTGTGTATATCTATAAATTCTATATTATATATAATATATATATTAATAAATAAAACCAAAAATCTATATATATATACTATATTATTGTTATATATTAAAAAACCAGACACACCGAGAAGGACAACATAGATGTATGGCGATATAACCTTCCTTATTTCAGCCTTACTATTGCGTGCATATTCACATGCATGTAGACAGACCTGCGTGGTATTATAAATGTCAGGCACGCGCACAACAATGCATGTCCACATGTCACTGGTGTTATTTCTCACAACTACCATTCAACAAAACAACAGTTCCTCTAACCACCATTCCATTTATCACCTCCACTCAATCTTCCATTCTCGTCCCCAATTTCCCTCCTTTCCTTTCTTTCCCCTCCTCCTCATTCCTTCCCTCTTCTTCCTCCCCATTTTCCCTCCTTTCCTTTCTTTCCCCTCCTCCTCATTCCTTCCCTCTTCTTCCTCCCCATTTCCCTCCTTTCCTTTCTTTCCCCTCCTCCTCTCCTTCTTTCCCTCCCTCCTCCCCTCCTCTTCTTTCCTCCCCCCCGCATCTGCCCTCCTTTCCAATGCAGGTCAAAACCCCTTCAGTCTTTTCCACTTCACCCTCTTCCTTCTTCTTCCCTTCTCCCCCTCCTCCTGTTTGCGTCGTCTTCTTTCCCTCCACTCCTTCCTAACCCTTTCGTTCTGGCTCCTTCGCTTCCTTCTCCCCTTCTCTTCTTTTTTTTTCCCCCCTTCCTTTCCCTAATCTTTGCTCTCCCCTCTTGCTTCTCTTCTCTCCCTTTACCCCTCTCCCTTCTCCTCCCCCTTCCCCCTCCTCTTATTTATTTTCCTTCTCCCCCTCTCCATTTCCTCCCTTCAAAACCTTCTCCGCCGCCTCCCTCTCCCTCTCCTTTCCTTCTTCCATCCTTTCTCTTCCTTCTCTCC
>NW_028234411.1:13385907-13388407 GCF_977035675.1 Penaeus japonicus
AAGAACTACATATTTGTTTTATTGTTATAAGTCCTCTTTCTTACTTAGTTTAATGTGACAACCGTTTAGCAGTCCACGCCGTTCCGCGTTGAAATACATTGACGCACTGGCAATAAAGGTTTTTGTGGCAGTGCTGGTACAAATGTTTTTGTCAGAATGCTAGACGTGATATTCAGGGTAATGGCTTGAGAATGGTTCTACAAACGGGGCAGATCAATTTCCCCCTTTTTTTTTTTTTTTTTTTTTTTTTTTTTTTTTTTTTTTTTTTTTTTTTTTTTTTTTTTTTTTTTTTTTTTTTTTTTTTTTTTTTTTTTTTTTTTTTTTTTTTAATTTTGTTTTTTTTTTTTTTTTTAATTTTTTAGTAATATTAGGGGTTAGGTTTTTTAGAGGGGGTTTTTAGATTCCTGGAAATGCCATTGAATCTTTTGTTGTTCCGATAGTTGTGATAGTGATGAATATGCGATGAATAGTTGGATAGTTTTTTTTTCTAGTATGGAAGTACATGTTGCACGTGGATGAAAGTCGTTGCAGCGCTTACGGTTGTATGGGCGAGAGTGCTTATCATCATCGTGTTTGTGTGCGGATGAGTGTGTTATTTGGCAATGTTTGTGTGAGTGAAAATATGGGCATTTGGGTGAAACTAATCGCATTTCTAATGGATGAACACAAACGCCATGATTCTTTTAATAGATTGGTGAATGAAAGTAATGACGCTATCAATTATTACAGTGACGAACGACAGCCACATTGACAGTGTTAACTTGTGCAATATTCGTGGACTGGTAACACCCGCCGTATTACACTCCCAATAATCGGATTCCGATAATCTAGCACTATAACTTTCTTTTGTTAGTTATGGTGAGTATTCCTTTCTTGCACCATAACACCCCTCCCCCTACCTCCCTCCCTCCCTCCTACCTAGCTTCGCCTTCACAATACTAATTCCCATGCGAGTGTGTTTAGCGTCTCGCATCTCGTAAAATTAATCGAAAACGCGATGCCAAACAGAAAGATAACATCGTTGGGGAGGGGGGGGGGGGACGCGGCCGGATGTGAAGGAGGCGGAAGTCAACGGAGTAATCTTTACATGTATCACATGATGTATAATTCGAAATCATATGGTTCTTCTTTTCCCCCCTTCCCCTTTCTCCCCCCCCTCACTCCACCTCCCCCCCCTCTCCCTTTCCCCCCCCTCTCCCCCCCCCTCCCCCCCTCCCTCTTCTTGTAAACTCAGCTTTGTTTGCGATTTTTATTACTTGATGGTTATATTTTTACCCGATTACATCATTCATGATTTATTCTACCTGCGCGCAATCTTCTATTATCTGTACCATCATTTATGTACCATTATCACCACACTTTACCAGATTTCATCTATAATACCCCAGACCCAAAACCATATGTCGTTTTATGATAGTCTATCATATTCGCATCACTCACAACTCTATATATTAAATTGTCCTTTAATGATTTTGTTTTTGTTTTTTGCTTGTTTTGTATGTTTTTTTTAGTGAATGTATATGTATGATTACGAACTTACTTTGCTAAGCAGCGTGTAGGTACACCTCATATCAAATCTTGAGCCTAATGATAGAGTTACTTGATTTTTTTTTTCTTTTTCTTTTTCTGGTGACTCTATTTGTTGACTCTCTCACCCTCTCCTCTCCTCCTGTACCGGCCTGGCCTCCCTCCCCCCCCCCTATACTCTTCCTATGATAACCCCCTCCACACCCCACATCCCCACCTCCTTACACCCCCGCCCCCCTTACACCCCCACTTCCTCGGACCGGCCTGTCCCAACCCCTCCCCTACATTCTTCCTATAGCCCCCCCCCCACACACACACACCTCACATCTCCTCCTCCTTTACCCCCGCCCACGTCCCCCTTACACCCCCACTTCCTCCAACCCCTCCCCTACATTCTTCCTATAACACCCCCCCCACACACACACACACACCTCATATCTCCTCCTCCTTTATCCCCACCCACGTCCCCCTTACACCCCCGCCCCCCCTTACACCCCCACCCCCCCTTCCTCGGACCCGCCCCTCCCCATCCAGCCTCACGACGATGACGTATGCCATCTCCCTACTCTTCATTCTGCCACTGAGGGTAATGCATCAGCGGTATAGAACATTAGCTCTTAATATTAGGCCATCATGGAGAGCCCATTAACCTCCACCCGGGAAATCCACATTTATCTACACGTTTACATGAACGGAAAACAAATACACACATACACACACTCAAAAATAAATAAATACCCCCCCCCCCAAAAAAAAAAAAAAAAAAAAAAAAAAAACAGACATTCCCGAATAACCGAATCAAGAGTCGCATTATCGCGGCCCGACCAAAAATAATCAACCCTCCCGACCGCATTCCATCCATACTCCGGCCGGCATTAACTCCAAATGAACAATTCGGCCCAAAAAATAGCTGATGAAATACAAGCAAAGGGGAGTAATGGCTCAATTTGGCCCACACATTAATCTCGAGTTT
>NW_028234411.1:13393407-13398407 GCF_977035675.1 Penaeus japonicus
AAATAATATCAACAATAATGATAATAAAGATAATGATGATGAGGATTATAGTGTTGATAATAGTAATAATGATAAGAGCAATAATAGTAATAGCTATGATGATAATGATAATAATGATCATAAAAGTAATGATAATAATTATAACGACGATAATGATCATATGATGATGATGGTGATTATAATGGTAATACTAATATTAACAAAGATGATAATAATGATAATGATAATAATGATAAAAATAATGATATCAAGGAGGAGGAGGATCCTTCCCTCTCTATCCCTTTTCTCTAACCATCTCTCTCCCTCTGTTTCCCTCTCTCTCCTCTCTATCCCTCTCTCTCCTCCTCTCCCCCTCTTCCTCCCCTTCTCCCTCTCTTTCACCCTCTCTCCCCTCTCCTTCTCCCATTGTCTCCCCCTCTATCCCTCTCTCTCTCTCCCTGTCTCTCCTTCTGTTTCTCTCTCTCCCCCTACTCTTCCCCTCTCTCTCTCTCTCTCTTTCTCCCGTTCCCTTTCTCCCGTTCCCTTTCTCCCTCTTTTTCCCTCCCTCTCTCCCTGTCTCTCTCTCTTTCCCCCTTTCTCCCCTACTCTCCCCTTCTCTCTCCATCTCTCTCCCTCTCCCCTTCTACCTCTCCTCTCTTTCCGCCTTCCTGTCCTTTATCTCTCCCTCTTCATGCTCAGTATCCATCCTATCCTCCTCTATCCTTCTCTCTATTCCTCCTATCCCCCTCCTCTGCCTTCTATCCCTCTCCCTCTTTTACCTCTCCCCACTTTCCTCCTATTTCTCTCTCTCCCGCCTTCCTTTCCCCTCTCTCCTCCTCCCTCCCTCTCCCTCCCCTACTTCTCCCCACTCTCCTCCCACACCTGTCCCCTCCCCTCCCTTCCCCTCCCCTCCCATCCCCTGCCCTCCCCTCCCCCATCCTCCCATATCACCGCTGGTGTTTGAACAATAAAAACAAATCAGGACGGCCGTAAGTTAGGCTCGTGGCCATATCCGGTTATCACGCTTTTTCCCTCTGGTCGCGGTGGCCGGTAAACAGCGCAACAAACAACCGTTCCTGCGGACTTCTTCGGCGCTGTCGTCGGCTTCACGTCCCGAATCTCTAAGTGGTCTCAGGTGATCCGATATATCGTTCCCGGAGGATCACTTCGATGACGGTAGGTGGCCGCAACTATTTACTGGCTAACGTTAGATATGAAAAGAAATTAAAAATAAAAGGGTGAGATTTCAGCGCATGTGATGATGACATGCTTGGTAGGGAGAGCCTGCGGATTTCGGAGCCCCGTAAAAGAGCTGTCATAACGGTGTTTGTTCGGCCGAGCGTTGTCCGTGTTCCGAAGGAGTTACGGGTTAGAATTAAGCTGTCGAGAGAGTGACAGCTCTGCTCCACCCATCCCACATCCAAATCCGCACGGCCCATCATCCCTCTCTGCTATGGGGGCGAAGCGAAACCAAATCCCAGCCTTTTCGACTGAAGGATATCTGCGTGACACATATCACCCAAAAGCTCTCATCCGGGTCTTCCATCGGAGAAGATTTCTCCAAAAAACAGGAAGATCGACATCGAGAGAGAGAGAGAGAGAGAGAGAGAGAGAGAGAGAGTTCTCGACCGTCTACGGAGGTGGCCTTCCTGCCCGCAAGGGACAGCTCCGTAAGAAGTTCCTCTTGGCTGACAGTGCGGCAGTTTTTTGTGCTCCCGCTGACCGTCCCCGAAAGTAATTCAATTAAAGATCTACGGATGTATATTCGGAATACCTCCCATGGGAGTATAGAGTCAGACTGGTTGCCTGTGTCCTTGATCAGCTGTTCTTAGTCAAGAGCCTAAAAGAGGGGAATGTGCTTGGAATTACACACGATGACCTCGATCAATGGAAGTTGGCCTAGTTTGTACATCTCGACCCTATAGGCATGATAATAGAGAGTTTTAGGACCCAAACTAGACGGCCCCTCGTGTGAATGATAATCATTTTCCACTCCTTTGTCAATTACTCTATTGGCATGAAATCTTAAATTGATGTAATTATTCCATACTCCGCGATCCTTGTACTCGTTGAAAATTCATAATCATCTGTATGTTGAAAGTCCATATGTTAGATGCCTTTTATATGCTAGAGAGATTAAATAAAAACATGCTCATTTTCATGGACAAGTTTGTTCATATGTCTAAGCAAATTGTAAAATCTTTCATGACAAAGTATTATCCTTTATTAACATTACCATTATTATTTTGATTGTAATTATCATAATTGTTATTATCATTATCAGTAGTAGTGGTAGTATCATAATCATTATTGTTAGCATTAATTTATCATTACCATTATAATTGTTATTATCATTATCATTACTATTGTTGTTATCATTTTCATTCTTATTACTTTTATGGTTATTATCATTCTTATTATGATTTCCATTATCATTATTGTGTGTGTGTGTGTGTGTGTGTGTGTGTGTGTGTGTCTGTGTGTGTGTATGTGCGCCTGCATGAGTCTGTGTGTGTGTGTGCGTGCTTGCATGAGTCTGTGCGTATGTCTATAGCTGCGCGCATGTGAGAGGATGCATAATATGAGTATCAGAGAAACTATTCATCTTACTCCCCTGCTTATGAAGAGCATACGTCCGCTTCCTGCAACCGTGACACGCAACGACCCCTGGCCATTATCTAGGCTATATCTATGCACAGGCGAATGCGTGTTATTATTATCATGAGGATGATGAGAGAGGGAGACAGAGAGAGAGAGAGAGAGAGACAGACAGACAGACAGACAGATAGACAGACAGACAGAGAAAGAGAGAGAGAGAGAGAGAGAAAGAAAGAGAAAGAGAGAGATAGAGATAGATAGATAGAGAAAGAGAGAGAGAGAGAGAGAGAGAGAGAGAGAGAAAGAGAGAGAAACAGACAGAGAAAGAATATATCGGCAAAAAGTGTCTAGAAATTATTGGATTAATATTTCCAACCCATCTGCCCTGTTTTTATTTTCATTTGCAGAATTAATGGTGGCGTGACTATCCGACTGCACCAGAGAGAGAGGGAAAGGCGAGATCCATCAATTAATTACACTATATATGGAAGAAGGGATGTCTATAGTGACCATATACATAACTAGGATCACTTCGACCTAAAAGACTGTTTTGCGATTCGTCGGAAGGAGTCACTTGAAGAACTGAAGGAAATGATACAAATGCAAATAGAATAGATGAGGAGAGAGAGAGAGAGAGAGAGAGAGAGAGAGAGAGAGAGAGAGAGAGAGAGAGAGAGGAGAGAGAGAAAAAAGAGGGAGACAGGTTTAGAGACAGACAGTCGGACAGGCAGACATATATATATATATATATATATATATATATATATATATATATATATATATATATATATATATATATATATACAGAAACATAGTGAGAGATATATAAACAGGGGAGAGAAAAAAGGGAGGGCAGAAGGGAGGAAGATAGAGATGGAAAAAGAAAAAAGTTAGAACGAGAGAGAGGGAGGACGGGAGAGACAGACTGACCGACAGAGCGAATGACAGACAGACAGGTAGACAAATATATAGACAGATGCATGAAGAGATACAAAGAGATTGAGAGGAGGGGGGTAGGAGGGAGTGAGAAAAGAAATAGAGAGAATGAGGGAGGGAAGATAAGAGAAATATATATATATATATATATATATATATATATATATATATATATATATATATATATTTACATATATATATACTTATATATATATATATACACATATATGTATGTACATATATATATACATATATATATATATTACATATATATATATATTACATATATATATATATATATATATATATATATATATATATATATATATATATATATAGAGAGAGAGAGAGAGAGAGAGAGAGAGAGAGAGAGAGAGAGAGAGAGAGAGAGAGAGAGAGAGAAAGCGTAACAAACATACAGAGACAGCGACGGACAGAAGGAGAAACAGCTAAGCAAACCTACACACCCTTCCAGGGCACAGAGACCTGTGGGAAGCAGGCTCAAGGATCGAGAGATCAAACCAGTGCTTCTTCCACATTCCCCCCGCGTGTGTGTTACACAGTACCTGCGCACATTTATATACACCTCCGCACAAAGATACAAGCACCCACATAAATACAAGCACACACACACACACACACATACAGGCATACACACATATACACACACAAAAACACTCACACACACACACACATACACACACACGCATACAGACATACATACACACACACACACACACACACACACAAGCATACACACACATACACACACAAAAACACGCACACACACACACAGGAAACGGGAAATGTAGGAGATTAGACACTGGAATCAAGAAGCGCTCTGAGGGACACAACATATAATCAGCAATAAAAGACAAAGACAAAAGTGTATTCCTAAGTGCATTCGGGAAGGGAGATGAGGGTGCGCCAGGGGTACCTCGTCATTCCCCCTCTCCTCCCTCCCTCTCTCCCTCCCTCCCTCCCTCCCACCCCCAGTGTCACGTACCTGCATCGACAGGAGCTTTACAACCGTACCTCTAGCTCCACCTTACCTCCCTCCCTCCATCCCTCCACCTCCATCCACCAGAGGCAGCCCACGTCCCCTCTTCCTCCTCCACCCCCTTTTAACTACCAGAAGAAGCACCTATACCCACCCCATCCCTCTTTAACCAACAGAAGCATTCCATCCTCACCCTCCACCAGAAGCAGCATCTCCATCCTCCCTCTCTACACCCCCTCCCCCCTCCACCCCCTCCATCCACTAGAACCAGAACCTCCATCATCCCCCTCCATCCCTCTCCCACCCCCTCCCCCCTCCACCCCCTCCATCCACTAGAACCAGAACCTCCATCATCCCCCTCCATCCCTCTCCCACTCCCTCCATCCCCCTCCCCCTCCATCCCTCTCCTACTCCCTCCATCCCCCTCTCCCTCCATTATCTCCTCCACCCCTTCCCCCTCCCTCCACCAGAAGTAACACCTCCATCC
>NW_028234411.1:13420907-13423407 GCF_977035675.1 Penaeus japonicus
CATTATCATTACTGTTAGAATTATTGATATTATCATAGATGCTGTTACTGTGGATATGTTGATAAAGCTAATTAGTAGCATTGTTATTATTATCATTACAGTTATCGTCATTATCATAATCACTACAATTCTCATTGTTATTATCATTATTATTATTTTCCTTTTATAATTTTCATCTTTATTATCATTATCATTACAGTTATCATTATCATGATCATTATGATCATAATTATAACTATTATCATTTTCATAATTATTGTCATCATTATTAATTCTGTTATTATTATGATTATAATCCTTATCATTGTTATCATTATTATTATTATCACCATTATCAATGCTGTTATGACTATGATGATATCAATACCATCTTAATTATTATTATATATGAAAAGATATGTAAGGAAAAATAAATACAACTAGCTATACATGTATAATAAAAAGGACATCATCATTACTACTTTATCAGCTTTAGCCAAAAAAAAAAAAAAAAAAAAAAAAAAAAAAAAAATCTTATGCAGTAGTTTATGATGGAATAAAGCATGTCCACTTTATTCATGGATAATCTTGATAGAAGGATTTTTGCGTATCTGTAAACAGCTTAGATATTCGAAAATGAAACTGTATCTGCATTTTGAACCTTCGTACCATCTCTCTCTCTCTCTCTCTATCTATCTATCTATCTATCTATCTCTCTCTCTCTCTCTCTCTCTCTCTCTCTCTCTCTCTCTCTCTCTCTCTCTCTCTCTCTCTCTCTCTCTCTCTCTCTCTCTCTCTCTCTCTCTCTCTCTCTCTCTGCAATTTCTCATGTTGAAATGAACGATTGAAAATATTGCACGTTCAAGTTTAAGAATTACAATGAGTTTTATAAAAGACTAGTTGAGAAGTACAGATAATTGACAGATTAATGCAACTTAGCCTGGGAATGGCTGCTTTGAACACTTTCCATCTAACAAGATAAAGAACAGTTGCATTGTACCAGCGTAACTTCAGGAATTAAAAAAGAAAAAAAAAGAAATAAGAGCGAAGCAATCTGGTAAAATATAAGGTGAGTTAGTAATCTGAGGTAAAACGACGGCAACTCAGGTGGTATCCGGTTACATCTACTATGACATACGGCAGAGAAATTACAAAGTAAGAACATTCCAGAGGCTAATATGACCCTCTTTCAGAAGTCTGTCGTTGATTTTAGGACTCAGAAATCAGAGAGAGAGGAGAAAGATATACACTAGTCATGGCCTGTTTAAAAGATTTGATGCAGTAAGACCTTGGTGTATGGTCTTTAAAATTGCTAGTTATAATATGGGATTTACTAGGGAATACGTGTTACTGCGGGCGTGTTCTGATGTGAGTGTGACTGTAGCATATGTTAAGCACTATGGCCCTTGGCACCTTGCTGTGACTGAGGCACTGGGGATCATCGCAAATGCAGTCGTGTTTAGGTGTGAGTGTGTCTGTGTTGTATGGCGGTTTCTCGAGGGATGATGACTCGAGCCTTATTCAATTTATGATGATAATGATGTCAGTGATGATGATCATAATAAACATGAAAAAATGTTGATGTTAATGATGATAAAATGATGATAATTAGAATACTTATCCTTATCATTATCATCATTACTACCATCATCATTATTATATTCATCCTTGGTATCAATATCATTATCATTATCTTTATCATTGTCATCATTGTTGTTGCTATTATCATTATTATCATTATCATTACCAATATCGTTTTATCACGGTTATCATTATTTGTATTATTATCATTATTGATACTTCATTTGTAGTATTTTCCTTATCATCTTTATCATTGCCATTACTATCACCAATTTCAATATTGGTACCCTTTATTATAATTAGCATTATAATCAGTATCATCATCATTTCTATAATTGTTATCATTAACATTAACATAGCTGTTTTTCATTATTGCTTTCTCTTTATTTCTTTGTCATTAGCTTCATCGTTATTGATATCAGCCTCATTATTATCGTTACTATTTTTTTTCTTTTCTTTATCATAACTTTATTAATTACTGTTATCATCATTATTAATATCATTATCATTATCATTATTATCATTATCTTTATCATAATCATTATTGCTATCATTATCAATATTACTATAATCATTATTATCATAATTATTATCAACACCATCATCATTATTATCATGATTATTATTGTTAATATGATTATCATTATTATCATCATTATCATCATTGTTATTAACATTATCAGTATGATTATCATAATCATTATTATCATTTTCTTTATCATTATCATCATCATGAATATCATCATTATTAATACTATCATAATCATCATCACTAGTAATACTACTATTTCTGTTATCATCCTTATACCAATGATGATAATACTAACGATGATAATAACAATGATATGAATAAAAATCAAACTAGAATAAGATTGGTGATGCTAACAAAGCTTCTACTAAAAGTAAAAGTAAGGATAACAATAAGAATGTGAATGACAAC
>NW_028234411.1:13438407-13443407 GCF_977035675.1 Penaeus japonicus
AAGAAGAAGAAGTCGTAAAGGGAAGACGTTATGGAGGAGGAAAAATAAGTTATGGTCGGAAACTCGGGTCAAGACGATGAAGTCAGTCCTCGGAGGCAAAGAAAGGTGAGGGATGCAAGCAAGGAGCGAAGGGCCGGACGAGCTTAAGTAGAAAGAGAGGGGGAAAAAAGGGGTCAGATAAAAGCCAAGACGCAGAGAAAGTTGAGAAAGACGGAGGAAAGGGGGAAAGGAATGCGGCTGACGAACGGCATATTGGGCAGCTAATGATATGGAAGAACGGGACGAGAACAAGTGCAGAATGAGAAGAGGAAAACAGAGGGCTGAAGTGAGATTTAAGAAATTTGTAGGCGAGGGGAAGGAAGGAGGAAGACTTTCGCTAAAGAGATCGCTATCTTCTCACTGAACTTGGTAGCTGAGGGCAACACGGGCATGTATGTGTCTCCAGCTTAGTAACTGCGCGTGTGAGGTTACAGAAACATCTATATTTACTCGTCATTTAAAGGGAGCGAGAAGATTCTGAGCAAGGGAGATGTAGTGTGTGGAATTAACTGATGCGTATATTTAATGAAGGTTTAATGCTTCACACATAGGAAAATCATTTAATTTTTAGTCTACTTTTAATCCGAGACGCATGATTTTTCTTCCTTTTTTCTCTTGGATATTGGATAGGGCCTTTCTAAAGGCTTTAACACACAATACAACTTAATTCAGTTTCGGTCAACAGTAACATAGTACTTTCGTAATTAATTAGGCGGCTTTGATCTTGTCAAACTGATTACACCGATGTACCACATTTGTGTACTTTGATTAGTTTCATTTAATTTCATTTGAATTCGAAGGAAAACTAGCAATTTATATTGCCTTGTGCTTATGTTCTAAATGTAACGGATAACCTGTAATTGTTGATAACCTTAGCCGTGATTGAATTCATTACCATAATAAGTTTTCAATTAAAAACTTATTTGGCGAAATTGCAAAATATTTACTTAGCCTGTATCATATGAATACTTTAACGTCTCTAATATTTCGCAAAAAAGGATATATCAATATATTCCGTTCAGTAAATTGTACCAATCTCAGCTCTCTTACCATGCACCGCACCTCATCCTCAACCCTTCCTTATATATAAAGCTGAAAAATCTCTCACGTCCTTAGGTACAGACTGACCGTACCTCGTCGTACCATTAGTGAGAGACGGAGCTGTGGGTGTCAATTACCCTCGTGGCCGTGGAGCTAATCTTATAATGATGTTAATTAGATGTGCAATGATACTCAGGATGCCAGAATCTCATGAAACAAATATTTACAGGTGGAGATACTACGACCGACCGGACCGCAAAGGTGAGTGTGTGTGTGTGTGTGTGTGTATGAGTGTGAGTGTGAATGGTTGCCAAGCTGTCGAATACAGAGATGACAAGTGTGAAGGGTTTCGACGTGTGGATGGATGACATGTTTTTCATACTCGACGAAATGAGACTTAGTGTCGTGTGTTGGTATTTACGGGCCCATATTTTTGTGACTTCCGGACGATGAATCTTGAGCGAAGACATGTCACATATCATGCTAGCTTCTGATGAGCTTGGGCGAAAGGGTTGCATTGGGTTGAAAGTTATTTTTCTTACTTTTTTTTTTTACTTCATCCCCCCCCCCTCCGGTTTCCGTCTGTCTACGCAGCTGTTACTTGCCCTTCTACGTCTTTGTATTGTTATGTTTGGATCTGTTATTCATCAAGAGCCAATTGCAAAGATTGAAATAATCGTGATAACTCAGGTAAGTGTTCATGCCACAAACATGTGACAACTATAACTTTTGCAATGTCGGGCATCATTATATCACTATCGTCATAATAACTGCAATGGCCAGTATATCCATGGCATTATCATTTTCAACATTGTTAGAATATAAAGAAGTACCGTTAGCATACTGTCAGAACAGAAAATGGCCATTCCTTCACCCTTGGGGGATATCCCAACAATTACCGTCATTCGCTATTAACACCCTATTAGCTCACTGCTCTGGTGTTTTAAAAAGAGGTGTCTTTTTCACATCCACCCGGCCCCTCCACCTCTGTCTTCCTCTCTCACTCTCTCTTTCACTCTCTCTCTCCTTCACTTTCTCCCTTTCTCTTTTTCTCCTTCTCTCTCACTCCCTTTTCTCTCCTTCTCTCTCTCTCTCTCTCTCCATCTATCTATCTATCTATCTATCTATCTATCTATCGATCTATCTATCTATCTATCGATCTATCTATCTCTCTCTCTCTTTCTCTCTTTCGCTCTCTCTTCATTTCTGTCTCTCTCTCATTATCCTTCTCTCTCTTTCCTCCTCTTCTCTCTCTCTTTCTCTCTCTATCCTTCTCTCTCTCCTCTCTCTCTTCTTCTCTCACTCTCATTCTCTCTCTCCTTCTCTTTCTCTCTCTCTCTCTCTCTCTCTCTCTCTCTCTCTCTCTCTCTCTCTCTCTCTCTCTCTCTCTCTCTCTCTCTCTCTCTCTCTCTTTCTCTCTCTCTCTCTCCATCTATCTATCTGTCTATCTACCTTTCTCTCTCTCGCTCTATCTATCTATCTATCTATAAATCTTTCTTTCTCTCTCTCTCTTTCTCTCTCTCTCTTCCTCTCTCTCTCCCTTTCTCTTTCTCTCTCTCATTTTCCTTCTCTCTCTCCTCCTCTCTCTCTCCTTCTCTCTCTTCTTCTCTCACTCTCATTCTCTCTCTCTCTCTCTCTCTCTCTCTCTCTCTCTCTCTCTCTCTCTCTCTCTCTCTCTCTCCCTCCTCTCTCTCTCTCTCTCTCTCTCTCTCTCTCTCTCTCTCTCTCTCTCTCTCTCTCTCTCCCTTTCTCTTTCTCTCTCTCATTTTCCTTCTCTCTCTCCTCCTCTCTCTCTCCTTCTCTCTCTTCTTCTCTCACTCTCATTCTCTCTCTCTCTCTCTCTCTCTCTCTCTCTCTCTCTCTCTCTCTCTCTCTCTCTCTCTCTCTCTCTCCCTCTCTCTCTCTCTTTCTCCAAATAGAACCTTTTCGACTAAAAAAGAAAACAAAAAAGCAGAACCCGATCCGAACTCTCTTTCGACAGTAATGGTAAGTGGCGCTGGCGGGGGCGATGGTCACGCGGCCACGGTGAGCGCGGGTGCCAGGACGCGAGGCTTTATCAAAGTCACGAAAGACACTAAATCAAAGGTCGGCTTATCGTTGGAGGCGCCGCTTTCTCTCCGCCAGCCGTCCATCACCTGCACGTCACCTCCCTCCGTCACTCGTCGATATTCGGTACACGGGCGCCGCCACCCGCCCGCCCGCCCGCCCGCCACCCGCCTTTGGGCTATTTTCTACGCGTTCCGTTTTCTTTGCTCTGTCTGCCTGCTTGTCTGTCTGTCTATTTATTTGTCTTATTCTCTCTCACTCTCTATCTTTCTTTCTCTCTCTCTCTCTCTCACTTTATCTCTCTCTCTCTCTCTCTCTCTCTCTCTCTCTCTCTCTCTCTCTCTCTCTCTCTCTCTCTCTCTCTCTCTCTCTCTCTCTCTCTCTCTCTCTCTCTTTCTCTCTCTCTCTCTTTATCTATCTACCTATCTGTCTCTCTCTCTCTCTCTCTCTATTTATCTATCTATCTATCTCTCTCTTTCTCTCTCTCTTTCTCTATCTCTCTCTGTCCTACTCTCACTCTCACTCACTCACTCTATCTATCTATCTATCTATCTATCTATCTATCTCTCTCTCTCTCTCTCTCTCTCTCTCTCTCTCTCTCTCTCTCTCTCTCTCTCTCTCTCTCTCTCTCTCTCTCTCTCTCTCCTTTTCTTACTCTTTCCTCCTGTATTTATTCAGCTAAGTCAAAGTAACAATAGCAGCCTGAAATCCAACAAGAAACCGATTATAAATTACGGATTAGCGTCGTCGGCTGATAAGGCTAAGTAAAAAGCCTCCCATGATAAGCTGATGGCCTCGCTCGCCGACCCTCTTGCTCTCACGACAGGTGTTATAACCGTCTTCTTGATCCTCTTCCTCTTCGTCCTCTTCTCATCCTCCTCCTCCTCCTCCTCAAAGCCTCTCCTTTCTCTTCCTCTTATTCCTCAACCCCATCCTCCCCGCCCCCACCCCCCACCCCCCATCGTGACACCTCACCCTCGCTACGTTGACGAATTATGTTTAATATTAGATCCGTCGTAAATCAAGAGAGCTGTCGTTTGCTCCTATTACGGGCGTCTGTCACTCCATCTTGTGCCCAGCACCTGGCAGCTAACACTTGAAAGGGGCAGCGGAAGCCATGTGGTTCCTCGCTGACGGACTACCAGGTGTGCATAGCTTTGCTGGAGCGTTTACCAGGGGGTAATCGTGGCTTCGTCCTGGGATTAACAGGTGCCGTCTGTGATTCTGCTGTGATTGCGATATGCCTGTAGTAGTTAACTGTCTCGGGTTTGTCTGAGTCATTTTGCTTGTTCTTCGAAACGTACTTGTATGACGAACTTGTCTGAAGGTATTGCCGTTGTTTTGGGGTGTTGTTGTTGTTTTTCTTCTCTGTAGACGTTTGTCGGAAATGGTGCGCTGCTTATGGCGCCATTTTAGCTTTTGCAATGATAGCCTTGACGTTCCCTGTCCATCCCTTAGCAGCTGCTAAATGTTCGCAGTGCTGACTTCTGACAGGGGCCTCTATGGTGCGTATCATTGTTACCAGGTGTTCACAGACGTTCTCTCTCTCTGCCGTGAGTTAAATGTTGATCTGCTAAAGGGGTTAAAGTGCTATGGCATCGAGTCAGACCCTCCTGTCACATGATAGTGTTGGTTATATAAGCGTTCCGGTGGCGTTGGAATGACGGGATACTAAATAGAATTAATGATGCACGGCCAATGATACATATAGTGTCTTCCTTTGAGACGCGTGAGCTTTATCTCAGCGTCTGGCACAGGGAAGAGCCAGGCTCTGACAGTGACGACAGAGAGCAAAAACTTATCACATTGACAGTTAGGAAGATGGAGAAACTGCAGTCAGACTTAAATTTGCCTTGCAAAGAGCATGAGGTCTC
>NW_028234411.1:13448407-13450907 GCF_977035675.1 Penaeus japonicus
GGGGGGGAGTTTTTGTTTCTTTTCCCTCTTCTTCTTCTTCAACATCTTCTTCTTCTGCTGCTCATTTCTGTTTCTTCTCCATCTTCTTCTTCTTCTTCTTTTTTTTCTTTTTCTGCTTCTTCCTCGTCTCCATCCCTGTCTCCATCTTCGCTGTCATCATCGGTTTCTCCCTCTTCTTTCTCTCCTCTTTCTTTTTCTCCTCCTATTGTTGCTTCTTCCTTTTCCTTCTTCTCCATCTACCACTAAAAATAATAGTGGTTCTTCTTCTCCTGTAGAATGACGGCAGCTAATGCGGTGATGACAGCGGGCGGGGAGAGTGTTAATGAGTGTTACAATAGTGACAATGCGTGTTGTGAAGATGGGGATCCTTGGCTTAGCATTTTGTCCCTTTTCTTTGATTTCGTCCATTCCTTTGGTCTCTTTGTGTGATTCATTTTCTCTCGTCGGTATTACAAGAGGGAATGAGAGAGAGAGAGAGAGAGAGAGAGAGAGAGAGAGAGAGAGAGATTTTGATTTTGATATGTTTATTCATACTATATACATTGTATACACATGAATAGGCATAGGAACTATGCCTAAATGATTTGTACAGTTCATATTAGTTTCTGAGACATACATTGTTGGTAAAACAGATATTACTGTGACCCTGTCAATCAATAAGCTAGGGCAAAGAGAGAGAGAGAGAGAGAGAGAGAGAGAGAGAGAGAGAGAGAGAGAGAGAGAGAGAGAGAGAGAGAGAGAGAGAGAGAGAGAGGAGAGACACACACACACACACACACACACACACACACACACACACACACACACACACACACACACAGATATATATATATATAAATAAATATATATATATATATATATATATATATATATATATATATATATATATATATATATATATATATATATATATATATATATATATACATAGATATATATATATTTATATATATATATATATACATATATATATATATATATATATATATATTTGTATACACATACACCGCACACACACACTCACACACACACACACACACCACACACACACACACACACACATATATATATATATCTATATATATATTATATATATATATATATATATATAATATATATATATATATACATAATATATATATATATATATATATATATAATATATTATATATATAAAATATATATATATATATATATATATAATATATATATATATATATATATATATTATTGTGTGTGTGTGTGTGTGTGTGTGTGTGTGTGTGTGTTGTGTGGTGTTGTGTGTGTGTGTGTGGTGTGTATGTGTAATACATACATATATATATATATATATATATATATATAATATATATATATATATATAATATATATATATACATATAAATATATATATTATATTTATATATATAGAGAGAGAGAGAGAGAGAGAGAGAGAGAGAGAGAGAGAGAGAGAGAGAGAGAGAGAGAGAAAGAAACAGAGAGAGAGAGAGACAAACAGATAGATAGAGACAGAGAGAATGATTATCATTCAATAGATACTTTGTAAAATACTTTATTAGAGCTAATAGCAACAAACCAGTCTATCTAGTGCTATAGTACGTGTAAGGACTCTCCATTCATTTCCCTCTCTTCTTCGAAATAGTGACGAAGAATGTTCCTCGAAATAGCAGCCTGGCGGTGTGCGAAAATTTCATATTCTTATTGCACTTTACATGGGGTGGCGATGGTGGGTGGAGCAAGGAGCAAGGAGGTGGGGTGGTGTGAATGGGAGGAGTGGAGGAGGTGGAACTAAGGTGGAGCAAGGAGTTATTGGTAGAGGTGGAGATAGATCTGAGGGTGGGGTGAATTGAATGGGGGTAGTGGAGGAGGTGGAACTAAGGTGGAGCAAGGAGTTATTGGTAGAGGTGGAGATAGAGCTGAGGGTAGGGTGGAGTGAATGGGGGGTGGGGGGATAGTGGAGGAGGTGGAACTAAGGTGGAGCAAGGAGTTATTGGTAGAGGTGGAGATAGATCTGAGGGTGGGGTGAATTGAATGGGGGTAGTGGAGGAGGTGGAACTAAGGTGGAGCAAGGAGTTAGTGGTAGAGGTGGAGATAGAGCTGAGGGTAGGGTGGAGTGAATGGGGGGTGGGGGGTAGTGGAGGAGGTGGAACTAAGGTGGAGCAAGGAGTTAGGGGTAGAGGTGGAGATAGAGCTGAGGGTATGGTGGATTGAATGGGAGTAGTGGAGGAGGTGAAGTTGGAGTGAAGCTGGTAGTGGAGGAAGAGTTAGTGGATAAAACCGGTGGTGGAGGAAGGGGTTAGGAGTAGGAGGTGCAAGTGGAAGTAAAAATGTAGGTGGAGTGAATAGCAATAGTGGAGGAGGTGGAGTTAGGGATGGATCTGATGGTAGTGGAAGGGGTTAGTAGCAGGATTTAGAGATGAAGGTGAGGTTAGGATGGATCTGATGATAGAAGAAGGGTTAGGAGTAGACTAGGAGGTGGATGAGGAAGTGGAAGTGGGGT
>NW_028234411.1:13465907-13468407 GCF_977035675.1 Penaeus japonicus
ACAGTTGAAGAATCAGCTGTTATTTTTTTTCTTCTTTTTTTTTCTATTCCGTCAGAGCGCTGCACATGCGGACATTTTACGAGAGAAAAAGGGCGGTAGCTGGATCTAGGGGACCTGTAGTGTGAAAGCTAGGAGCGTATTGAGAGAACTGAGGACATGTTTTTGTTCTCATATAAAATATGCTGTGGCTAGTTCATACTACTACATTCGAATTTTACTTTATTTGCAGAAAGGAGCTTCATCTTTGCACTCAGACACTCATGTCTTGAGCCCATTAAAGGATCCTATATCACCTTCCATCAATATCCATCTGCAATGTTTACATCTACGTTAATATTCAGCACCTCTACAAACCTACTATCCTCGTACGTCCCATCATGAAGATAAACGTAAGGACGGCCATTAAATCACATATCTCGTGAGCACCTGCACTATAAGGCTAGGGGCGTCGGGAAGAAGCGTCAGCCTCCTCTTAGAAGGATTCCAAGAGTCTAACTTTATTGCCTTCTGGAGAACACCCTCAAGAGTGAGATGTAGGTTCGAATTCTTCATCTTATTGGGGTTCCGATGAGCTTTTGTTCGTGGGATTGTGAAGGGTCGTCGGATCTTTGGAACATTTGGGTCTCTGATATGGATATTATCGTTGATGTTTGGGGATTGGACGAGTTTTATTGTAGATGATATTGATATTAATAGAACTGGGGGAATTTTGTTATCTATAATGGTAATGATGATGATAACTGATACTTGGGCAGGATGCGTTCGAACGTCTTTATAAAATACAAATGAAAGTCATAAAATGGGCGACTTTTGTCGTAGATAACATCAGTGATGATGATAACAGGGATATCTGAGCTTCGGGCGCGACATACCAGCATCTAGGCGAAGACAGCGAGTACGCGAGGCATCCAAGGTTCAGTGGGCGGCTCGTGGGCGTGTGTCGGGCTAAGGCGTTAAGGGCTGTTGGTTAAGGGGAGCTTTGTTAGGGTTCCGGGCCGGGGACATGTTGCACAGTTGCTAGCTATGGTACTGATAATGCTGATGACTGATTATATTTGCAATGATACCTGAAATAACGGTAATGGCGATGATGATACTAATGATGGTGATGATGATGATGATTATAAGAATAAGAGTAACGCCAATGATAATGATAGTCAAAATGATACAACTGCTACTACTAATGATGATAATGAAAATAACAATAGTGGTAATGCTGATGATATTGATAATGATAATAATGATGATAATATAGATATTAATAATAATGATAATGATGGTGATAATGATAATAGCAATGCCAATTAAAATGCTGATGATGATAAAGATGATAATGATTATGATGATGATATAAAGAGAATGATACCAACAATACGATAATGAAAGCCCTCATAATTGCAACAAATAGTTAGGATTATACTTTTAAATGACCAGATGCACAAATATTTAATCAGTTTATGATAAATCAATTACTTTCACTTCCACTTACATAAACACATATTCGACCACCTGCAAGTAAAAAAAAATCCGAGCAAAAAAGAACAATAATACAAAGAAGATACAGAAAACATAAACATTGAGCTACGTATGTGCAGTAATAAACGCATGTGTTCAAGTGTTAGCTTTTCATACATTTATAAACACGTGGGCGCGGAGGTACATTCACAAAGACACGTCTACACGCCCGCCAACAATGGCACAGCTTCACACATACGTACATATATATCAAGATACATAAAGGATATCTTCCCAGAGAGACGCTCAGTCATATCAGATTATACTTCAGGAATACTCTGTGCTTGTATGACTATGATGGATGTATGAGAGAGAGGGAGAAGAGGGAGGGGGAGAGAGAGAGAGGGGGGAGAGAGAGAGAGAGGGAGTGAGAGAGAGAGCAAGAGAGAGAAATAGAGAGAGAGGGGGGGGGGAGGAGAGAGAGAGAGAGAGAGGGGGGGGGGGGAGAGAGAGAGAGGGGAGAGAGAGAGAGAGGGGGGGGAAGGAGGGAGAGGGCGTGAGAGAGAGAGCAAGAGAGAGAAATAGAGAGAGAGAGGGGGGGAGGGAGGGAGAGAGCGAGAGAGAGAGAGAGAGAGGGGGGGGGGAAGAGAGGGGGGAGGGAGGGAGAGAGCGAGAGAGAGAGAGAGAGAGGGGGGGGGGGGAGAGAAAGAGAGAGAGAGAGACAAAGACGGAGACAAGAGGAGAGCTAGGTATGAGACAAAAAAAATAAGAGACGATAATGAAATGGATAGAAGCACGAAAATCCAGCTTACACCTAAAGCATAAAACATGAACAGATTACTAGATAAAAAGATTCAAACAAACAAACAAAATCACAGACATGGCGGTTTCTATCCCGCGAGAGAAGGCGAGAAGAAATCACCTAATAACGAAATATTAAAAGAATACACACACACACACAATTAACGAACTCCGAAGCAGCCTCGCATACGCCCGTGCTCAAAGGAGGCCAAGAAGTCATCACTCCGAGGCTCAAGAAACAGAG
>NW_028234411.1:13478407-13483407 GCF_977035675.1 Penaeus japonicus
CCCTCTCTCCTTTCCTTCCTTTCCCCTTTCTTCACTCTTTCCCTCACCCTCTCTTCCTCCTTCTTTCCCTCTCTCCCTCCCTCTCACCCTCCCTCCCTCCCTCCCTCCCCCCTCCCTCTCTCACCCTCCCTCCTTCCCTTTCTCTTTCTTTCTCTCCCTCTCACCCTCCCTCCCTCCCGCCATCCCTTCCTTCCTCTCCCTTCCTTCCCCTCCCTCCCTTTCTCACTCTCTTCCTTCCCCTCCCTCCCTCCCTTCCTCCCCTTCTCAATCCCTTCCTTATCCTCCCTCCCTCCCTTCCTTCCCCTCTCCCTCCCATCTTTCCCCCCTCCCTCCCTCTCTCTCTCCCTCCCATCCTTCCCCTCCCATCCTTCCCCTCCCATCCTTCCTTCCCCTCCCTTCCCTCCCCTCCCTTCCTCCCCTTCTCAATCCCTTCCTTCTCCTCCCTCCCTCCCTTCCTTCCTCTCTCCCTCCCATCCTTCCTCCCTCTCTCCCTCCCTTCCTTCCCCTCTCTCCCTCACTTCCTTCCCCTCTCTCCCTCACTTCCTTCCCCTCTCTCCCTCACTTCCTTCCCCTCTCTCCCTCCCTTCCTTCCCCTCTCTCCCTCCCTTCCTTTCTTTCTCTCCCTCCCTTCCTTTCTTTCTCTCCCTCCCTTCCTTTCCCTCTCTCCCTCCCTTCCTTTCCCTCTCTCCCTTCCTTCCTTTCCTTCTCTCCCTCCCTTCCTTTACCTCTCTCCCTCCCTTCCTTTCCTTCTTCTTCCTCCCTTCCTTTCCCTCTCTCTCCCTCCCTTCCTTTCCTTCTCTCCCTCCCTTCCTTTCCCTCCTCCCTTTCTCCTCCCTCCCTTCCTTTCCCTCTCTCCGTTCTCTCCTTCTTCCCTCTCCTCCCTTCCTTCCCTCTCTCCCTCCCTTCCTTTCCTTCTCTCCCTCCCTTCCTTTCCCTCTCTCCCTCCCTTCCTTTCCCTCTCTCCCTCCCTTCCTTTCCTTCTCTCCCTCCCTTCCTTTCCCTCTCTCCCTCCCTTCCTTTCCTTCTCTCCCTCCCTTCCTTTCCTTCTCTCCCTCCCTTCCTTTCCCTCTCTCCCTCCCTTCCTTTCCCTCTCTCCCTCCCTTCCTTTCCCTCTCTCCCTCCCTTCCTTTCCCTCTCTCCCTCCCTTCCTTTCCCTCTCTCCCTCCCTTCCTTTCCTTCTCTCCCTCCCTTCCTTTCCCTCTCTCCCTCCCTTCCTTTCCTTCTCTCCCTCCCTTCCTTTCCCTCTCTCCCTCCCTTCCTTTCCCCCCCCCCCCCCCTTCCTTTCCCTCTCTCCCTCCCTTCCTTTCCCTCCCTCCCTTCCTTTCCCTCTCTCCCTCCCTTCCTTTCCCTCTCTCCCTCCCTTCCTTTCTTTCTCTCCCTCCCTTCCTTTCCTTCTCTCCCTCCCTTCCTTTCCCTCTCTCCCTCCCTTCCTTTCCTTCTCTCCCTCCCTTCCTTTCCCTCTCTCCCTCCCTTCCTTTCCCTCTCTCCCTCCCTTCCTTTCCCTCTCTCCCTCCCTTCCTTTCCCTCTCTCCCTCCCTTCCTTTCCCTCTCTCCCTCCCTTCCTTTCCCTCTCTCCCTCCCTTCCTTTCCCTCTCTCCCTCCCTTCCTTTCCCTCTCTCCCTCCCTTCCTTTCCCTCTCTCCCTCCCTTCCTTCCCCTCTCTCCCTCCCTTCCTTCCCCTCTCTCCCTCCCTTCCTTCCCCTCTCTCCCTCCCTTCCTTCCCCTCTCTCCCTCCCTTCCTTTCCCTCTCTCCCTCCCTTCCTTTCCCTCTCTCCCTCCCTTCCTTTCCCTCTCTCCCTCCCTTCCTTTCCCTCTCTCCCTCCCTCCCTCCAACGGAAACAGATTAACGACGAAGTGGCGAGACGGGAAGTGAAACAGGAAGGCGGGAGGCGAGGGAGGGGTCGTGAGGCGAAGTGGAATCGGCTGCAGGGAGCATAGGAGGGCCGTGGAGGGAAGGTAGGCCAGTGGAGGGAAGGTAGGCCAGTGGAGGGAAGGTAGGCCAGTGGAGGGAAGGTAGGCCAGTGGAGGGAAGGTAGGCCAGTGGAGGGAAGGTAGGCCAGTGGAGGGAAGGTAGGCCAGTGGAGGGAAGGTAGGCCCGTGGTGGGAAGGTAGGCCAGTGGAGGGAAGGTAGGCCAGTGGAGGGAAGGTAGGCCCGTGGTGGGAAGGTATGACAGGGAAGGATATGTTAGATATTAGAGGGAAGGTTGGCTAGTGGAGGGAAGGTTAGCTAGTGGAGGGTAGGTTAGCCGGTGGAAGGAAGGTAGGCTAGTGGAGGGTAGGTATGTCAGTGGAGGGAAGTTGGGCCAGGGGTAGGGAAGGCAGGCCAGTGGAGAATAGGTAGGCAAGCGGAGAGAAAGTAGTGGAGGGTAGGTAGGCTAGGAGAGGGAAGATAGGCTAGGAGAGGTAAGGTAGTTCAGGGGAGGAAAGGTAGGCTAGTGGAAGTAGGATAGGGTAAGCAGGCTAATGGAGTGAAGATAGGTCATTGGAGGGAGAGTAGGCCAGTGAGGGGTAGGTAGGCCAGGGGAGGGAAGGTAGGCCAGGGGAGGGTAAGTAAGGCAAGAAAGGGAAGGTGAACGGTATGAGAGGAATAAAAGTGTGAGGAAAAGGAGGGACGGGCGACGAGCGTGAATGGAAAGGGAGGGAAGGGGAGGGGAGGGGAAGGGAGGGGAAGAGAGGGGAGGGGAGGGGAGGGGAGGAGAGGAGAGGAATGGGGAGGGGAGGGGAGGGGAGGAGAGGAGAGGAATGGGGAGGGGAGGGGAGGGAAGAGGGGGGGGGGGACAAGCGAGGGTGTGCACCCCGAGACAGGTCGTAAACACTGTGGCTGCAACAAACACTTGTGCGCTATCGAGGCAATAGTCATGACACGCACACACACACCGCCAAACATCAACTCGTAAACCAAACTATCATAAACAGGCTCACAAAAGCAACGAACACAACAGGATTTTTCTTTCAGTAGAGTTGAAGATCATCTCAAAATTGTTTCTCGATTTATACCTTAACTTTCTTTCTTTTTTTTTCTTCTTTTTCTTCTTCTTTTTCTTTTTTGACTTCGTGACATGCAAATTCAAAGAATATCCAGCGGTTTCAACAGCCTCCTCGATGTTACTGTATCATTCATTTCCTTAAGTATGGAATGAGTTGTGAAATGCACCCTGAAAATCCTTGGTTAAAATAAGCCTCAGAATTTATCGGTGCAAGTTTTTGTGAAAGAGATACACACACACGCGCACAGAGTCTGACATTTAAAAATCAAAATGTAAATATAAGTCGTTCGATCTTAACATTCATCATCGCCCACTATCAAGACAATTCTTTTCTCTTTGCTGTTCTATTTGGATCTTATTTCATTCCTGTTACTACTTATTTATTCATCATTTGTGCATTTACATTACGACTTTTTACACCTTTCTCTCTTTCTCCTTATCTGTTCAACAATCACTCGTAAAGTTCGCAATAAAAAAAAATCAATACAATAACCACATCCAAAAACAACATCCATGTTCCACTACAGCAAGACGCAACATAGCTGAACATCGTGCCGTACGTGATGAAAAGTAGCGTCCTATAGATGGGCGGAACGGCGGGAAACCTTCGCAATCAAAATGTAGAGCGTAATGAGTCCGTAACACCGTGAATTTCAACCATTTACTATGTCCGGGTAACATTATCGATGAGTGAATACCCGTTGATGGTAAACTGCTACAACATCCATTCCACTGTTATATGAAATTATAGGATCCCAAAGTGCTGTTCCGCGCGCAACTTATGTGGTTATATTTTGGTAAGCAAGTTCTCTTTTGCAAGATATAGATGCATTTAAGGGCATGTATTACAGGACATCGGGATGGATTTACACCTTGGCTTTTTATGCTGTTTCTGTGCATGGCTCTCGTCGGGGAATTAGCAGAAATTGCAAGGCAGATTGCATTGTCCTTGAGCTCTTCGAAGGACATTCATTGGAACGATTTCCATTCCGGAGCTGGTGATGCAACTTTTAACATGGCTCTCCTCTAATTTGCAGCTATTTAACTTGAATCCCCTTCCTTTCCATTTCTATTTCTACCTTTCTTACCCCTCCCTCCATCTATTTTCTCTTTTTCTTGTTGTCTGTCAGTTCGTCTGTCTGTTTGTTTGTCTTTATGTCTGTCTGTCCATCTGTCTGTCTCTCTGTCTCTCTGTCTGTCTGTTGTCTGTCTGCCTGCCTGCCTGTTTTCTCTCTCTCTCTCTCTCTCTCTCTCTCTCTCTCTCTCTCTCTCTCTCTCTCTCTCTCTCTCTCTCTCTCTCTCTCTCTCCATTTATCCATACTTACCCACACAGCCCTACATTTCCACCAGCCTTCTTCCCCCACCCCTCCCCTCCCCACACACCCCTCGATCGGCTCCTCTCCCTTCCTTCCTTCCTTCCTTCCTCCCCTCTTCCCTCCCCCACTCTCCGTTGCCGTGGCTATCTGTACCCTGGCTATTAAAGCGAATTTGTGACTTTCGTTGGTGTAGAGCAAAGCTTGTTTGCATAAACAGTGTCCGCGATTGTCTCTCTTTCCATTCTGTTGCCAGTGGATGGTGTGACACGTGCATGTTTACGCTGTTGAGATATGATGGAGATTGGGAACTTTGGAATACCTCCAGATGTCTTGGTGTCTGTCTGAACGTGTCAGTTTCTTCGCTGCTTCTTTGTCTTATTTAAATGTCGATGATGAAATGAGAAATCTTGCAAGGATAAGTATGAATATATTGAGTGGTTGTGATAGCTTTGCCAAATGGTATCTTCCTGATGAAAAAAAAATCCTGTTGTCATTATGTCGTAGATGTAATGCTAAATCCTGACATGCAAACAGTCACTCCGACTAAAAGCTAATTATGTTTGATATTATTTATGGAATTTTCAGTAGTGTTTCTCTCTCTCTCTCTCTCTCTCTCTCTCTCTCTCTCTCTCTCTCTCTCTCTCTCTCTCTCTCTCTCTCTCTCTCTCTCTCTCTCTCACTCCCTCTCCCTCTCTCTC
>NW_028234411.1:13493407-13498407 GCF_977035675.1 Penaeus japonicus
ATCATAATGAGGCTCTCAGCACGGCGGGCTGCATCATCATCACTGTCATCATCACCTTCAAATTACGGCTCATTATCTAGCGTGTTGTGTACTGCAGCTCTGCCCGGCGTCATGCTTTATGCCGCTCCGCCCGGGATCCTGCCTGCCGCTCGGCCACGGGCTGGGCTCCTTCAGGCCTACTTGGAACCCGGGGGATGGATCTGTTGTTGGCTGGGGGCGTTCATGCAAAGAACTCGCGTCTTCTTATATGGTTGGTAGATATGTCTCTCTTCCTTTGTTACAAGATCTGAAGGATCACCGAGACTTTGGTGTCTTCCCGGATTTTGAAAATGTCTCTACAGGAAAGTAATGGATAAAATACCGGAAGGTTTCTTCCGCGTTACACGAGGGACAGATGCCTCAGTGTGTTTTAGCGTCGTACCTGAACCGCAGTGACACATCAATGGTTAACGGCCTTATTGGTCGCCAGTTGCAATTACGCTCTGATATAAATTTTAATCCATTCGCACATGAGTTGGCAGGTGCTTCCCCTCGCGACATGAACTTCAGATTTTACATCGAAAAGCTTTATGGTCATCTGCTGACAAAAGCGTCGGTGTCGCGGTAGATTCATTATGGATTTGGCTGACGTTTCGCTCGTTAGTTTCCGAGTGAATTTATAAGCAGGTCGTTCACCAAGCCTCGCAGAATAACGACTCAGGTGCATGAGCTTCCTTCACTGCCACTCCCTAATGCACAAACTCCATCTTTTTCAGCATTTTCCTCGAGATCTCGCATTTTTATGCGCCATACCTCACCCTACCCCCGGCCAAGCCACCACCACCACCACGCCCTGTTGGTCTTTAATACACCACGAAATTTTTAAAAAAAAGGTAAGAGATTCGTCAGTCCAGACGCACATTAATGTAATCCACCAACCCTAACCCCACCACGTTACATTTCCCCAACATTTCCCACTGTTCACACTCCACTGACCCACGACACTCCCACTGCACCCATGCTCCCTCCAGTGACCCTCAGCCCCTACAATACACTCCGCACTACTACACAATACATTCCGCCACTCTACACAGCCCGCTACACACGCTCCACCTCTGTGCACTCTGCTAATACACTCCACCGCGCCACAACACACGTTCCACCTCTCAGCATGTCCCAGGACGCCGCCCCCTGCCAGCAGCTGTCATGCTGCAGATGGGCGTACGTCTTACCACTCCTGGGTTATCTGACCACCTGTGCTCGTGACGGGCGGGGGCGGTTACGCGACGGGTATCAGAGCAATGGGGATTGGGGGATTCGCACGGTCTGCGGGGGAGGGAAAATTGCACTTGCTGGAGGGAACAAGAAAAAGAATAAAGATGAAAAATTCTTAGCAAGTGGAGGAAAATGTGTTTCATTGGTTGTAGATCGCCATTTAAAGTACTTGGAGTTCTGGAGTATTCACGGGTATTAGGGGAAAGGCAGTGTCGATGGACGTGTATGAGCTACTGTTATATCTATATACAATATGTAAGGGGAAAAAGTCATAAATGCAAACTAAGCATGGGAAAAGACATGACAGGAATCGAGGATATCATCCACAGAAAAATACAAGTCAAGAGAAATCCATCAGGCATAGAAAACATTAATGGACATAAGGGAGATACTCGATCAGCCATAAATTAGACTATGTATCCACCCCCCCCCTCCCGTTACCTCCTCTCATTCTCCCTCTCCCATCCCACTCCCTCCTCTCATTCTCCCTCTCCCATCCCACTCCCTCCTCTCTTTCTCCCTCTCCCCTCCTATTCCCTCATTTTATTCTTCCTCTCCCTCCCACTCCCTCCCCTCTCCCACTCCCTCTTCTCATTTTCCTCCCACCTCCCACTCCCTCCTCCCTCCCACACCCTCCTCTCATTCTCCCTTCCCCTTCCCATTCCCTCCTTTTATTCTCCCTCCCCCCTCCCACTCCTTCCTCCCTCCCATTCCCTCCTCCTTCCCACTCCCTCTTCCTTCCCACTCCTTCCTCTTACCCCCCCCTCTTTCCTCCCACTCCCTCCTCTCATTCTCCCTCTCCCCTCCCACCCCCTCCTCTTATTCTCTCTGCCACTCCCACCCCCACCCCCACCCCCACCCCATTCAAACCAGCGTCTCCATATTTCTGTCCCTCTTCCAATAACTTCCATCAGTCTTAATGTATTCGTTCTCATCAACGGGTTTCCTCTCTCACTCTCGCTCGCGTTCTCTCCCGAACTTGCAACATTAACCATTGAATCGCGAACTTGCATATCTCATTGCAGAAGGTAGGCTTATTTCAACACGCGTGTAAATGGGTTGTCTGTCTGTTTACTCCATTGATTGTCATTGTTGCTGTTGGGTTTTTTTCCGTTGTTGCGATTAGCATTAGCATTATTATCAGAATACCTGATGAATCTTGACGAAAAGATATATCGTCTCTTCATATTGATAGTGAGGATGATTATGATGAGGATGATAATGATAATGATGGTAACAATGATGATAATAATGATGATAGGAATTACAAAAATAGAAATGGAAAAAATGATAATGATGTTAATAATTATAATGATAATAACAATAATAACGGCAATAAGTATGATAAAGGCAGTGATAATGATAATACTGATAATAATAAATGGTATTGCTAATACTAATAAGAATGATAACACTAAAAATATAGTAATAATAAAACTATAATATTGATAATGATATTGGAGATAATAACAATAATAATGATTATAATGATAATAATAATAATACTACTAATAATAGTAATGATGATAATAATAATGATAATAGCAAAGATGATGATAAATTATATCTATGATACTGATAAGAATGGTAACAATAAAAATATAATAATAATAAATCTATGATATTGATAATGATATTGAAGATGATAATAAAAATAATGATGATGATAATAATAATAATAATGATAATAGCAATAATAATAATAATAATAATAGAGATAATGATAATGATAATAGAATATATTATGATACTAATGATTAAATAATAATAATAAGGAGATATGATAATAATGATATAAAATAATGATATTAATGATAATAATGATAATAATATTAATAATAATAATAATAATAATAATAATAATAGAATAACCATATAAACATTAACAACAACATCATTAACGATATTCCAAATAATAAAAAGGATGATGATGATAATAGCAACAATGACAGCAAATAGTACTCCCACTTATCCCCCCCCCCCTCAAAGCAAAACAAGAGCTTCGCATCAGGGGGCCTTTCACTCTCCACCAAAGCGCAATCGTATTCCCCTCTTTCCTAATCCACCCCCCCTCCCCATCCCCCACCCCCACCTCCCCACCTCCCCAGGCCCCAACCCCACCTCAACAGCCCCCACCCCTATAAGCCTTAGTGTTCATAGTTCTCCTCTACTTTCCTCTCCTTCCCTCCCTCTCTCCTTCCCTCCTTCCTTCTTTCTTATTGTTCTTTACCTCGTCCTTCCTTTTCTCCCCCTCCTTCCCTCCTTTTTATTCTTTACTTCGTCCTTCCCTTCCTCTGTCTCTTCTTCCCTCCTTCTCCTTCTTTACCTAGTCTCTCCCTCTTTAACTCGACCCTACTTCCATCTCTTTCACTCATTCCCCCCTCTCTTCCTCTCCTTCTCTTCCTCTATTTTCCTCTCTCTCCCTCTCCCTCTCCCCTCTCCTTCCATCCCTTTCTTCTCTTTCACATCCTACTCTCCCTCTCCTTCTCCACTCTCCTTCCGCCCCTCTCCTCCTCCCTCCCTCCTCTTCTCCCTCCCATTCCCACTCCTCTCTATCTCCTCTTCCTTTCTTCCGCCCTTCCCCTCCTCCCTTATTCCTCCTCTCCTTCCCACTCCCTCTCCTCTCTCTCTCCTCCTCCTTTCTTCCGCCCCTCCCCTCTTCCCTCTTTCCCTCCCTCTTCGTGTTCCTCTCTCTCCCACTCTTCTCTCCCTCTCCTATCTCCCTCCTCCTCCTTATTTCTTCCCATCCCCTCCTCCCTCCTTCCCTTGTTCACCCTCACCCATATCCCCCCCCCACCCCACCCACCTTGAGACGTAAATCTCGACCAGTTAGGCTCTGCGACATAAAAAAAAGTTCCCCTCCTCCCTTTTCTTGCTAAACCGTAATACAGCTCCCCTGCTTCGCCCCCCCCCCTCCCCCTACCGCCCTCCCCATCTCTCCTTCTCCCCTTCTCCCGCTTAGAACTCCATGGACATCCATTCCCCCTCCCCTCACCCTCTCCCCTAAGCACTACAACCCCCTCCCTCCATCCTCCTTCCTCCCTCCCTCCTTCCTCTCTCTCTCTGCCCTAACCCCCCTCCCCCTCCCCTCTCCCCCTCCCCCCCCGCACCGCAGGGAAGGGTCACCATAAAGAGCGTCGGGAGGCGATGGCGAGCGACCTCTTGCCTCGGAGGTTGCCACTCGCCCTCCCCCCCTCCCACCCCACCCCTTCCCCCCCCCCATTCCTCTATTCCTCCCTCCCCCCTTCCACCCGCCCCCACCCTGTTTCCGCCCTATTCCCCCCTCTCCTCTCCACTCTCCCCTCCCCCCTCTCCCATCACCCCGCCCCCGAGCGAGAGGGGGAATTCCCGTTTTCTCCATTCCTTCGGGTCTCCGCTTCCCCTCTTTCCGCTCGGCTCGGATCCCCTCACACCTTTCCCCTTTATGTCCTCCTTGGTTTTATGCTTCCATTTCTTCCTCCCTTTATACCCTACTTCCGGCTGTAACTCTCTCCTCTCTTTTATCTTCGCTTTTCTCTCTTGCTCTCTTTCTCTCTCTCGGCCTCTCTCTCTTGTCCTTTCTCTCTCGTCCGCTCTTTCGTTTTTTCTCTCTCTTTCTCTCTCTCTTCCTCTCTCGTTTATTCTGCTCTCTCTCTCTCTCTCTCTCTCTCTCTCTCTCTCTCTCTCTCTCTCTCTCTCTCTCTCTCTCTCTCTCTCTCTCTCTCTCTCTCTCTCCTGAATTTTATAATATTTTTATTCAAATCATT
>NW_028234411.1:13505907-13508407 GCF_977035675.1 Penaeus japonicus
CTCTCTCTCTCTCTCTCTCTCTCTCTCTCTCTCTCTCTCTCTCTCTCTCTCTCTCTCTCTCTCTCTCTCTCTCTCTCTCTCTCTCTCTCTCTTTTCCTTCCTTTCTTTCTCTCTCTTTCTCTCTTTCCTTCTCTCTCTCTCCCTCTCTCTCTCTCTCTCTCTCTCTCTCTCTCTCTCTCTCTCTCTCTCTCTCTCTCTCTCTCTCTCTCTCTCTCTCTCTCTCTCTCTCTCTCTCTCTCTCTCTCTCTCTCTCTCTCTCTCTTTCTTTCTCTCTTCGTTCTGTTCACTTCTGCTTCATCGCTCACTTATTTTTTGTTCTCTATTTTCTACCGCTCTGCCCCATCTTTCCCTTTCTTTATTGTGTTTCCATCCCTACCCCTTCTCCCTCCTTCCCCTCCCTCCCTCTCCCTCCGTCCCTCTCCCTCCCTCCCCCTACCCTCCACTTATCCACTAGTCTCCTTCTCGTTTATAACTTAATTTCCACTATCTGTTTCTATCTATCAATCTCTATCTATTCATCTATCTATCTACCTGTCTATCTAACTATCTATCTATTTATCTGTCTATCTATCTTTTTTTTTTTTTTTTTTTTTTTTGTATATCTCTTTCTTGTTCTCTATGTTCCTACCTTTCTACGTTTCTATCGATTCATCTATATATATCTGCTTACTTACTTATTTTCTTTACCAATTTTCAAAACTATCTGCATAGTTTATTCCCCTCTCGTGTCCATTTCCCTTCCCGTCACCCGTCACCCACCACTCGCCCTCCGTCACCCATCCCCCATCACCCGTCGAGGCCTGCGCATCCGTCAGCATCCGCCAGGCCCGCGCATCCGTCAGCTCCGCCAGGCCCGCGCATCCGTCAGCATCCGCCAGGCCCGCGCATCCGTCAGCATCCGCCAGGCCCGCGCATCCGTCAGCTCCGCTAGGCCCGTACATCTGCCATCATCCGCCAGGCCAGCGCATCCGTCAGCATCCGCCAGGCCCGCGCATCCGTCAGCACCCGCCAGGCCAGCGCATCCGTCAGCATCCGCCAGGCCCACGCATCCGTCAGCTCCGCTAGGCCCGTACATCTGCCATCATCCGCCAGGCCAGCGCATCCGTCAGCATCCGCCAGGCCCGCGCATCCGTCAGCTCCGCCAGGCCCGCGCATCCGTCAGCATCCACCAGGCCCGCGCATCCGTCAGCACGAAGCGGCCGTCAGTCCCGAGCAACCGTCAGCATCCACCAGGCCCGCGCATCCGTCAGCACGAAGCGGCCGTCAGTCCCGAGCAACCGTCAGCATCCGCCAGGCCCGCGCATCCGTCAGCACGAAGCGGCCGTCAGTCCCGAGCAACCGTCAGCATCCGCCAGGCCTGCGCATCCGTCAGCATCCGCCAGGCCCGCGCATCCGTCAGCACGAAGCGGCCGTCAGTCCCGAGCAACCGTCAGCATCCGCCAGGCCTGCGCATCCGTCAGCATCCGCCAGGCCCGCGCATCCGTCAGCACGAAGCGGCCGTCAGTCCCGAGCAACCGTCAGCTTCAAGTGCCGGTCAGAGAGGAGGGAGCGGATGCGGATCAAACCCAGACATCCACAAATCACTGAGCACTTGAGGTTCCCCGATCTCCCCCCCCCCCCCGCCCACTCCCCTTCCTCCTCCGCACCTCTCCCTCTTCCTCCTCCTCTTCATCCTCCTACACCTCTTCTTCTTCTTCTTCTTCTTCTTTTTTCTTCTTTACTCTTTCTTATTTTTTCTTCTTTTCTTCCTCCTCCATCTCCTCTTCTTTCTCTTTCTTTTCCTCCTGCTCCTCTTCCTTTTCTTCTTCTTCTTCCTCTTCTTCTTCCTCCTCCTCCTCCTCCTCTTCTTTCTCCTTCTTTTCCTCCTGCTCCTCTTCCTTTTCTTCTTCTTCCTCCTCTTCTTCTTCCTCCTCCTCCTCCTCCTTTTCTTCTTCTTCCTCCTTTTCTTCTTCTTCCTCCTCTTCTTCCTCCTCCTCCTCCTCTTCCTCCTCCTCCTCTTCTTCTTCTTTTTCCTCCTCCTCCTCCTCCTCCTTCTTCCTCCTCCTCCTCCTCCTCCTCCTCCTCCTCCTCCTCCTCCTCCTCCTCCTCCTCCTCCTCCTCCTCCTCCTCCTCCTCCTCCTCCTCCTCTTCCTCCTCTTCCTCCTCCTCCTCCTCCTCCCCCTCCTCCTCCCCCTCCTCCTCCTACACCCCCTTCTTCCCCTCCTTCTATACTTTCTTCCTCTCCTCCTCCTCCTCCACCCCTCCTCCTTTTCTCATTCTCCGTTCCTTTTTCCTTCTTCTCCTCTTCCTCTTACTCCTCCATCTTCCCTCTACTTCCTCATCTTCTCCTCTTCTTCCTCCTCTTCGTCTTCCTCTCCTCTTCTCCCCCCCCCCCCCCCTCCTCTTCTTGTTTGTCCTTCTCCTCCTTCTTCTCCTCTTTCTCTTCTTATTTCTTCCCCCCCCCCCACATCCCCATACCCCATACCTCTTCGTCTTCCCACTCATCCTCTATCTCCTGGTC
>NW_028234411.1:13525907-13528407 GCF_977035675.1 Penaeus japonicus
TATACTTATATATAAACACACAGACACACATATTTATATACATATGTACATATATGTATATATGTATATATGTATATATATATATATATATATATGTGTATATATATATATATATATATATATATATATATATATATATATATATATATATATATATATGTGTGTGTGTGTGTGTGTGTGTGTGTGTGTGTGTGTGTGTGTGTGTGTGTGTGTGTGTGTGTGTGTGTGTGTGTGTGTGTGTGTGTGTGTGTGTGTACAGATAACGCTATCATCATTATGATCATATCCTTTACTATTCTCTCTATGACTGCGGCTGCTGTTGTTCGCGCCGTTGCTTTCATCATTGTAATCATTATCCACCATTGCTTTTATAATTATAATGCTATTTCCACTATCATTGTAATATTCATTGTTATTGTTTTTCCTGTTATTATATTTATTGTCAGTGTCATTATCAACATGGGGAGAGTTAATGATGAAGCTGTTATGAACATTATTCGGATTGAGTGTTGCAATCATAATAACATTATTATTTGTATTAATATTTTCAACATCTTCCATTTGTTACAAGAATGGCAACTGTTTTCGTAATTGCCTTTCAGCTTCATTATAATCACGGTTATTATTAACATCATCATTATATATATGTTTGATTTTAGTTTAGCTTCAGCAGCACTATCACTGAAGTCGTTATTCTGTTAATCATCATGCAGTTTTCTGTAAGTATTATAATTTTAAATTTTAAGATTTTCTCATGGTATTTAAGTACCGCTGTTTCGGCGGACAAAACCATGATTAAGTTTCATTATTATTTCTATCTTTCTCATCATCATAGATACATTACAATATAGACTGTTGAATTTCTTTGCAATCCTTACTTTCATATTATATGAAAATGCTGTTTATGTTGCGGCCTGGGGATGCACAACTCCTCAGATATTAATAATGTTTTTTTTTTTTTTTATCTTCTTGTTTGTCAGAACCAACCTCTGACATTTAGTAACAGTCCTACTCGTGTATTTAGATTGATAAATTGGCAACCATCTAAGAAGAAAATTATAAATGGATATAGATATGTATTCCTTCATAAACGATACATCTTTATAATGATAGGATGATTTTCTTTCAATTCCTTATAACAATCATTTATTCGTATTTTGTTACCTATGTGTATTTATTTACTTTTAGTTATATCGTTTCAGTTATATTTCTTATGAATTCCTTAATCTGTTCTGCACTCACTTTATTTCCCTTCTTTTTATAGACACTTTGTTCGTCTGAATATTCTTGGCACTTATTTTACTGACACTGCCTTTGTTCATTCCGCAAAGATGGAAATAGCCTTTCACTGAACCATTAACTTCTGTTATTTATCCTTTAGAAAAAGAATTCTTCTTGTGGCATAAGGCCTGTAATTTCACTTAATTGCACACCAATGCTCAACTCTCCAAGAAATTGGTTTTGACACAAAACTCCAGCTTAGTGGGTGTACATAGATAACCTTCGAAAGATGGACACCATACTAAAAGGAGGACCATTATTAACCAGATTCAATTATTTTTTTTAATAGTTTTTTCCAATCATTTTCATTATCATGATCTTTTTTTATTCTTGCATTTCTGTATTTGCCCTTTATACCATATGACTATCTCCAAACTGTCTGTCTATCTAAGGTTGTCGGGAAGGTATTAAAAGTATGGAAGATTCCACTCCAGATACTTTATTTTCATTTATTGTAACTTTACAATTGGAAGCTCAAGAGAGGAAAACGCAATAATTTACAAATAGGGACTTGAACTGTACAAAAACAAGTAACTCAGTATTAGCATAGAGCGCAGTGTAGAGAACGCACTGCTTGTATACAGGTTCCTAGAAAGTACTTCGTGGTGTTGCATATTTTTCAATATCCAAACACTGACACAAATAATTTAATACAAACATAAAAAATGAAAATGTACTGAAGTTCACCAAGGCTGTTCACAATCACCGCAACACTAGAGTTCCACATACTGCATTTGCATTGTGTTCAGTTTTACACACAGTATCTTGCACGAACAACGCCTCCAGACACGCACGGGTGTACACCTCGATGAACTCTTTGTATACACTGAAGCTTGGGTGTAGAGGGATGTACACAGGCTCCGTGAGAGGAGCGGTGTAGCACGATATACTGATATACTTCTTAATATACCTCACTGGGGTGTACAGGAATGATTGAGAGGGGGTGGGGGGTCGTATTCGGCTAAGCTCCAGAAAATAATAAAGTAACAGGTAAATTAATAAAAAGACAGGTAACAGAACTTAACAATAACCCGAATCAAGGTCATTGGAAGTTTGGCAAAGGAGAGTTCTTAATCATTTAAAATTCAAATCTTTGATTTGAAGATTTAAGCTTCGAAAGAACATAAATATTAAGGAAATGGTACCAAGATTAGGTCCAATTATAGCAAGATATACACAGATCAATTTATAAAGATTCATATTTCAGGGAGATCCCCAT
>NW_028234411.1:13533407-13540907 GCF_977035675.1 Penaeus japonicus
CCTGGCGGAGACGGACTCGCGGTCGCTGATCTCGCCGTTGGTCTCGATCGGTTCCTGCTTGACATCCTCTCGGCCGCAGAGGCTCTCCTGCTCGTTGTCGGAGTGGTCAGCGCCGTTCTCCGTCGGGGCGAGCTCCTCGGGCGTGGCGGCCTGGTTGCTGTCGAGCCGCAGCATCTCCAGCGAGCGCTCGCTGGCACTGCCATCCCGAGTTATGGATCCTGCAGAGGCGGGGCGAGAGCCAGGTCGTGACCCAGGCCGTGAGGGTGACCGCGGGAATGTGTCACGAGTATCAGAGTCTGCACTTGGGCTCATCATGGAGTCGCCGATGCCTCGCACGCCCGCGCCTCTGTCGCCCGAGCCGAAGGAAGGTGGTAGATTAAAGGTAGAGGGAGCGCCGGCTCCGAGCGGCGGCCCACCGTGCAGGCGGGAGAAAGTGGCGTACATGCCGACCAGCTGCGGGTCCATCAGCGGCTTGGAGTAGTCGACGCTTTCGTCAATGCCGAGCCGGCGGAGAATGCTTGATCCCAGAGGTCCAGCTCCAGGTTTTGCCTTGCCAGAGTCAAAGCTTTTTTCGATCAATTTTTCGAGCGCATTTAGTACTGAGGGCGACTCGGAGTCCCCGCGGCCCTTGGGCTTGTCGAAGTCTTTTTCCCTTGGGCTGTCGCGAGGGGTTTTCTCCGGCGTCTTCTTGCCTTCGCTATCAGTCTCCGGAGCGGAGTCCAGTTTGTTGCTATAGTCGCTGTCGGGGGAGAGCAGTGCGGACTTCAGCAGGTCCCGGCTGGAGGCTCCGACGCAGTTACGGATGTGGTCCACAAACAGAGAAGTGTCAATCTTATCGCCGCACTTTTCGCATGTGATGCGTCCCGATCCAGGCTGGTCCTTCCCGAACCTTCCGCTGTCCGACTGTGTGCGCAGCTCCTGCTGTGCGCGCTCCAGTTCAAGCAGTTTGCGCACAGGCAGGGATTTCTTGCGCTTCTCACGTGTGCTCTGCCTTCGACGAGCCCCAGACTCTGTGATGGAGCGCATAATATGCTCCTTGTAATGGGCATTTTTCACCATGTGATTGCTGAGTTCCTTGAGCGATGAGAATGCCTGGTCGCATACCTTGCAGGTGAGCACGGCGTTGACGTGGCTCTGACTACTAGACTTTTCCTCGGGGGATTTCCATGAGATGATCTGCTCCTGAGAGATTATGTTAGTGTAGTGCTGTGTTTGCTGCATGTGCTGTGTCATTTCTGCAAGAGACTTGAAGCTCTGTCCGCACCACATGCACTTGAGGATCTGTCGGGTCTGCTCGGCGCCCTTGCCCAGCCACACGTCCTGCCCACGCACGAGCTTGCGTGGCAGCGGCATCGTCTCCTTGATGCTCGACATCAGGTCGCTCGAGGAAGAGGAACCGGAAGCAGCCGAAGAGGAGGAGGAAGGTGGCTTCGACGAAGGCGTCTTGGTGGGCGTGTACTGAGGTGGGAGGTGGGTGTGGACCGACGAGGCGCTGGAAGAAGGGGGCGGGATGGGTGGAGGGAGGTTCACCCCGCAGTGTTTTGCCTCCTTCATGTGAGTTGTGAGCTCTGCTAATGTGTTGAAGGAAGCTTTGCACCAAACACACTTGAGCACGTCTTTCGTGGCGTCTTGGCCCTTGCTGAGCCAGTGACTCTGCCAGGCGGTGGCGCGGCCCGAGCTCCCGCTCAAGCCGCTTCTGAAAAGGTCCAGTCCGCTGTCGCCGCCCAGTTTGCTCAGCTCACTCATCCTCTCCAGGGCTCTTGATGCCTCGGAGGGTGTGGGAGGTAGGGCGCCCATGGGGAATGGTGGAAGCTTTGTGGAAGTACTGTCACCTTTAAGCTTGCCATTCCACAGGGCCAGCTCGGGCTTGAGTGAAGCCAGGTCAGGTCTGAGGGCCATGGCTGAGGCCAGGTGTGGGGGGAGGGGAATACCCCAGGCCCCAAGGTTCTTGGCCAGGTCATGGTGGATCTTGCCCTGAGCCGCCTCCAGGAGGGCATCTGCTGCGCGCTTCCGGGGCACTGATAAGTCAAGGGGCGAGTCCCCCAGGCGATGGAAGCCGGGGGGCGGCGAGCCAGCCATGGAGGAGCTGACGGAGAGGTTGAGGAGGTCCTCCCTCGAGGGCGCGGGCGAGCGCCGGAGGGAGAAGTCGAGAATGTCGGCCTCGTTGTCGGATCCTCGCATGAAGGAGGGCGAGGACACGATCGGGCGCATCGTCGGGGGTGTGGCGCGGGGAGACATGAAGGGAGCTGGCGAAGAGTTGAGGGACTCCCGTGGCGAGTGGCGGGGGGACATCTTGGGGGATAGCCCTTCCCGTGACGTCACGCTTCCACTGTCCCTGGAAAGGGAATTCAAACGTGCATTTAACGTAATGTTAATGTCATTAGGTGCTAAAGAATTATAACCTATATTCTTAAACACATATTACATGAACATATCAAAGCTTTGATGAAAATAGATGTGAAGGAGCAATTACCTGCAGTGTCTGGGGCTGGAGCCTGGAGACTCTCCTTCCTCGCCGTCGCCAGCCATCTCCTTCCCCTCGCCCTCTTCCCCTGCAACAAAAAATGGAGCCGTTAGATCATCTTCGTTAACCGAAACTCTTTTGAGAAAGTGACAGACAATACCAATACAATACAAAGTAATTTTAATAATAGACAAGAAAGAGATCATCCTTATCGATAAATATATTCAAAACAATAGATAATAATATACAATAATAAATAATCCTAGCAACAACATCTTGCAATGCAAAATTCACAAAAGAAAGCATTATGCAGATGCATCCCCCCCCCTCCCCAGCGTCCCGAGGCCGGAGAACAAGGGCGTGATCAGTCCGCATTCTTCGGCCTCACGGGACGGCGGCAGCGGCTCCAGCCACACAGGGCGCTGCCATTTCAGAGGAGCGCCGCCTCCAAAAACCAATTAGCTCTAATGACGACACTGAGTCCGTGGCTCGCTACAATGCCCCTTAACCTGATCACCGAAGGTCCGCTGGTCCCTTCATTAGCGTAAATACTTGGTCACACTCTTCTTTTCGCCGTGTCATTAATCTATATCCCCGTAATAAGCCCGATAAAGCCCTGAAAGGACCGCTCCTTGTGTCAACAAAGGGTGGTCCGGTCGCCCTTTGTCGACCCAGAAAAACGGCGAGGGAAAAAATGCCGTAACGTAAGGGTGGGTCTCATCCCCATCTTCGTCAGCTGAGACGACTTTCTTTTCCCCCGAAGGAAGGAAGGGTCCTCCCGCGAGGACACGTTCGATCTGGCCAACAGAACCTGGAAGCGGCGCCCTTTTGCGACGCGGAGGAGAGACTGGCCAACCCTTCCTCTCTTGTGCTCCTCTAATTAATGTTATTTCCTCCATAACATTGTCTCTTAAGCCGTCACAGCGGTCCTCTTGTGCCGCATGACAGCCAATTCTCATCGTAACAAAAGTTGACTCGGTCTCCGCCTCCTTCCACGATTCTTATATTACGCCTCTCTATGGTAAGTTAATCGGGTTTGCGCGGCCTTTGTTCGGGCTAACAGGTGCCTGGCTCAGCACCTGTAAGGTATTAGGCCGCCTCTCGCTCTTAATGGATTTGCGATTGATGAGGGTTACCTTGCCAGAATACTTGACTCTTTAAGAATGACCATCCTTTATTACACGTTTACACATCTATTAATCTATCATTATCAATTTCAATGTATTTTTTTTTTGCAAAATGCTAAGGCGAAAATGTTCCTCCCGTGTCCCAGAACTTCGAGCCAATCATTACACTAACGGTCTTAAAAATTCAGCTGGCAATGTCCACGTCACTCAACAGCAATAAGGACGAGCCATGATGCACCGGTTTAATGACTTTAAACAATGTATTTCGGAATGGCTATGAATACGCAAACACATTGTTTTCCGGACTGCCATGCAGACTGATTACCGGCGTATAAATGATGAAACGAAACGCGTGGACAGGCAAGAACAACACGTAACGTTCGCCGCCACACAGACGTCCATTGGTAAGCAGTGGGATTCAGGGTAACAAGGTGGAGAGAGGGGGGTGGGGGGTAGCAGTCACCAGTATGTCAGCAGAGCTCGACACGATTTACGAGCCCGCGCTGACTGCTGACATTTGCCGCATAGTATTTGAATATTGGATCATACTGCGGGTGGAATATTACTCTGCTATCAGAGTGATCGCCTCCATAAAATCGGAAGCATAAAAATGCGGCGGTGCGTCTTGAAGCTCCGGCTCCGTGACAACCAGCACCGGAGCCGAGCCAAGCAACTCGGGTGGCCGCCTAACAGCTAACAGGCGCACCTCCCCTTCTAACAGCGGCACAAAAGCAAACAGCACTTAATCCTGTGTGCGCGTGCGTGTCCGAGCGGAATCGGAGCTCCATTCTAAATCACTTACAGTTGACGATAACCTCACAATCAGGAAATCAGAGAAAAGGATCGGTTGCAGTTGCAATAACATGGTGGTGGTGGCGGCGGTGGGCAGGTGTGACAGGGCCGCTGGCGGCTGACGGCTCGCATTGTGTTACCGCACGACAGCCCGGCACAACACGCGCTGTCCTCCTGCACCAGCCAGTGTCGCGCCTCAGAATTCGACTCTGCCCTCCCGTGCGCTCCGGCCGACTGCCGAGCGAGAGGGGCGCTGCGACACCTCGCTTTTCCTCTCGTCCTCTCAATGCGCGGAAGGAAAATACACTAATCATAAGGATTAAGAAAAAAAAAAGGTTGTCTTGAGCGGAGTGCTCGGTATGGGAGCAGCAAGACAAGGGTCAGCAGGGACGAGGGGCCCTTGACGGCGTGGCAGGTGGCCGGCCTGGCATATGACGTATTATCAAAGGACAACATGCATAATGCGTGATATATCACTCTTGCAAAAAATATATATACAACAGATATGCTAATTATATTCTGAGAAGCGAAATGTGCGAGAGTGTAAGTATATGTATATATATATAAATATATATATATATATATATATATATATATAATATATATATATATATATATATATATATATATATATATATATAAATATATAAATGCATTTGTGTGTGTGTGTGTGTGTGTGTGTGTGTGTGTGTGTGTGTGTGTGTGTGTGTGTGTGTGTGTGTGTGTGTGTGTGTGTGTGTGTGTGTGTGTGTGTGTGTGCGTCTATTGATTTCCTATCACTTAAGGAGACCCGAGCGCTGCCCGAGACGAGGCGGTGACCCGCCCAGGCAGCAATGCAAGCTTTTTGGCGATTAAAGGAACTCCTGGGCCGGCGCATCCCTGGCGGGGGCGCGCGCCTCCGCCGCGTCCGGCTGAAACAAAGTGGAGCTTTACCACACGCGATAATTATCCTATTATCAGTATTATTAATGGCCACAATGACGCGTCGGTTTGCGAGGTGACGCAGCTTTCTCGCCATCACTATCATCACCACGCTGTACCCTCACCACCACGGCGACGGTTGCCCCGCACCCGCCGTCCCTCCTCACGTCGACCATCCACAGCCATCCACATCCTCGCCACCTGCGTGGATTCCGCCCCCCCCCTTCCCATCCGCACACGAAGGCACGCCGAAGCCCCTGTGATCTGCACCTGCGGGAACATCAATCACCACGTTCACCGCCAGCCGACACCGGCAACAAGTGTCCAGCTCGACAGGTGCAAAATTCAACCGTTCCCGACCGAGCACTATTTATTATCTTTGCTCTCTCCGACGCGACGACCTTTCGGCCGGCGCGAGCGGCCGTGCAACGCTCCATCAACGGAAGAGGCGTTTTTGGCCTTGATAGCCGCAGCATCAGTCAATGCGTCGTCACTCGCGGCGAGTCCTGACGGTCACACTAACGCCGATTGACATGCACTGCCACGTCAAACGGGAAAAAGGGGGAAATAAAATAACACTGAAAAAAGAGGACATTCAATATGTAAAATTCCTCCGGTCATTACCATTACCGTTCCTACCCCCCCCCCCCTCTTTTCTCTTCTCTTCACTTCCTGCATCATTCTCATCATCCTCATTCCCGGCGAATACATGCATACCTCACAAGCGCACACTCCCTACAATGCATCTCACGACCAGATACTGACATGAAAAAACAAATAACATGCAAAATACTACATAACTTACAAAATATATGCAATTAAAAGAGGAAAGTCGGTGATACCACGGTAATGAAAAAAAGGCAGTTGAGCGGAGACGACCCATGACACGCCGGGACAATGGCGGAGTTCTCGAGCCCTTTGAGAACTATCCCTCGAGTGGTAATTACGCCAAGCAACCGAGATGCTTTTGGGGCGGCGTCTCGAGACGGAGGGGGACGCAGAATCTTTCTCAGAAGGAGGTAACGGCAGAGGGGACGGGAAGGGAAAGGAAGGGAAGGGGAGGGGGAAGGGGAGGGAGAGGGGGAATCACTCATCCTTAATTAATTTCTAGTTAAAACCCCCTTTTTTGTGAGGATCTATAGGGTCGAGGGAAGTAGCATTCACCGCTAATTAATTTTCGATCGTGGTCCATCAGTCCATTAATGACCGCGCTGGACTGTGGGCTGGGTCCCTCTCTCGTATTCTCTCTCTCTCTCTCTCTCTCTCTCTCTCTCTCTCTCTCTCTCTCTCTCTCTCTCTCTCTCTCTCTCTCTCTCTCTCTCTCTCTCTCTCTCTATCCCTCTCTCTGGGAAAGGAGAATAGGCTGATAAGAAAAAGAAGATTGACGAGAAGGAAGTGAAATAAGACCTGAATATCTTGAGCCAAGTAACCGAATAACAAAAGTGATCATTAGAATTTCAATCAATGTATTGCCTAATGATTCGGCGCTGCTGCCCTCCATAAAAAGGAAAGGCAAAAGCGCGACGGCCAGGGGGAAACGCGAATAATGCATGGAGCCAAAATGGGTAATCGTACAGAAATAAATGCGCGGAATAATGAATCCGTAGAGCGCGGAACAGTCAGCCATCCTATGCAAACACCACGGCCACACACGTTTAATTTCAGATATTGCACTTTTATCGGGCCGCTGGAGGTAGCGGGCCTTGGCGGCACTATTGAAAAAATAAAAAATCCGTTGACGAATTTCTCGGGAGAGAGAGCGGCGTGGTTGGCCAGCCGCAGCCTCCCTCTCGCCCCGGGATGAGGTCCTGAAGCCAAATACTGACGCTTTGCTTACAAGCCGCGAACATCCCCGTCCGGCCAGCATCCCGCTATTTAACCCGCATCAGCATCAACTGCATAACACCTCCTAATTCCTTCACTTCACATCAAAGTATCCACCTAAGGGCCTCCTCCACTGAGCCGAGGAGTCCCCTCAAGGGTAATTGACCGGTACGGACGGCCGTCGGGAAGGGCTACATTCCGCCTCTCTGCCCACGGAACTTGGCTCTTAGTGACCCTCGTCGGAACTGGCGAATCACCCTATTCATCGTGCTAAATTAACTCTCGCACTTGTCCAAACAGCGGCGCTCTTTGATTTTCTCTCCGTGGTTCTCTCATTATTCAGCGGGAACAATCCGCGTGATCCATTATAGT
>NW_028234411.1:13543407-13555907 GCF_977035675.1 Penaeus japonicus
CTGACCATTCTTTGCGGCCGTATATTTAATGCATCAAGAGCTCCGCACGTACAATGAAATCATTGTACTTCTTCCTAGAAAAGCTTCTCCTTGAGTCCTCCCGCCGGCGTCAGGCTGCGACCAAGACGCCCGACGCCTCCCGCGCCTTCCCTCGGCGAGGAAAATGAGCTTGTGTCTGTCACAGCTCGATTGAAGTGTTCCTGCGCGTTAGCACCGCATAAGCGACTTTTAGTGTTTGCTGCCATCATCCAGTAGAGCTGCTGTCAGAGCCACTCCGGTAATGATGTTCCTAATCACAACTACCCAATTAAAGCACCTGGCTTTGCTACCCTATTGTGCCTCAGCTTTCGATATCTGCGTGTATTTGCGGGTGACCAGCAAGACGCTCAGCAGTAGAAGTCAGCAGGTAGTCAGTCAGCAGGCGGGGGCAAGGAGCAGCAGGGTGTACGCGGGTGTTTCATTAAGGTGAGTAGCGCGGCAAGGTGAGGCGGGTCCGGGGCTTCCTAACAATAAGCCAAATGTGAGCGGGTCTCCTGGGGACTCTAACTCCGGCGCGACCTGGCAAATGCTCAGCAAATGAACCACGATCTTCCGCTACACACCTCCTCCTCCTCCTCTTCCTCCTCCTACCCCCTCCTTATCCTCCTTATCCTGTCTCCTCTTTCTCGTCTGACCTCGCTCGCCCTCATCATCATCGGCGTCCACTTCCTCCGCTCGCGTCTTCTTCCTAATTTTCTCTTCCTCATTATAGCTAGCGTGGGTTGTAAGATTTATTGAAATGGGAGATACAAAGATTACTGGTATGGATTTTTGCATTTCGCTCCTTAAGCTGGAGGGTTCAATCTGATTTTATCGCAGCAAATTACAACTTATTTTCCGCGACATAACCATCGCATCCGTCAGCGCGCGAGATCACAGTATCGGTCGGCGCTGTAACACGAAGGAATAGCGCGCCAGCATAATCTTAACACCAGTCTTAACGTCGCGAGGAAAAGTCTTGACACGACTTCATCATCAACCATAAGCACGAGTCATCAACCCTATTCCATCCGCAGTCATCACGCTCGTCCTCCGGCGCACATAACCAGGGGGGCGAAACTACCAAGTGTCATATCACAACCTACTCTCGCCCTTCATTAGCACACACAACGCCGCTAAGACTGCAAGATGGGGGCCAGGGAGGGAGGGGGAGGGGGATAGCAAGGAGGGGGTGTGTCGGGGGTGGGGGGTGAGAAGACGGGCTAGGGAAGAGAGAAGAGAGAGGGAGGAGGGAAGGAGGAAGGGAGAATGAGAAAAGGAAAGCGGGAGGGGAGGGTTAGAGAGAAGGGGAGATAGATGGATAGATAGATGGATGTATAAACACAGAGAGAGAGAAAGAGAGAAAGAGAGAAAGAAAGAGAGAAAGAGAGAGAGAGGGGAAAGAAAGAGGGGAAAGACAGAGGCAGAAGAGGGTGGGGAGGGAGGGGGAGGAGACAGGAATCAAGAGAGGCGTCTGTGGAAGATCTCAGGTTCCATATTATCGGCTTCCAGGTCAGGTCTGGAAGTGGCGGCGCCGTCTGTCAGTGAGGGATTGACTGGAGCCGCGAGCAAACGACGAGGGAGGCTCCAGGATGCGGCCCAGGGGAGCGACTCGCCCGTAAGTGCCTCCAAGATCTGGAATCCTGGAACGCCGGAGGAGGGAGGAGGCAGAGCGCCCGCTCGTAAACAGTAATGAACCTAATTGTGGCAGTGGCGCTGGTGCCGCTGCTGGGATCGGTGTTGTGGCGGTGGTGCTGGCGGTGGTGCTGGCGGTGGTGACTGCCGCCCTGGGGATGCGAGGGGAAGAAGGAACGGACTTTTGTTCTTTCCAATGGCGTCGCTCTTGCTTCTGCCGGGGCGGGAGGACCTCGGGGGGGAGGCGGCAGCGGGGAGTTACTCCATAGGGAGATTTATGAATGGGGCGATATTCACACTCTCTCTCTGTCTAGGGATGACGCAGAAGTTGAAGTCTCTCTCTCTCTCTCTCTCTCTCTCTCTCTCTCTCTCTCTCTCTCTCTCTCTCTCTCTATATATATATATATATATATATATATATATATATATATATATATACACATATACATATACATACATACATATATATATATATATATATATATATATATATATATATATATATATATATATATATATATATATATATACTTACATATACACATAAAGTTACATTTATTAGAATATATAATAAATATAAGTGATAATAGGCAATAATCAGTGCTTAGGCACAGACCGATTTTTAAGAAATAGATCAGCTTATGTTTCCCCGCCCGCCCACACGCCCACACATCGGCCTCCAATGGACAAGGCGACGGCAGTCCACGACGCCCTCGCGACCGCAACCTGACAAAAACCGGATTAGATATCGCCCGTCACGCCCAATCAACGACCGTCCGAATCACACGAAACGGAAACGGTGGGACGTGAGAGAGAGAGAGAGAGAGAGAGAGAGAGAGAGAGAGAGAGAGAGAGAGAGAGAGAGAGAGAGAGAGAGAGAGAGAGAGAGAGAGAGAGAGAGAGAGAAAGTGAAAGTGAATGAGAGAAAGGGAAGGAAATAGATAGATAGATAAATAGATAGACAGATAGATAGATAGATAGATAGACAGATAGATAGATAGATAGAGCGAGAGAGAACGAGATCACCCTCTCCTACCCCCTCCCTCCCTTCCCTTCCCCCCACAAAAAAAGTTAAATCCCCAATCACCAATCCCGCCCCGTGTGTTGAGGAGCGCCGACGACAAACAGAGACATTAGGTCCGGAAGTTGTTAATGAAGTGGGGGCATCTATTGGCCAAGAGCTCGTCCGCGCTGGAGATGGCCGGACGGGGACCTGGGGACTCTCGGACCACGACCTGGGGGAGCGCTGAGGAGAGGGGAGGGGGGAAGGGGGGAGAAGAAAGGAAAGGAAGCAGAATAAAGTGTGGGAAGAGAAGGTCCGGAGGGAAGGTCGTGGCAGGACTATGGCAGATAGTTAGCAGGTGGAGGGAGGCGAAGTGAGGGAGGGGTTGGAAGAAGGAAAAGGAGAAGGAGGTGGAGGAGGTAGAGTTGGAAGCGGGGGGAGGGGGGGGTAGTGGAACAGGAGATGTCCATGGTTTGTGGAGGAATAGCTGACAAAGTCAGAAGAGGCCAAGGGACTAGAAAGCGGGAGCGCAAGTGAACACTTACGTATATAAGAGATAGATGGATAGATAGATAGATAGAGAGCGCGAGAGGTTAAAATGAACAATTAACTAAATACCTAATAAAATATAAACAAACAGGTGTATGCTTTCGAGAAGAGATTCCCCGATGACCAAAGAGGGAAAAAAAATGGGGAGAGGGACGAAGGGGGAGTGAGACGGGAGGGGGGAAGAGAAGCATTTAAAGGGAGGAGGATGTAGCTTCACAAAGCCACATGGAGGAAGAAATGCTGGATGTATATGTATGTATGTATGTATGTATGTATATGTATATAAATACAACAATATATCTATCTATCTATCTATCTATCTATCTATCTATCTATCTATCTATCTATATATATATATATATATATATATATATATATATATATATATGTGTGTATGTATATGGGAAACTTTATTCCAATGATACGGGGATACACACAAAAATACCTGCTACTGTTCAACTTGTATCTAAAATGCTAAACGAAAAATAGAAGCCACCAGAGGGACACAAAAATTATTGCTCTGACCATTTTTTTCTTTTCTTTTTTGTGTTGTGCGTGTTGCAAAGCGTACACAAAAGAGAAGAACAACGTACATATGTACTTCTGGCAAGGCAACGGGCTTTTGTACATGTGAAAAGCCACATACACTGTTCCAGATACAGATATAAAATCTTCACAAACAAACAAACAAACACACACCCAGACACACGGACACACACACACACACACACACACACACACACACACACACACACACACACACACACACACACACACACACACATACATCTAGACTTTCATAAATGTTGGATACAACTTAAAACAATGTCTTTCGTCTGCAATCTGACGGCCATGTTGAAAGAGCAAAAAAATAAGAAAAAATACCATCCAGAAATAACTGGCCCGGACGCGAAAAAAGGCTAGAACCTCCCCCTCAAAGAGAACTCGAACCCCAAAAAACCCACTTCCTAAATCTCTAAGCGGTGCGTGGGGGGAGGGGAGGCAAGAGGGAAGGGGTGTGTGGGGAAGGCACGGAAAGGGGTGGGGGAAGGGGAGGGGGGCGCTGGGACATGGAGGTCACGGGTCTGAAGGATAAGGACAGAGGTCACAGCCACGGGCCGGGAGAGGACAGGCGTGCAAGACAGCTGACAGTAAGAGTGAAGACGGGGAAGTCGACGATTGGTTTTTAAAGGCGTGACGGCCGGCGAGAGCGGAGTGACGCGGAGGGAGCGGAGTGTGACGGAGTGACTGGCCTGTTTCAGAGTGACCAGAGAGTGTGACCGGCAGTGACGCTGGCTGGAGGACGGCAGCATCCATTAGGTTACCGACGCCAGTCCGTCACCGACAACCGACTCGACGGTGCGTGACCCTCCGCCTCTTCTCCCCCCCCCTCTCTCTCTCCCTGTCACCTTGTCTCGTCTCTTTTTATCTCCGCTTCCTCTCGCTCTTCCATTTCTGGCTATCTAGCCCTGCCTCGCCTCACCTTCGCCTTTCTTTAGTCTATATTACCCTCTCTATAAGATATCAAATTAATTAATCTTTCTTTTGCTTGCCTTCATTATTCTCGTTCCTCTCCTCCTCTCGTTTGCTCTTTTGAGTCTCTCTCTCTCTCTCTCTCTCTCTCTCTCTCTCTCTCTCTCTCTCTCTCTCTCTCTCTCTCTCTCTCTCTCTCTCTCTCTCTCTCTCTCTCTCCATTCTCCTTTCTTTTTACAAGCTTAATAAAACTTGGATAATTAAAAATAATTCCGCACTTTGAGCAGTAATGGAGGGACGGAGAAGCTGCGCCCAGCCATAATGCACAGAGGCGCGCGGCGGACTGTCCTCGCTCATACTTGCAACAAAGGGCCGCGTCTGATCGCTCCAAAGGGCCATTGTCAGGCAAAACACCGCCCATTACAGAGTCAAAGGGCACCGTGATTTGTAAGGCGTTGGGGGACAACTTCGCATGTTTATAGATGTCAGTTTCGGATGGCAGAGTCAGCCGGGATGACGCTTCGGGCTGGGTGCGAAGGAAGAGCAGGAGGAGGAAGAGGAGGAGAAAAGGGAGGAGGAGGAGGAGGAGGAGGAGGAGGAGGAGGAGGAGAAAGGGGAGGAGGATGAGGATGAGGAGGAAGAGGAGAAGGGAGAGGAAAAGGAGGAGCAGGAGGAGGAGGAGGAAGAGGAGAAGGAAGAGGAAAAGGAGGAGCAGGAGGAGGAGGAGGAAGAGGAGAAGGAAAAGAAAAAGGAGGAGCAGGAGGAGGAGGAGGAAGAGGAGAAGGAAGAGGAAAAGGAGGAGCAGGAGGAGGAACAAAAAAAGAAGCAGAAGCAGAAAACGAAGAAGCAGCGGAGGGGGAGTTGGGGAGGGAGGAAGAGAAGGGTGAGGGAGAGAGAGAGGAGGAATGTAAGAAGGAGTGATATAGAAGGGAGGGAGGGGAGGAGGAGGGGAGGGAGGGCGACGAGAGCGGATGAGACGGGGCGGGAGGTGATGTCTTTTATCTCTCTCCTCCGAGTTATTAAGGCCGTCGTAATGATGCTGATGGGAAGATGATGGGCAGTGCCTTTAATGTCGTGTTTGTAGGCGTATCTCTCTGATGGCGAGGGTGGGGGGAGGGGGGGGCGTGTCGGGCCATCGCAGGAGTCATCACCTTCACAGCTCAAGGGGGAGGGAGGGAAAGGGAGGGAGGAGGAGGGGAGGGGGGAGGGGAGGGACGAGTCCAGTCACATTCAGCCGTCGACGCGATGATGATGTCAGCAGTGACAATGATGCTAGTGAAGAAGACGGTGAGGCTCGCAAGCCCGACGGAGCCGAAGGTGAAGGGGAGGGAACTTCGGTGAAGACACCGAGGGACAGAACCAAGAGGCACGTCTGACAGCAAAGGGCGAGGGAGAAGGGAGTGCTAAGGGGTGAGTGAAGGAAGGATGGGGGGGGGGATGGGGGTTGATCAAGGGACAGCACCCCCCTCCCCCTTCAACCCCCGCGCTCCGCACATTCTTCCCGGCTCTCATTACAAGGCGCGACGAAGGGGGCGGCGAAGGCGATTGAAGGGGGTGAGGCTGAGAAGCGGCTGACGGGCAGGAGGCGCTAATGGGTTCCTTGAGAGTGTCAGTCCTCTTGTCCGGACGTGACGGCGTGAGGGCGGCTCGGGGCACCGGGGTGTGAGGCTCAAGGGAAGAGCTTGCTCCTGCGTCGGGAACGATGACGGGAAACATCTCTTGATCCTCAGACAGCGAGCGACGATCAGGATATGGGGAGGGAGGGAGATGGAGGGAGGGAGGGAGGGAGAAAGAGAGAGAGAGAGTGGGAGGGAGAGAGAGAGGGTTACAGGGTGAGAGAGAGAGAGAGAGAGAGAGAGAGAGAGAGAGAGAGAGAGAGAGAGAGAGAGAGAGAGAGAGAGAGAGAGAGAGAGAGAGAGAGAGAGAGAGAGAGAGAGGGAGAGAGAGTGGGAGGAGGAGGGATGGAGGGAGAGAATGGGATTAATGGATGGAGGAAGGGAGGGAGGTAGGGGGTTCTAAAGGCGGATATCAGCAACTTTCAATCTTGATCTGCCTCTCCACTTCATAATTAACGCTGCCAGCTGGTCGAGTTCCATCATCTTTGCGCGCTCCTCCGCCCTCTAACCTCCATCTGATTCATGTAACAACCTCACTCCTGCTCTTTCCTCATTAGTCGAGCTTCAAACTCTCCTCCGAGCCTCAGGATCAGGAGACCGATGCCCATTTTGCCGGAGACCCGATTATGTTTCATTTCCATATCAATAAACACATTATCTAAGCAAGATAGCTTAATTAGTCTAAGTAGACTAAGGTGGTTACTGCACACACACACACACACACACACACACACACACACACACACACACACACATATATATATATATATATATATATATATATATATATATATATAAATGTATATGTATATGTGTGCGTGTGTGTGTGTGTGTATAATAAATCGATGGTATCAATTCAAAATCCCTTCCCCAGCGTCAAGCAGCATCCATCGACGAGAATTAATAGCAACTAAACTCAGGCAGCAGACATCCTCCTTCGTCACCTGCGTCGCGCCCCGTCCTCCTTCGCATCCAGCCAAGACAACCCCGTCACACCCCGCTGTCTTAATGTCTGTCACACTCGGCTAAGACTGTACCCCGCGTCACATCCACCAAGACTTACATTCTCCTCCGGCCTCATCTACGACCTGGGGCGCGGGACGCCTTCCTCCTCCAGAGGTATCCTGAAGGAGGGAGGGCTTTCCTCGGGTGGAGGGTAAGGAGGAGGAGGAGGAGGAGGAGGAGGAGGAGGAGGAGGAGGAGGAGGAGGAGGAGGAGGAGGAGGAGGAGGAGGAGGAGGAGGAGGAGGAGGAGTAGGAGGAGGAGTAGGAGGAGGAGGAGAAGAAGAAGAAAAATAAGGAGCATGATGATGATGATTGATGATTATTGATGATGATGATCATGATGATGATGATGATGATGAGGAGGAGGAGGAGGAGGAGAAAGAGGAGAAACTTGAGTGTGATGACTGCGAGGAAAAAAATTATGGCGCGTGGACGTGTAGAAAGAAGGACTGAAAGAAGCAGAGGCGAGAGCAAGAGTGAGGAAGGGAAGACAAGACAAGAGCAGAAAGCTGACGGAACGAGAGGAAAGGGTGGGAGGCAGAGGTGATGAAAGGAGGGGGCAAGGGTAATAGAAGGGCAAGAGTTGGGAAGGGTCGTGTTGGAAGGAGGGGGAGGGGAGGGAGGGAGTATGACCCTGTTGACTGGTGTACTCTCGCTCCGTGCTATAACTTATGCCGTCGTTACAGTTAATGATAGTATTTATCTCAATGAAGCTCTGCCTTTTAATCACTGTCTTCCAGGTAATGATAACACCTTCATGATCGCTCAGTCTCCCTCGTGATTAATTCCATCAACAACAGCCGGCCAGACGTTCCGAAGTGGCGTTGGCGAGGCTTGTTAGCTCCTGCTGCCTTGCTCGGGCTGTTCGAAAACTGGGTGACACGATGGGTCTCTTTCAGTGCACTTGGCTGTGGGATGGATCTCCCTCTACTGTGGGCGTATGTCCTTTCGGCTACTGAGGATTATCTTCAAATATCAAAGCCGATAAAAGAATATTCAGATATGCTTTTATATGCTAATGATAGAATTCGTTCTTTCGTCAACGCGACTATGTATCATGAACACTCTTTTCCTTAGAAGAGTAAGCTGCACATCAACAAAATAAATCACCAGGCACAAAAGTTGGAAACTCGTCCATAAACAAGCGAGGTGTCAAGACCATCAGGCAGAGGAGAGAAGACACACTCCATCCTAGTCATGTGCGTTACATATGACACACCAAGAGCTCGCGGCCATGGTGGCGACCCTGTGCAACACGCCCGTCACCTGCTGGCTGTCACCTGCTGGCTGTCAACGCATGGCGGGGATGTGGCGAGCGAGAAGAGAGGAGGGGAGGGAGTGCGGGGGTCGTGAGGCATCATACCCTGAACAGCACATCAAGTTTGCGTGGTGCTGGCTTTGTACGTTACACAACGCTGACACGGTTGTGCTCTTTGATGCATTTCTGTTGCGAGGATGAAACAGTTCTCGGCAGCGGAGACAGAGATCCAAGGGAAATATCTAGTCCAGTGAGAAAAGAGAGAGAGAGAGAGTGAGAGAGAGAGAGAGCGGGAAAACGATGGTCAGCTACGCCAACAAAAGCGGGAGTTGAAGGAGAGGGTGAAGTAGAGAAAGCAGAAGCAGAGTGTCGAGAAGGACAAGGATCAGCAGCAGTAGCAGACGCCGGGGGCCCTCCCTCAGCAGCTGGTCACGGCGAGTTTGCAGGTCATGTCGGCTGTCATCACGCTCAGCTTCCCAGTGCCCGGACACGAGCTGTGGGACATCGCTAGAAATTCAAGAAATCTCGATTTTTTTGGATATTAATTCCAAAATGGATGAGATTCTTGGAAGGTCAGGTGGGAGAAGAGATCATAATAGATAGCTATTAGTGTCCGGAAATCCTGGATAAGTTGTGAAAAGTGTGGAAAATTGTGCGATGGAAAAATGGCCACTGACAACTTTTTCTGTCGGGAGAATGAGGGTGGGGTGCCAATCAAGTTGAAACAGCGTCCGAAAACTCCCAAAGATTTTGCGCGCGTTTTCCAGAGGGGGCAGAATGGCCGAAGATAGGAAGGAGGAAGGAGTGAGAGAGCGAGAGAAAAAAATCCATTCAGCTCTTTCCCTATTTCGCTTCCCTCCGCCATGCCGCCCCTCCTGCCCTTCCACGCTCCCAAGAAGGATCATGATCTTAACTTTATCATCATGGCAAACGTTCCTCAAACCGGACCTGGTTAGTGTGATTGTTACTGTTCTAAGGCGCTGGCACACTGACTGACGTACCCGGGGAAGTGGGAAGAGAGATGGATAAGGGGAGAAAGAGAGAGAGAGAGAGAGAGAGAGAGAGAGAGAGAGAGAGAGAGAGAGAGAGAGAGAGAGAGAGAGAGAGAGAGAGAGAGAGAGAGAGAGAGAGAGAGAGAGAGAGAGAGAGAGAGAGAGAGAGAGAGAGAGAGAGAGAGAGAGAGAGAGAGAGAGAGAGAGAGAGAGAGAGAGAGAGAGAGAGAGAGAGAGAGAGAGAGAGAGAGAGAGAGAGAGAGGAGAGGGCGAAGGAATCAGAGGAAGATCCAGAGAGGGAGGGAAGGCAAAGCAAGAAAACCCGGCACATCAAACAAAGATGTGTTAACATGCAGCCAGTTATTCCTCGCAGCAGAGGAGGGCTTGATATCCATCAGCTTACCTTTCTGCCATGTCTGTGTGCCCGCTGACCTACCTAGGGTCCGGCAGTACTCAGTAATGGACTGGGTGGAGGAGGGGGGGGGGTGGAGTGGAGGAGGAGGAGGAGGAGGAGAAACGCACTAAACTCCGTCAGTAGAGTTCGTGATGCCGGTGTTACAAGCTGATGATGTCATTATCTTCACTCATCTTTTTTTTAATATTCTTTTTCATCACAATGCATCGCGAACCAATACTAAACACAACCCGGCGCGGTGGACGCTAAAATTTGTACCTGCTTCCTCTGCTTCCATTGCCTCATTTGTGTCCGACTTCCCCGACGTACACAAAGGAGTTCTAGCTCAAGACGTCTGAATAATTCTACGTTTAGTTCTTTCTCTTTCGGTCAACGCCATTTCCTTTCCTCCTGTCTCTCCCTTCCTTTTATTTTCTCCCCTTTCCACTCTACGCCTACTCACATCTTCCTCCTTCTCTTGCTACTTCTACCTCTATCTCTACCTCTTCCCCCTTCTCCTTTTCCTTTTCCTTCTCCTTCTCCTTCTCTCCCCCCCTCCCCCTCCCCCCCTCCTCCTCCTCCTCCTCCTCCTCCTCCTCCTCCTCCTCCTCCTCCTCCTCCTCCTCCTCCTCCCCAATCCCCTCCCCTCACCCTCGTCACACCGTGGAGATAAGACGGTCCGACACTAAGCACCAATGATGGACAGGCCGCTATTCTACGTGCCGACTGCGTGCGAAGGGACGAACGGCTGAGAGAATGGTGAAGGGAGACGTGGTGTTGGCGGAGGAGGAGGAGGAGGAGGAGGAGGAGGAGGAGGAGGAGGAGGAGGAGGAGGAGGGAGAGGAGGAGGAGGAGGAAGAGGAGGAGAGAAAGATAAAAAAAAAGTGAAGCAGTGAAAAAAGAACTGGCAGAAAAGAAGGGGTACTTGCAATAATGGTGATGATGTCGGGAGACTGTTGGTGTTGATGGGCATAGAGGGAACGAGAGTGGAAGACACGAGAGAGAGAGAGAGAGAGAGAGAGAGAGAGAGAGAGAGAGAGAGAGAGAGAGAGAGAGAGAGAGAGAGAGAGAGAGAGAGAGAGAGAGAGAGAGAGAGAGAGAGCGCGTGGGGGTTTGGGGTGAGGGAAAGATGTGCCTGGAAGAGATGTTATCATGTTGGAAATGCTGCGTTGATTGTGTTGGTAACGTGGCCAGGGGGGGGGGGCACTGGGGGCAGATGGAGATACGGTTTGGGAACTGTGTTGGCGAGAAGTGGCCGAAAGAAGAGTGAACCATATGTATTGGGGCGACTGCTGCTTCTGTGCTCTATGGTGATATCGCCTTGGGTGAATCTAAAGGCGTTCGTTACTCTTTCTTGAACCATCACTGTCAACGTCGATGTACTAATAATCATTATGACCACGATTCATTATCTTCTTGCAAAATGTTTAAATTTACCGTTTGGTTCTGAACCTTGATGAACCAGAGACGATACAGTTGGCGAACAATTTGAAGAAGGCGTGAAGACAAGTGCGATATGGAGCGAGGGCAAGAAAAAGGCTAAAAGAGAGAGTGAGGCGAGGAATGCAGGGAGGAAGGAAGACAAAGATGGAGAGCGAGAAAGACGTGGATTGAAGGGGAGTGGATGGGGCGGGGTGGAGTGAAGGGGAGCAGGTGGAAGCCCCGACGTGGCAGGGAAGGAAGTGCATACCAAATGAATGTAGGATTTTGCAGAGCCTGACAGTAATAGATAAGTTTAAGCAGGTGGAATAGCAAATGTAAGCCCCGGCAGGTGAGCGTCATGGAGGACCGGGAAAGCTTTAAGTGTCCATGTCCACTAACGGCTTGGCTGAGGGATGGACACGAACCCTTTGGCCTTCGTGTTCGATGTCACTTAGGGAGAACAAAGGCGAATCGGTATGGACTCCCGTTCCCTGTCTATGAAATACTTTGTCATTTTAGAAAGGCTTTATATCCCGTATATATAATATGCATGCGACACAAGACCGTCGAATTATGAACGAAGATCTGATCTCAACATGAGACGCTTGCAAGAAATATCACATTCCGCCTTGCTCCTCGCCCCCTCCTAAAAAGAAAAAGAAAAAGGCGTCTGCCATACTGGACCGAGGCGACTCAAAGGAACGCCCCAACAAATCCCCGCACCTCTCCAGCACCCCATCAATCCCTGGCCCCCGCCCCCCGCCCCTCCCACACCCCTGCCTTCTCGCCCACCTCGCGACTCTCGCACAGTCTACCACAGGCTGACACTATCAACACTTAATTCACTCATTCAGATGCGAGACGGACCGCTCGACAACTGCATTTGATGTGGAAAAATGCAGTCGTTGTCTTGCTGATGCTCCGGGAGATAGCCCGGGGTCTCGCGAGATCACATGACAGGGTTCATGCGGGCACCCGGCCGGAGGACCACCCTCGCCTCACGTGGGCGGCCACTGACGCCCCCACACGCGACACAGCCACGGAAAACTCGGTGCGGTGAAACGGAAGAGCTTCTCGAAGTCGCATTGGGGGTAATGTTGTGCGCGCTGAAGGGCCTTGCTAGTGGAACGCAACCC
>NW_028234411.1:13565907-13573407 GCF_977035675.1 Penaeus japonicus
AAGCAAGCAGACGCCACCTGCGTTACAATGCCACTGCCCGCTTCCATCTCCAGTTTCTACCACAGCGGCGGCACTTCCTTCCCTTGGAGGTGCCCTGGCCAGCCCCCCTCCCCCTCCTGCCGTGGGTCGTCCTCTGCAGGTGTTTACGGCCGTACCCAGCGCAGCCGGGGAACACAACAGCCCCCCCCCCCCTCGCTCTCCTTCCCTTCCTGACATCTCCCGTAAAGCAGAAGCGATGCATAGCCGCGCCCGCGTTCACTCGTCTTCCCCGCCGTCGCTCCCGGCCGTACCCGCTCCTCCTCCCGACTTGGCTGCTGCCGCGGGCTCCGACTCGAGCATGAGGGGCGCGCGAAGCCACAGGGTCCTACGAGGTGCGGGCGACACGAGGCCTCGAAGTGCCGGCGAGGGGGGGAGGGGAGGGGGCGGTTAAGGGATGGTCCATCTTGGCACACGTCATAAACCATGCAATGATGCAGGATTTACGGCGGCCCGAGTATAGTCCGGCGAGACTCCGGCATAAAAAGCGAGAACCCGAGGAGATATGCTAATGACCCCTTCTCCAGGTATAGAATGTGGCTTTATAATACAATCCACTCTTGGAAAACTTGCAACGACGCTTTTAGGCTGAGAATGTTGCTTTATCGCTCCTGGGCAGAAAATGTTGCAGCAATCAAGCCTGCCGAGTGTGCTACAGCTCCTCCAGGAACAGCGGATCGGCGCTTAGGGAGCCGAGGGGTAAGCGGAGTTCTGGAAATATGTAATAATTGTCATGAGTTTTACGGAACGGGAGTTACGGATGGCGTCACCGAGATGAGGTCGATGTAGAAGACGGCCTAAGAGCGTCGTCGCGCGGGTCCCGGCGGCCGGCGACGCTGAAACCTTGAAACGCAATTTCACTGAATTATAAACGATTTCATGGCGGAGGTGATAAAAAATGGAAATGTGATGAGACTTGTCCATCTTCACGCCGTCGGCAGCCTCGCAAATGTGCACCACAGCTTGCACTCTGTCTTGCAATGATTTCCACTATGCAATGACTTTGATTTTATGGGGATAAGAGACAGACTAATGAGATCCGCTCAGACTCATAAATGCGCATGGAAAATATTATGCTCTCCATCTCGCTATGCTCCCTCTGCCGCGCGAGCCTTTCCCTACAAAAATATGGAAGATATATAGATGGAAATGTACCCATGTCATTTCCAGGCTCCCTTGGATTTGCAGCATGGCAAGCGACGGGCTTAGATTCCTACAGTCTCCCCTCGGTACCCAGAAGGGGAAGCGCCGGGCGAGGGGAACCAAATATAAATAAGAAACATAAAACAGAAATATGAACATCATTGCTGGTTTCCCAGAGGATAAAAAATAGCGAAGGGTAAAATGGTCTCTCCTTCCGCGTAAGCAATGTGGCAGCTACAGAAAATGTGGAGATCAGATCGAAGGATAAAACATGGAAGGGGTTTTTCATTAATCGGCTGTGGGAAGAGAAAGAGAGGAGGGGGGGGGAGGCGCGAGGAGGAGGAGGAGGAGGAAGAAAAAGAAGGTGGAAAGAGACTGGAGGAGAGAGAGAGAGAGAGAAAGGAGGAGGAGGAGGATAAAGAGAGATAGAGAGATAGATGGATGGATGGATGGATGGATAGATAGATAAATAGATAGAGAAAGAGAGAGAGACGTTGAAAGGGGGGAGAGCAAAAGAGAAAGAGAGGTTTGCGAGAGAGCGAGAAGGAGGGAGGGAGGGAGGGAGGGAGGGAGGGAGGGAGGGAGAGAGAGATTAGAAAGACGAGAGACCTAGGACGGTGGGTAAGGCAGGGGTGGAGAGGAGGTGGTGTGGAGTGAGGAGAGGGTGGGTGGGGTGGGGGGCGGAGAATGGAAATCTGGTTTTGAGAGAGGGGGGAGGGGGAGGAGGGGGGAGAGGGGTCGCGTAGAAAACGGGGGAGACGCGCTTATTATCACCTCTGTGTCTGACAGGTGGGATGATGAAAGACGTCGCGGCCATGATGGAAAGGAGAACCGTGGAACTAATTAGCAAGATTTATGTAGCTATTGTTTTGCCCCGTCATTTGCATACGTGTACAAATTGATCATCATCTTCACGGTCACGTACGGGGGCTTTGAAACATAGATGGCGAAGCGACTGCAGAACGCAATAATAATATGCAGACGAAAAAAACAAAAAACAACAAAAACATCGCTTTCTCCCACCATTCCTCTCCTTCCTCTTCTTCTTCGCCAAGTTCTTCGTCTCCTTTGAACCACAAAAAAATAAAATAATAAAATAAAAAAAATATATATATACGATATATATATATATATATATATATATATATATCCGCCTTTCTTGAAATCGGGATTACTCTAATGTTCCAGCGAGAAAAAAAACACACACAAGCAAGAAATAAATAATATCTAACGACGGGTTCCATCAAGTCCCTAAGTTATAACGCGGCCATTACAGCCCAGAGTCGTCAATTTTTGCCCGAGATGCCGGCGAAACTCGACGATTGAGCCGCATTTACGAGAGCCGTCGGGGTCTTACCGAGGGGAAGGGGAGGCCGAGCCGAAACAAAGATGGGAGGGAGGGAGGGAGAAGGTAGAAAGGGTTAGGGGAAAAAAGGAAGGGGAGAAGGGGAGGGAGAGGAAGGGAAGGGGAAAAGGGGAGGGGAGTTGTGAGAAGAAAAGAAGAGAGGAAGGAAAAAGATAGAGGAGAGGGGGAGAGAAAGTGAGAGAGAAAGAGAAAGAGAAAGAGAAAGCAGGAGAGAGAAAAAAATAGGATGCAAAAAGAGGCGAAGAAGCAATAAGAGAAATATAGAAAAAGGAGAGGGAGAAAACACACCAGAAAAAGTGCGATGCATCAGCACCGAGAGGCATGGATGACATTAAGCAAACGACCACTTCAGAAATTCAGCAGCAGAGATATATCAGAAAGGGGGGGAGATGAGATGCAGGAGAAAGAGGAGTCAAGAAGTACAGGGAGGAGAAGAGGAGGGGGGAGGAAAGGGAGGAGGGGATGGGGGGGGGGGCGGACTGACCAAACCGCACAAAGCAATAGCAAGCTTATCGCGAGAAGATCTGGCACCAAACGAGGAAACTGATACAGCATTGTGACTTCAAGACTCGTCTCTGCATGAGGTTACACACCCTCGGAGAGTCGAGTTCCTGAGAGGGTAACGTTAAGTGGACTTAGTAGTTCGCAAGTGTGCGGTCGGGCAGGTGATGGGCGGCGGCGGCGGCGGCGGCGGCGGCGGGGCAAGCGGCTCCATCGCGACGAGGTGCTTCATGCAAAATCGGCTCATTTACTGGATGCTCCGCTTAATTGGAGGAGTTTGGTCGAATTTCCTGCGCAGTAAGAACGGGTCTTCTGTAATATGGCAGCGAATAGCGCATAACACTTGTCAGATCAGGTGAAAGGTGAAAAGAGCGGGAGGGGCGGCAGGGAGAGACCGACCGACGTGGGGGTGAGCGGGAAGGGCGAAGAGAGCTCTTTGCGGCCACACACTCGCTCGGGCAGTCATGGTCACGTGTCTCCCATCAACCCACACTACCTGAGAGCCCGTACCTGAGGGCTGGGGGCAGAGGGCAAAGGGGGAGACTTTCTACGAGGAGCAATCAAGGGATGGCATTGTGGCGGCCATGTTGCAACGCTTGCCAGAGGGTCCCTGGCAGCGCCTCGGCTGGTAGTCCGCGCGGATCTCAAGGCGGACTTCGGACAAGAAGTCACTCAACTTCTAATGTGAGAGCTACGTGAAAGATCTAAACCGCCAGGAAATAGCACCAGAAGACCCGCGGACGATGCATTACGCGTTCAGCACACGTGGCAGGAGCCGTTGGCCGGAGCTGGGCAATCAGTGGAGCTAACGGAGGAAAACCCCGCTTGATCGCGGCGGAAACCTTCCCGATAGCGTCCGTGACCCCATCGGCGGCCCGGATGTTGACCCGAACGTCCGATAGCCCTTCCCGGCGGAGCTTCAGTCACGTCCTCGTGTCATTGCCTTCGAGGATGCCTCCTGCCCCTTCCCTTCCTCTATCCTCCCCTGCGCCATCGCACTCTCCGGTCTTGAACAATGAATTTACAGAATTTCAGATTTGCATCATCCAATGGGCATCACAATCCTTGGCCTGCAGTTGATAAACCAAGAACTCGGACTCTCAAGCCAGCGTGGCGTTGACAAAGGCCGCCTCAGCCTTCTCCGTTCCCGCGAATGCTCAGCCCCCTCCCCTTCCCAGCCCGACGGAGGCGCAACCAGAGTCACGTCTGCAACTCCTTATTACGTCTGGGCGTGGCGAGGCATCTCACGGTAGATGCCTGCACGCCCACACCCTCAGCGGTCACAGTAATTTCATGCGTCGACAACTACGGGCTTCGGTGATTATGCATGTTAATGAGGGTGAGCAACGTTGCACGAACCTACAGCACGATATAAGCTGAGGAATGCAGAGCGGGTCCTTCCGAGCCTCCACAGGCCCCCCACACATCACACTCCCTCTGCACAGTCGGCAAATTGACCAGCGTATTCGCATCACACTCACCACCACCGCACGCACACCTCACCAACTCCGCACATGCACAATCAGGGTAGACACTCAAGCCCCACAAATCTTCGGGCGAACGTCGAGCATCAGGGCCGTCCGTGCAACATCCAAGACGCCCTTTGATATGATAACGAGACCAAGACAAGTACTTGCGTCAACCTCCAAATAGCTGGCCTCTCTCCTTCTTCTTATTCCTCCTCCTCCTCCTCCTCCTTCTGAGCGGGAAAGAGCTCCTCCAGGCGGCCGGTCAACTTACCTGCGGAAGAAAATAATCATGGGATCAGAGCGAGGCATCTTAACTGTCACTTACATAACAGGTAGTTAACAACGTGATGACTACAGCCACACCTGAGGCACTAGAACTGCTGTAGTCTCACTCATTACAACCAAGGCCAATAAATGTGGAACTTTGGGTATTTGGTTAGAAAATACAACATCAAATTAACTTAACTTGGCTACACTACGACACTACACAAGGAAATAGAGGCATTTCATATGAAAATACACTTAAATAGTAATTTCGATTTTTGCTATTGCATCAGTTTTTACACGTTCCTTTCCTTTCCTTCCGTCCCTCTGCCCTACATTCCCCAAGCTCGTCTTCTTTCCATATATATACTTTTCTAAGGATTACAGTATTCTTCCTTCCAGCAGCTCCCTTGTTTGTCCATCTTATCTCCTCTTCTTCGTTTTCCGACCGTAAACCAAAGTAAACTTAGTCCTAAATTCAACCAAATTCACCCAATCCTCTGATTCCTCTTCAATTCTTAAAACTCTCTCTCCCTATCACGTATTGTCCACACACACACAACTCACTCACTCACTCTCTCTCTCTCTCTCTCTCTCTCTCTCTCTCTCTCTCTCTCTCTCTCTCTCTCTCTCTCTCTCTCTCCTTTACTAGAGCTACGCTGTAAAAGGCTAATGATCGGACTTTTCACTTTCATTTTTCTCTCTCCATAAAGTTTTTACACCCCAGTATTAATCCATCAGTTCATCTTTCCAATCATGTCAGATCTGGTCCCTTTTCTATCAGCGGAGTTTCCCCTCTATGTTTCCTCCCCTTCATCGCCCCGGGACCTTGATTTTTCTTTTACCCTTTTTTATTTTTGAGTTCCGAAATATTTTCAATCTTCCATTCATATGTCATCCCGTGACTTCAATTGTGCTTGAGGAAGAACTTCCCTCGTCCTACCCCTCCCCTTCAGCCCTTTGCCTCCCCCTTTCTTCTTTCTCCCTCCTACTCCCTCTGTTCTCTTCCCTCCTTACCCTCCCACTGCCCAAAGGTCCCTCCGGGGCTATTGCTGCCCCTCTCCCTCCCTCCCACCCCCCACCCCACCCTTACTTCTTCCGTTCCTGGAGTCTTATATATGTTTTGCTTCCCTTTATTTCGCCCTCTGCAAGTGTCCTCTCGGAGCCCGACGCAATCCCTCTCCCTCCGTCCGTCCGTCCGTCCCCTTTTCACTTGATCAGCCACCTCTCAGCCCGCGTCCGCACGTCTTGCTTCCTCCACTTCTTGTGATACATTTCTGGCCCGCCACCCCGACACCCTTCGTCCGCCTCCCGCCGCTGTCCGTCTTTCATCGCCCTCTCCTTTCGCGCCCTCTTTATCCGCTCTGTTGTCCCCTTCCCCTTTCCCCTTCTCTTCCTCCCCACCCCGTTTATGTTCGCCGTATAGTCTCTACTCCCTGTTATTCATCTAGCTATTCTACTATATTTATCTTGAGCGCTCTCGCTTCCCTTTGCGTTACTGAACGTTGTGGGGAAATCTTCCCATTCCCTATTATCTGGAGTGTGTTTGTTTGTTCTATTTTCCTATATTTTCCATTTATCTTGTTTGTTTGTTTTTTCTTATAATCACAATTGCGGCTATTACTATTACTTTATACCTGTTATTATCACTGTCATCATTATCACCATTATACCTGCTGTTATCATCTCTTTCTTTCCTCTCCTTCTCTCCTCCTCCTCTCAACCTCAACGACCCCCTCCCATCCCTCCCTCCTTCCGCGCTCCACTCCACCCCCACCCCCCACGCCCCCGGAGTCAGTCTTCTTGTAGCCCCTCGTGCCGTCTCCCAGGTTGTCAGGTGTAGACTTCAAGCCGGGCTGGTCCGTGACATGCCCTGCAGACCTTCGCTCGTCTCTCCCCACCTCCCAAGATTTTGTCCCGACCTGGCTGAATAGTGCTTCTTTGGTGGCGCTTCTGCTGCGGGGGAGGGGGTGAGGGAGAGTAGAGGGGGGAGGGGGGGAGGGGAGGGGAGGGGAGGGGGAGGAGGAGGAGGAGGAGGAGGAGGAGGAGGAGGAGGAGGAGGAGGAGGAGGAGGAGGAGGAGGAGGAGGAGGAGGGAGGAAGAAAGAAGAAGGGAGTAGAGGAGAAAGTAGAAGTGGAGAAGGAAGAAGAAGAAAGGAGAAGAGGAGAAGGAAGAAGAAGAAGAAGGAAGAAAAGGAGAGGGAAGAAGAAGAGGAGTAGGGGAAGAATGAAGATGGGGAGGAGAAAGGGGACAGAGACGGGAGAGAGGAAGACCTGACAGAACAAGAGAGGGCGAGATGAGCAATGCAGGGCGGGGGGAGATAAGGGCGAGAAGGACGCAGGAAATAAGTTAAAACTTCATGATAATGCCTGCTTGAGCCCGGATTAGGGGGGCGGCCATGTTTATTTGTACCGCAGTCTTCCAGCGGCAGTTATGAAAAAGTAAACTCCTCTCCGCCTCAGTCCTCGGTCACGGCCGCGACCTCCGACTCCCCCTTCCCTGCCTGCGCAAGTTGTAACATAATTACAGAATTGTAAAATAAGGAAACTCCTTCTGCTTAAAGAGCTTGGGCAAGGCTGCATCACATCAGCATTCTGCAGCGTAATCACCAACCAATTTACTAGTGCCGCCCACATCACCTGTCTCAGGCCTCCCCAGCCATCCGTCTTTCCCTCTAAGGCATCCCCGGTGTATAAATCATCAAGCAAACATGGTAGTGTT
>NW_028234411.1:13578407-13585907 GCF_977035675.1 Penaeus japonicus
GACGGATGATAGCCGTCTGGCGAATGTGGTGACGGATGATAGCCGTCGGGCGAATGTGGTGACGGATGATAGCCGTCGGGTGGGTGTGGTGACGGGTGATGATCGGAAGATGGTGGGAGGACGACCACCAAGGACCTCGGGCGACCATAACGAGCGGAGGCCCTGCAAGGCCCAGGGGGAAGGAGGGGGGGTGAGGGCGGGGGGAGGGGGCGGCGATATAGCGTCACGGGCTAACTGAAGTCGTAACTCATTTATGACGCGACGCAGGGAACAATGAGGCATAAATCACGCCAGTCATCTTCCTGACTGGCCCCGCGTTTGCGTCTCTGTGTGTCGTGGGTCCAGCCCTCTGTGTGTGTGTGTGTGTGTGTGTGTGTGTGTGTGTGTGTGTGTGTGTGTGTGTGTGTGTGTGTGTGTGTGTGTGTGTGTGTGTGTGTGTGTGTGTGTGTGTGTGTGTGTGGTGTGGTGTGTGTGGTGTGGTGTGGTGTGGTGTGTGTGGTGTGGTGTGGTGTGTGTGGTGTGGTGTGGTGTGGTGTGTGTGGTGTGGTGTGGTGTGGTGTGTGTGGTGTGGTGTGTGTGGTGTGGTGTGTGTGGTGTGGTGTGGTGTGGTGTGGTGTGTGTGTTTGTATGTTTGAAAGACTGAGTTTTTTTCACGGTGCGGGTGAGCTTGTCTTTGATTCCAAGCAGACCATCACAGCAAAGCATCACAAAATAGCTACACTCGTCAGTGTCGCTCCGAATCTCATTTACTCTACACACACACACACACACACACACACACGCACACACACACACGCACGCACTTACACTTTCACTCTCCCTCCCATAAGCACACACTCAAACTGATAAAACAAAACACGCGCACGCACGCACGCACGCAGCAACTCCAGACCTGTGAGTGTCTCTGAGCGTAAAGTCTCTCGGAGAAATCTATTGTCTCACAGTGGGGGCGGAATTACAAAAGCTAGCAGAGGGAAAATTATTATTCCCTTGTCAGTCTACATTATCAACACTGTGTGATTCCCGTAAATAATGTGCGGCTCATGTAATAAAACGGGAACCGATGGAGCTGTTTTATAGAGAGCTGTCTTCTCCATCCACTCAAGGATAGTGGGAGAGGGGGGAGGGGGGGGGGAGACGAGTAAAGTGTAGTTATGTGTACGTGTGTATGTGTGTGTGTCTGTGTGGTGAGAGGGGGGGAGGGGTAGAAGGGTATTGCTCCCGACACCTTGATTGATAACTTCGAGGAGGAGGGAAACAAGACGGACTGGAGTCGTGGCGACCGACGACCGCCGGGTCCAGTAGAGAACGAGCGTGATGATGACCAGCTACGTGACGCAACCTGGGAGGGGGGGGGGGAGTGAAAGGACAAGAGCGAGTAGGAGGGTGAGGGAGAAAGGGTGGGGGGAAGAGGGATAGGGAGGGGGAGGGAGAGGCGAGGAAGGGCTTACGGTCACACAATCAATGAAGTTCCGACACTCGCAAGACTCTAATGCTTAATCACAAAAGAGTCGTTCTTCATTTATTTATTTCTTAAATCTTCTAATTAGCAACATATGGAACGGTTGTAGAGAGATAAAGGCTAATAAACGGGAGGCAGAGCATGTACAATAAAGGGAATAGCCAGAGACATCACAGGGGAAAAACACAAAAGAGAAGAGACAGAGGAAAAAAGAATCAGGGGAAAAGGGCGGCCGTCTAGGGGAGGAAAAGACGCGACAGAAAAGAGGAACAAAGATGAGGGGAGGATGGGGGGGACGGGAGTGGGTGGGGGAGAAGGGAGTGAGTGGGGCAGAAGGGTGTGGGTGGGGGAGAAGGGTGTGGATGGTGGAGAAGGGTGTGGGTGGGGGAGAAGAGTGTGGATGGGGGAGAAGGGTGTGGGTGGGGGAGAAGGGTGTGGGCGGGGGAGAATAGTGTGGATGGGGGAGAAGGGTATGGGTGAGGGAGAAGAGTGTGGATGGGGTAGAAGGATGTGGGTGGGGAAGAAGGGTGTTGATGGAAGAGAATGGGGAGAATGGGGGAGAAGGGGGAAGAGTGGGGAGGGAAAGGGTGACGATCAAAATGGCCGTATCTAGCACCCTCACTGACGCTGGCAATAAGCATCATAAGTTTGCCTCCTGATTTATTGCACAACTATCAGTGTTCGCAGGAAATCATAAACATGCCAGGCGGGGATATTAGTGTCGTTAGTTCCCCAAGTTTGTCATGCTAGCTGTAAACACTCGTGTGGGGGCGAGAGGAGGGAGGAGGAAGAGGAGGAGGAGGAGGAGGAGGAGGAGGAGGAGGAGGAGGAGGAGGAGGAGGAGGAGGAGGAGGAGGAGGAGGGAGGAGATAGAGGGAGAGGGTAAGGAAGAGGTGGAGGAAGAGAAGAGGAGAGAGAGAAAACTAGGAGCAGTAGCAGGAGTAAGGAGGTGGGAAGGAGGCACAAAAGGGAGGGGGGGGGGAAGTCGTTAAAGAGGGGGAAGGACAGATACTGTAAATTATCGAGACACACACACACACACACACACACACACACACACACACACACACACACACATATATATATATATATACAAATAAATAAATAAATATATATATATATATATATATATATATATATATATATATATATACACAAACATAAGAACGTATAAGCGTGTCCACACCAAGCGCTGAGCAAGCATTACACCCTGGGGCAGGGCAGGGCAGGGCGGCGCGGCAGAGTATGGAGAGCGGTTCAGAGTGACGCCAGTAGATAAGAGAGTGTCATAAAGTGTGATAACACCCCCACAGCCCGCACCTCGTTACAACGCCCATATATCAATATTGTCACGCCCCGAACCGCCACAAAACACCCGCCCTGAGGAGGCGATGCGAGACAGGCACTGCTCAGAGATCTCCCAAAGACATGCATGACAAGGACAAAGACTTCCTCCATGTTACCAGCTGACCAAACCGCCCCCCCCCCAAAAAAAAAAAAAAAAACTTGTTACCCGAAGAATAATTCCCATAATTTCCTTGACCCACGTTTTCAATTAACAATTATCACCATGGCAACACGGTTATATATTACACGCTCGGTACTTCCGCCCCACATCCCCGCGAGGCTGTAATGCTTTGCATCAACAACCTTTTCACAAGACGACAAATCCAGCTCAGGTGGCGCGGGCCAGGCGGTGCTTTCATGTGTGCGTGGGGGGAGGGGAGGGGGGGCTCTGAGAGGATGGGCGTGTATGGATGGGTGTGAATGGGTGCGAGTAGGTGTGTGAGGAGGAAGGTGGGCGTCTGTAGTAAGCGTGGGTGCTAAGTGCTACGGCGACAATTACAGAGTACAACGCTGTAGTTAGTGGCTAAAGGCATCAGTAAGCTGCTGATCACTCATAGAGGTGACTCATATGTATCCTCGCTGTGCCTTTTAACTACTGATACATCAACCTTGAAATCGTACACAAATAACTGAAATATGCATGCGTACTGCTTTCATAGATCCTACGGTAAAATTCTACATCGATCACAAGCAAATAAAGTTTCACTGAATTGCTGGAACGTTTATTCTATAGATCGGATAACACTAACATATACCAGGGCCTGTGATACGCATCCTTGAACACATGGCAGGTTATATGTATGATGAACCACCAAGAACAGGGCTTGGATCATTCCCCTCCCCGGTAATGACACAGGAAAACAGATAATTCTCATAATAAGCAAGAACAACGCGGAGTTTAGGGGAACCAGGAGGGAAAGGGGGAGGGGGGGGAGGGGCTTGCAAGCAACACGATAATCACTCGAATTTATAAGAAAAGCTAAAAGGAAAAATCAGGGAAGGGGACGGGTACGGGGGGGGGGGGGGCGAAGCAAACAACAATAAATGCCATTAAGGCCGAGACGCGAGCGGGTATCAAAGATAATATTCCAAATTGTGCTCTTTCATCAACATTATAAATAATGAGCAAGAGAGACAGCTGCAGTCCGAACCTTGTTGACGTGGCGACGGCGTGGAGCTTGCAGAACACGAACAAGAACACGAACACACACACACACACACACACACACACACACACACACACACACACACACACACACACACACACACACACACACACACACACACACACACACACACACACACACACACAGGTATAATCACGTGTATCTATGCACACAAGCAGCACGAGGAAGGGCCGGCAAAAAAGGGGGGCTAAGAGCGGGTCCTGAGAGAGCGGTGCGAAGGGATGGCAACGAAGAAAAGGAAAAAGCGAAAGGTAAACAGAGCGGCCGAAAAGAAGCAAAGAACGAAGGGAGGAAGGAAGGCGGGGAGGCAAGCGTGTGAAGCTGAGTGTGAGGGAAAAGGTGTGAGAGTGTGAAGACGGGAAGGGTGAAGGGTAGGGGGGAGGAGGAGGAAAGGGGATGAGAGTGAGGAGGAGGAGGAGCTGGGTAAATATCACACCTCAGCACCTCATCAGAGGGTCACGCCTCATGCTCGGGCGCGGTGAGTAGCCAAAAGATCCTCAAAGATCCACCGGCAGGATCTTCAATCTATCCCCCGGCGTCTCGTGACCTCGCCACGGCAGGGTCAATTCCCTTGAAATGAAGGGCGAGTGCCAAGGAATCTCAAGGCGCCCCCACCTTCCGACGACGTTGCTTTACCAATGAGTAACGTTTGATTAAAGGCTGTGACACTGGGAATATGGGTCAGCGCCCCCCACCCCACCCCCTTGCTTGCGGTGGCGCCAAGTTTGTTACACTGAGGGACACGGTGTGTGTTTAGCTAGCGAGGGCTACCGGGTCAGGGGAGGGGGTGTTGCAGGTTGCAGAGATCAGGGTAGGGGGAGGGGTGCATGTGGAGGGCGGCAGTGTGAGGGGCAGGACTAATCGGGTGCTTCCCATGCAAATTGTTAATCGATGCAGGCGGTCCCTCCCTTCCCTCACTACGCCGCTTCCCGACTCCTGCCTGTGTGCCCCCCACCCTCCCCCTCCGCTACTGCTGTGTTCCCGCTACTGCTGTGTTCCTGATACTGATGTTTCTCCGAATCTATTGCTTTCTCAGTTCTATTGGGTTTTGAGAATTGCTGTGTTCCTGCATCTTTTATACTCCTGCTATACCTACCTTTTGACTACTTCTATCTGTCTCAGTATAGGCAGAGTCTCCCGACATGAGTTCTTTTTTGTTCCCAGTAACAAAACTATTGCTGTGATTCTCCCTGCTTCTTCCATGTCAGCTTGTCAGCTATAATACTACACTACTTTCCCCTCTACGCCCAGCCCTCTCTCCCCCCAGCCCTCTCCCCCCCATCCCCCCGCCGAGGCTAAGATTCCACTAGGGCTGCTGGTAGCGCCATCTTACGCAGCGCTCCCGATTTCATTCTGCTCCTTCTGCTAGAGCCGCCGCCCGCTCCTACTGAGCACACTTCTGCCTGCGTCTGGGTACAGCGAGGTCACCATTCATCTGTGAGTCTCTCCCTCTCCCTTGCACGCCCTGCGATCCCTGGAACACTGTCGTCGTAGCGCCCTTTGCCGAGGGCGCCGTGCACTGCGTCGCCGTCGGGAGGGCAGTGCTGCCTTCGTCTCTGTGTCCCTGATGGCTGAGAGAAGCGCGGCTGTTTCAAGAGGCCGTGTGAAAAGAACTGTTCAAAGTGCACCGATTTTCGGACCTCAAGCACGCAGAAAACCTCGCCAGACGCCGCAGGGTCGCGATTTTCCGGCTATTTCTCGACGCATCTTCCTGCACTCATGGCTAAGATGCACGTGTACATTACCGTTACACTGACGGTGTTCTCGAGGTTTTACTGTTTCGTAAAGCGTAATGAGGGAACATGCATTCACTACATACATAATACTAATGATTATGGCCTTCCGAGATTTACACCGGCGGCGTTCGCCTGCCTGACAGCACTACAAAATCACCACTTCCTCATGGATCATTACTATGAAGCCAGCGATAAATCGCGGGACCGTGAAGACAATGCTTTCTGAAGAGGTTTCTCCTTCTGCGCCGCCATGACATCTCAGCCTACGGAGAGACAGCTCAGCGCATTCCGCCGTGGCAACTGCTCTGCATTAATCCTCCAAACTGGGGTTCGCATCATGTCGACCTCCCTCCCCTCGCCCTCTCCTTTTCCTTCGCTCCACCTGGCCCTGCCTCTGCCGTGGGAGGAGGGGCGAGGCTCACGGATTTTGTGGAGCTGATGCAACTCAGCCGAAACCAATGATTTAAAAAACCGTCGTTGCCTTGTGTAACTAGGGTGTCGGCGCAGCAAGGCTCTAGTTTGGGCTCTCTCATGTACAATAACGATTGTTATAAAATCATGCCGTTCACACGCACTGGATTTAATGCTCGAGCGTTGAGCTATCTATAATTTGCATCTCGAAAACTTGCGGAAAGACAATTTTTTCTTCATATTCATCAAAAGCTCTATTGTTATTTCGTGAACATTCCCGTCACCAATACTGTCACTATCATCAGCATCACCTCAGCCAGCGCCAACCAGGTGTTGTGTAGGTTCAGCCAAGTGTCACTAAACCTGTGCATTACACGCTGACACGCGGGTTTACTCCAAACAATGGAGGAGGAGCTTCGGGGCTGCTGATGACTCTGCCGCCCGACACCTCTCACCCCTGTGCGTGCGTGCGATGCGATGCGAGGTGGGTGGTGTGGGCGTGGGCGTGTGCGTTCCATCTGCGTACAAACTCTTATGCATACGCAGATCTGTATACATCATCGCAAGCAAACCCAGCGAGTAAAACAATCGCCAGGCAACGGTCCTCTGATACACAAAAGCATGGCAACACTCCAAGCATCCAAACAATGCAATAATAATTATAGTTCGAGAAAAAAGCGCATCCAAGACCTCAACATTCTTCCCTTCCCGACTGACAGCTGGGCCCCGTCCCTGCCTCTGCGGGTCCCACTATTAGGGACACAAACTTCGGCGTACATTTGGTCTGGAGATTAAAGAGTAGCCTTCTGGGTTGTCTTTTGTTGTAGCCGAGTGCCTCTATGAGACGGAAGAACATTGGATATTCCCCGTTTAAATACGAGACCCGCGAACTCACAGACACTCCGACACACACACACACACACACACACACACACACACACACACACACACACACACACACACACACACACACACACACACATACACACACAACACCCCACGCATATTATATATATATATATATATATATATATATATATATATATATATATATATATATATATATATATATATATATATATATATATATATATGAATATTGCCATATTGCCCTACTGCTGTGAAATTCCCCTTGGCGGCGGCGGCGGTGTATCAGTTTATACTTTTGGTAAAGAATAAGCAACGGATGACAAAGCAACAATCCGCTTTCTATCTTTTTTACCATCAACGTTATTAGTCGTAACAGTATTACCAGCAGCGGTGCCTCGCCTCCGAATACGCACAACTTTAAGTGCATCTTATATATAAAAAATACATACATACATACATATATAAGTATAAATATATATATATATAT
>NW_028234411.1:13603407-13633407 GCF_977035675.1 Penaeus japonicus
GCAGTTATACTCGACGTTTCTTTTTTCTTTTAAAGATAATGTTTAGAACATTTCAACTGAACGAATCTCCCTGTAAAGCTGAGACGATGTGGTCCCTGGAATCCTGGTCCCATTCTGGCTTCCTCTTGCCTCTTTGTGTCGCGTCACCGTGGCAGGCGTCAATCAGAGGAGGGAGGCGCTGGCTCCTTGACGTGTCACCGGAGATACCAGGGCGCTAAGTGATGTCCATTAAGAGCCATTGACGAAATAACAGGCCGGGCGACGTGGGCGAGGAGGCGGGGAGGGCGAGGACTGGACGCCGGAGGAGCGCGTAAGGAAGGCGGCCGGGCGGAGGAGATCAAGGCAAAAGCGCTCGGACTTTTCTCGATCATTCCATGCTTCTTAATCTAGCAATTTAGAGTATCGGAAGGACTGGTCCGATGCAAAAAAGTCACTTGGTACACAAGAATCGGAATACACGTAAAAGACCCGCCCTTGATTTTCTGTCGACAGGAAGTCGCCGACATGAGCATGATATCAATTACGACTTCGCCGACCCGCCGGCACCGACCGATGGGGCATCCAGATGACGCCCACCAAACTTGAGAAAAAAAGAAGAAAAAATATATACTCACTGAGCACCAACTCTGCACTGTCGCTGATACCAAGGGAAGGTGATGTGACTTACCTGAGGAGAGAGAAAAAAGACAAGGATTAGCATATCACTTGAAATATGTCAAAAATGCCGTATATTCAGCCATGAGGGCATTATGCATGAGAGCCGTCCTCTTATCTTAATGCTACACTACTGACCACTTGACTAAGGGCTTCGTCCACAAGGCTAAATGTTTCTAGTTGCTTGGCGTACCTTTGATCTTATGAAGACTCTACATATGATGATCACAAGCAGGGAGATGAAAAAATGTAACTGATTTGTGATGATCTAATGAACGTCAGGAGTGCAAATATTCAGAAAGTAACAAAGCATAAATATATATAAATGGACCTTATTACGTATGTATGTATGTATGTATGTATGTATGTATGTATATATGTATGTATATATATATATATATATATATATATATATACATATACATATATATATATATATATATATATATATATATATATATATATACATACATATACATATACATATACATATACATATACAAATACATATACACACACACACACACACACACACACACACACACATACACATATATATATATATATGTGTGTGTGTGTGTGTGTGTGTGTGTGTGTGTGTGTGTGTGTGTGTGTGTGTGTGTGTGTGTGTGTGTGTGTGTGTGTGCATATATATCAATGCATACAGACAGGCATACACACACACACACACACACACACTTTTTGTCTATGAATCCCTCTATCTCTTCAGGAGGAGGAGCGAAGGATCGACGTCACCGATCGTCCCTCGATCTCCCTCCGATCGCGATTTCCGAGCGGCGGTCCTCGTGGCAGCGGTCTATCAGGGTCACACACGAAGGTGCCTTATATGAGCGCCGCACGACACGTATATGACAGGCATATGACACCCTCCTGATAAGTTCCGTCACGACGCGGCCACGGCCAGACAAAGGGAAAAGGTTTCTCGACGTCTGCAAACACCGCAGCCTCTGTGGCGGTCCCCGACTCGCAAGTCCCCGCCCAATAACCCCGCAATTCGAAGCCTAAAAAAAGGATGAATTACATTTCGCCACTTGAATATATCAGGCCAAAATGGTACGTGTTGTCACGGCTGATAAAATGTGTACATGATTACCCGGGGACACACGGTAGTTGTAAATGGCCGCGGCCTCGTGGTGGCGTCGTAAACTTGGCCGCGTTATCTCCGTGCGTCAGGCGATGTGACGCAGAATGACCTCGTGAGCCATAAGCATATGATTTAATAAAACCGCGCTTTAGGCCGGACACTTCCAAAACACTATGCACTTTCTCCGTTTTTTGACAGAAATGGACATACGAATGTAAAAATCTCATATACAGCTATATAAAAAATCCATAGCTGAGCCCCGCGACAATAACGCGAGAACCCAGATATAAAAACCAATAAAACCCTAGAATAAAACTCTACAATCTATCAGGCATCTACTACGCTGCCATAAAGCCTTAGTTGCCCCTCTATGGGCTCTCGCACACACACGCCTATTCCGGTATCAGTAGAAGAACAATAAAGTCAAATGGAATAAAAAATACATTTATAAAGAATCCAAACTTCGCAAAAGAATTATATACGTAGCCAAAACTCTCTGAGAATGGATTGGGATAAATGATGTACATCCCTGATAGATTCTATAATCAGGACGCACTTATATGGTCATGAGATGGAGAAGGAGGGGGAGAGTGAGGGGGAGGGGGAGGGGACGCAACCTCATCAGTTGGGTTCATTAACTGTCATTAATCTGAGGTTTTGAAAGGATCTGTTAAAATGCGGCTAACGAGGGTAATATCCGAGCGGGGAGGGGGGGGGGGGAGAGTCCCACTGTGAGGGGCGTGGGGAAGAAGGAGGGGCGAGACTGAACGATGGACGGGAGTGGCTGGGGTGGGGGTAGGTGGGTAGGGAGTTCTATTCATGAACAGAAAATTGGATACCGTGCATGACCCTCTGCCTTCAAAAATGAAACAAGCTGGGTCCTCAAGCCAGTCATCTTAACATACCAGGAGCGATTCTTCAAAAGAAATTCGCTTAGTTCAGTCACTCCCTTTGTAACAAAATCGACGAAGACGAAATCATTCTAAATACTCTTATAAATCCCCTCGGGGCGGAAATGCCAAACCGTGTTAACAAATCGCGACCATCTTTCAAGACGTTAAATCTAAGCAACGCTAAATCCACGTCGAGGGAGCCATGCATAAACAAAAAGCGAACGAGAGAGATCAATCAGAGACATCATTAAATGGAATGACACTGAACGCGCAGATATATTTAGCGCTGACCTTCGACAGATTCTCGATCTCCGCCACTTCCTGCGCCATCGGACGGGCGGGGACGGCCTCTGCCTCTGCAGCGCCTCCCACGCACGCCAGGCCCGCCCGCTCCACCTGCAGCGCCTCTCATATACGCTCAGCAGACCATTCGAAAACAAGGAAGGCATTTCTTCCGCAGACTTCGAGGTCTTTCGACTGGCTTGTTCCGCGTCCGTTGCTCTTAACAATGACTCACGCAGGAGCAGTCTTTGATATCATCTGACTGTATTTTTCTATGCCAATGTCAAGGGGATTCCCCAAATCATTACACTAGACTCAACAATGAGATCATTTCCCTTGTATGTTATAACCACTTGAATGATGCATTTGTGTGTAAACAAAAGTATTATATATATATATATATATATATATATATATATATATATATATATATATATTTGTGTGTCTATATATATATATATATATATATATATATATATATATATATATATAGATAGATAGATAGATACACACACACACACACACACACACACACACACGCATACATACATACCCATAAACATATCTATCTTTCTATCTATCTATATATATATAAACAACCGTAAATACACTATATTGTGTATATAAATAGAGAGATATGTAGCTATGGAAAAATATAAACAAAGTAAGGCATTTGAGCGAACGATCCTCATAGCTATGTGTTATGCTGCGATTGTACTCACATAGATTTTAAAACATCAAAAAGAAAAGACAAGACAAGCCCGAAGCGATGAGTCGGCCATGTGATGAGTAGGTGAGTCAAGACGAGTTTTTTTATTACACATTCACAAAACAACACTCATATTTGAATGAGTATAGCCGTGTTCCTCCTGGGAAAGGAAGGGGGGGGGGGTGGAGGGAGGGAAGGATGGCGAGGGGGAGGGGAGCGAGGTAGTAGATATTAATGAGCCTATGCATCTCATCTCTACCCAAGCCCCCCCCCCACCCCCACCCCACCCCCGCCCCACCCCTAAGCGCAGTGAACCATGACTAACAGCTGGTGAAGTGCATCAATGCAGCTACACTTGTTTCACATTTTCTTTTTTTTTATTTTTTTTGAGGAATGTTAGTGGCAAGTTCTGAAGATAAAAGTGAAGTTGCATATGAGTTGGACCAGCTGTTTATATTTACACGTCAAAAAATGCATATAACTTGAAATACATGTCAAAGAACAAGAGTTCCATCTCCCGAAGACCAAAAAGCTTCTCGTCCCCCTCGCCCCAAAATCGGTGAAGAGCGACGGCAACGATGACGTAAGCCTCGCAACCGAATCCATTATCCGCGCCAAAAGCAGAAAACATACGACGTCCACTTACTATAGGCCTTACACACACGCGCGCAGCCGGACCTCATCAGCGATAATGGCTCTCACATTGCGTCCCATCATGGCCGACTATGGACGCTACGATAATTCCCAAAGATCAGTTAATTTTGATGAGGAACATTTCAAAACCTCGCTAGTCCATCACTCGGCGAGTCGGCGCGGCGCGAACGGACGCGTCTGAGTGTGTGCGGACGACGGGAAGGCTCGCGATGAATAACGCGTATTTATGACGACTACTCTCGGCCCGGCATTCATCAACTATAATTTCATTCTTGCCTGGAATTTACTGTCCGTAAATCCCTAGCCATCATAATAATGAATAGCGTGAATTAGACGCGGCGGAGAGTGTACTCGGCCATGTTCGAGCTGCTGGTATCGCAGGCACCGGCGGCGCGGGGCCACGAGGGGCGAGGATTGCTCGTGAGGCATTTTGATGCTCGAGTGCAACGTGAGTGATTTGCAACGAGTGTGGGCGCGCAGATGTGGCCTGAATTTGTAGGAAAAGGTGATACACCTTATGCTGATTATGCGTCCATGTCCTATTCACAGGTTGTCTTTTTACGCAAGGGAACATCTGTCATAAAAAAACGAGTGCTTTCAGGTGTGTAAGGGGAGGGGGTAAGGGGGGAGAGTGCCCAGGGTCACCGCGAGGACAAAGCGTAATAGATTTTACTCTCTGGAGGTGACTGTCGTAAGGTGTGAGGTGATGAGGGGCCATGGAGGACGATGATGAGTGGTAATGAGGGGTGATTCACTAGGATGAGGTGGGTTATGAGCACTGATAAGAAGTGATGAATGGTGATGAGGTGGTCAGGAGAAGCAGCCATGGTTGTCGGTGCCTGCGAAAGGGGAAAAAACATGTACCGAGAAGTGATGGACATGATGAAACAAAATATGAAAACATGACTGACGAAAAATGCCTCGTTGCAAGACGAGGCGGGGCGACCAGACAACGGCAGAGAGGTGGGAGATGACACGAAATAGGCACAGACGAGGGCGACGCGGGAAGGGGGTGGTTGCAGGAGGGAGTTTTGAGGAGGGCGGGCTGGCGGCGGCGGGCGGCGGTCTGTGCGCGGCGGCGGGTACCAAGCTAGCGCTGTAAGCCGACTGTGACATGGACAAAACACGGCCATTCCAACCCTGAATGTCCCGACAGTAAATAATTACATAACATTACAAGTGATGCATAGCAGAATATAAACTGCGGTTCATTACGCTAAGACGATCTGACTACACTACACGGACTTGGACCCCGTCAGCGGCCCTGGTGATGACACCGTGGCAGTGATGATGGTGATAGCTGAGTGATGACGGCAGCCTGGTGATGGTAGTCAAGTGAAGTAATAGCACGATGGTGTTAACAAGGGTGTGATTTCGACGATAAGAAATTTATAATAATGACATAAGGGTGATAACAAGAAGGAGTAAGATAAGAGGCGCCGGTACGTGTCCACACTCTGCATCCTCGAGCCCGACAAGTGCAATGGTGCAATGGTGTTGATGAGATGGTGATGACTCAGTGATGTTGGTGTTGATGGCGGCCATTACTTACTGGCCTGATGAGGTCATTACTGGTACTAATCAAGCGTGAGTTGTGATGGCTGTGTAGGGAGGCGAGCGAGCCACCACGCACCCGCCCACAACACGACTGATGGTGATGATGGTCGGCGATGCAAGCAGCCTGATGGTGAAGGGCAAAGGCAGGCGGTCCTGCGGCCGCGTCCTTTGCATTTGGCGATCGCAGCGGGGACGCCAAATAGGAGAGCGAGCGGACGAGCTGACAAGACAACAGGTGCTACCAATGCAGTTATCAACAGAGCTACATGCTTGTCCACATCTGCGTAAAGAATGGACTCATAAACGTTATAACAATGTCCACAGCTATAAATAGTGATGCAGCCGGTGGAAATATATACAACGGGTCTTTTACACTGGGTACCTTTTTTTCTTCTTCGTTTTTGTTCATGTTTGAAAGATAATTCTATTCAGGAGAAGAAACCAAACATCACTTTTGGGTACTTGTTCTAAATCAAATAAGTTTCGGAATAAATTACAACAATAAAAAGGCACACGACCAAAAAACAAATCCGCGAAAGAGAGAGAGAAAAAAAAAGTTAAGTGAGAATCAGTCAAGCGAAACGGAACATTAACTTAACGATGAAGCAAATAACGTCTAACCGTTACCCTCCCCCTTCCTCTCCCCTCCCTCCCCTTCCCCCTACTCTCCCTCTCACACACCACCTCACAAGTCCGGCTTAGATACAGTCGCTTCGTCAGCCACTGTGTCGACATGAATCACGGATACTCCATTTGTCATGTCACCTCCTGACAGTCACGTCACAGCGGGAGTAGGGAGCGGTGGGGGTGAGGGAGGGCGAGTTAAGGGTGAGGGAGGGACGAGGATGTGGAGGATACAGGGTAAGGGTGGGATGAGGGAGGAGGGGGAAAGAAGAGATTGTCCTAGTTGAGATTGGTAGACGTGAGGTTAGTCAGCACATAATTGATTGAAGCGCAAAACAAATATAAAAAGGCAAGCCCTTTGTTACAGGTTTCAAAGTCATATAATCCGCGATGATAGAGCGAAAAATGAAAGACGTGGATCTCGAGCAAGATCCTTTTTTCTTTATTACTTAATGAAATTGATCGTGGCATGACACCATTGACTCAGTGACGTGGAGGTGATCCGTCACATCATCTGCACAAAAGACTCCGCCCTCAGCGCACTGGTAACACATAGCATTGTCAAGCCCCGACCTTTTTCATCTGATACACCCCCCTCGCCATGTTTGTTTGCATTCCCGCCCACACCCACCCTCACTTTCCCGCGCCCTGGGTGTGGCGCTAGTTACCTTCCTCGCCACCAGATGTCACCCTCGCAAATCATGAAGAAAATGGATCAGGGAGTCATGTTATAAATAAACTCTTTTCGGGAGTTTTTGTTTCGTCGGGCAAGTCCAAAGGCTTGTCACCTTTATAGCGACCATCTTAATGCTTCTGGCAGTGTCTGCAAGCATGTTTACAAAGTGAGGGAAAGGAAGGCCGTCAGCACCTCCTACGTCCGGTTACAATTTCGCCGTCTTGTACGTCAACTGGTGGAAATCTCTCAAGAGAGTTCTGATTAAAGCATGCCAGTCGCCAGATCGTTGCTTATTAGGGATGCTACATGTAGAACCACCAACAAAAATTAGCTTCGCACTATTTTCCTCCCTTTAAACGTTTTAGTGGGATGCAGGCGGCGTTTCATCATCATTAGATTTTCACCAATGACACGGGGGACCGATCCATCCTGCACTGACGGACACTTGACGCTGGCCACGACTTCAGTGTTTGGCGCCCGAACATCCGCGTTCGCCCAACTGAAACGTTTCGTGCCTCGGAAATACGCCTTCGTTTCACTTCCTTGCAATATGATTATAATTGAATTATAATAAGAAATGCATATCAAACACACCCACGTTCCCGGCGAAACAAGGAGGCTAAGCCGAAGTCACAGCCTGGGGATACGGTGGCTACATCCATCGTTGTCCACTTTCAATCCATCATTCCAGGGACGACGCGGGCTAGATCCCCGGGTGACCTTACGTAAGTCAACACTAGACAGCCACACACACATTTTGGTCGTCGCGCCACCAACTTTTGCACAAGATCCTCGCTATTTTGGAGAACTCTTTTCCTATACCCTTATTTTTTTTATCTGTCGTTAGAGCTCAGTCTAGTGTATTTTTTTCATGGGACAAAAAGTTTTTAAAATGACGAGGGTGAAGCCCATATGAGATTTTTTCGGTATCGGGAAAAATGTGTCTGTAATCTTTATCCTGAACTTGGGGTAAAAATATCAAGAGGGAGCGCCCTCGACTGGGAATATCATATTCACACTATTTTATATCTAGATCGCCCAAAGACGATATTTTTTTGTAAATTTATTTAAATCTGACCTTGTGCATCACTCAATCTATGACTTTAAGAGGCAATGTAGTCTTCTTCATCATGAAAAGAACAATAGATAAGCAAGTTGTACTTGGCTGAATCAGGTGATAATTATCTCCACGATTGAGTCAGATACACATACTGGAGGGAAATGTGTTGCAAGAATCCCAACAGGTAACTCCTCTGTAATGTCACTGCCATTTGCGGCGATCACTCGCCCTGTGATGGACTTGTTATTATGATATGCCCGCTGCAATTATCCAGCCGTGACAGGTGACGAGCACACACCACTGCGGTCGCTCCTTCGCACCTCCTGCTTGTGTGTGCTCGAGGTGTTAAGCAGTGGATGGTAATGACAGGCAAGGTGTACGTTGCACACCTGGCCACGAGGCTTTGCCACACCATGACTCGTGCATGGCTCGGTGTGTGTACGACAATGCACTCCTTCCTCGTGTAAACATTACCTCCCATCCCTCCCACCCTCTCTCTCTCTCTCTCTCTCTCTCTTTCGCTCTCTCTTCCACTCTTTTATCATGAATAAACAAAACACGTCATATACCATTCGTCATACACCACTACCTGGCTACGCATACACAATACCCTGCAGACAGACACACCAGTGTTTTCAATTCTATAATGGCATTCGCAAGCAGGTCATGCCGTCAGCGAGTGCAAGGCGCATGCGCGATGGGGGGCCGAGGCACTTCCCGGAGCGTACGTCATGAAGGGTCTGCCTCGCCCGTCGCCGCCGAGGACACCACCAAATGTCACTTGTTGCCGCCGGTGACGTCTTGCTGGTGATGCGAGGGAGGCCGCGGGTGAGCGCTGATCTTCTTGCTTTTAAGGCCGCGGCGGGTGTGGCGGCATTGCCATGAGGCCGCGGCTGTTCGGCCAAATGTCCGTGGCCAATGCTCCCCGGGGCTGACGTTGAATACACAACGCAAACATTTGAGGAGATTTTGCAACAAGAAGATTGCACATTGGATGCTCTTCAATATATTCTTTCATATCCATTTATTCCTCCTCTTTCGTCTATATTTTTTCTTCTTCACTCACTACTTTCTGTGTAAACCTATTCATGTTTATGTAGGCAATGAATTTCCACCGTCCATTTGTTCTTGCCTCTTTCCTTCTCTCTCGTTTCTTCAAAACACCAAAGCCACTTCTTATTATTACTTCTGACCCCTCCCCACCCCCCGCCCCTAGCATGGACATATCCCCGCCCCATGAACCAAGTTGTCCCATAAAGTCAGCAGGGAGCCACATAACAGCCTGCCAGTAGTTCCCCACACCACATACCCTGCTAGGCAACATAATGCTTTAACTACACTATCTCCACCTTCCCACGGTTCACAAACTTCAAATTGCACTCTTAATAAAAAAAAAGGCGACTCTGTTCCCTCGTAGTCAAAGGGCTGTTCATTAAATGCATGGGGGTCGTAATATGTTAAACTCCCCGACGAAACAAACCTAAGGCGACTGGCCTTTCTTGGGAGTGTGGGAAGAGGAAATCTTGGCGGCTGTGACAGGAGTTAAAATGTTTTTTTTTTCTTCTTTCTCTCTCTCTCTCTCTTTCTTCGTTCTCCTTCTCCTTCTCATTTTTCTTCGTCTTCTTCCTCTTCTCCTTTCTTAGAGTGTAGGAAGTGGGATATCTTGGTGGGTGTGACAAGAGGTTAAATGTCCCGTTTTGCGTCGTTTCCTATGTCTTTCTTTATTTTATTTTATTTTTTTTCTCCGTGCGATGTCTTCCTTGCAGCTCTCAAAGAATAAGCCTTACCTCCTGATGAATTACGTCATCACCACAATAATTCGCCTCGAAGAAATTTAAAATGATATTATCTTATTCAAGCAACTGAAGATGTTTGCCTGTCCTGGGCTTTAGAATTAAACATACATCTTCAAACAGAGGCTCAAGAAATCACCACACATCTCCTACTTCAGCTTGATTAATCACTTCTCTTAAAGGGGTAAATAAATAAGAAATCGGGAATCTAGGTGCGGTCACTCGCTGCCCCTCTTTGCGCTTTCCCCTGTGGGACTGGTGTCTAAACGCCTTTTACCCTGGAATATGATCCAGTATGATCCAGTGGACTTGACTAGATACATTTCTACGCAAGCAGAACCCCACGTAGCCAAGCACTTGTCAAGTAAGAGTTTCCCCCTGGGGGAAATGGTGGTCGCACTCAATCGTCCTCTCCCCGTAGGGAAGTGGTGTTACAGACACACTCTCACCCGGGGTCAATGGAACCTGCCATAGTTGCAAATGACACGAGTGAACCCCGCCTGAGTAAATTCGTGACGTGCACTTTAATTACGACACACGACAAGTACACTACAGGCCCAGGGAAAACTGCAGCGTCACACTCGTTCCCTGGGAGCCCTCCAACCACGCCTTGCTGAAAAACTTACCTCTAAATCCAACTAGAAAAAATGATCCCCCTCCCCCTCTCCCCTAAAAAAAATCCGCCTTTTCTAAAGGTAATTTTCTTCTTCTAACATGACTCAGGAATGGAACCGAAATTAGAGAAGCACCGGAGGAAGAGGAGGAGGTTTTATGGTACAGACAGAAAGCTCGAGTCATATACCGTGGCTGCGGCGTGGACCGGGCTGGACCTGGAGCTTTGATAACATTCCGGAGACCTCGACACTGACACCCCGCGAGCCCCGTGGTCACCAGTGCATGTCCGGGTGTGCTGTGGTGTGTTGGTGCGTGGTTGGTGGTGGTGGAGGTGGAGGAGGGTGACCTGGGGTGGTGGTGGAGTGGAGGAGGGTGACCTGGGGTGGTGGTGGAGGTGGAGGAGGGTGACCTGGGGTGGTGGTGGAGGTGGAGGAGGGTGACCTGGGGTGCTGGTGGAGTGGAGGAGGGTGACCTGGGGTGGTGGTGGAGGTGGAGGAGGGTGACCTGGGGTGCTGGTGGAGGTAGGGTTGTGGTAGAGGAGGCGGTGATTGTTGTGTGAGTGGCAGGAATGTTCGTCGTTGTTTCGCTGCTTGCAGAGCAAGCCGATTTGGTGTGCGTGGTGTCTTTCATCCCCGCGTAGTGCAGTACGTTACGCGAAGGCAAGACTACAAAGACATCTATTTAGAGCCACCAGAGTCCAAGCAAAGAGGGCAGGAAGAGGACCTCCGCGCGTCGCAGAGGTGTCCAGCGACGGCGCGCCAATCCCGCTCAACCCCCTGGCCACTCGTGCATGACTAATGTGGCAATAGCGGTAATTTGAGGTTGTTATGGCCCTTGTGTCTACTATGGAAGCCGTCCGCGCTAAAGAAGTTGCCTCACACATTGCTACGGGCTTTCAAGATTATCATTACAGTGATTCGTCGTTGTTCAAATTAGTTCTGCTTTTTAGTTGACACGCACTGAGCGAAAACAGTGCGCCCGTAATGAGGATGAGTAAAATTCAAGTTGCGTAAACTATAATGTCTGTAACAATGGATGGTTTTACGGCCGTGCACAAAAGAATACAATAATAAAACTGCAATAATGGAGATTTTTGCCAATAAAAGGTTGTGTGTTCAGTGTTCAATTCAGTGACATCCCCACATAGGCACATCTTATAAATATACCTGTTTTACATCACGCAAATTTCAGAACATTCCCTCACTACACGTAGAAGACATAAAACAGAAATCCATTTTACTTCACCCAACCATTTACTTTCCCTCCCCTCCCCTCCCCCTCCTCATTATACATCCTAACACCTTCAGGAGTTTAGTATACATTTTTCCCCCCTTTTTGTTCTCGGCGACTCGGAATGTCCAAGAAAAATTGAATCCACGGCAGGCACGTGAAAACTTCTACACGGAGGCCATGTTGCAGAGATGAAATTGCATATCCAAACCAGTTATCAGATTTTATTATGTTGCAAGTTCCATTGTTCTACCGGTGGCTTGCATGTTGCTATTAGCGGAAGCAAGTTGCTGGTATAAAGTAATTTCGCTCCGCAAGTGGAGGGAGAACGAACATCTTGTTGCTATTTGTAGACAAGACCGTTTTCGCCACATACTTTAAAATATGAATAATGGTGTAACACTAACCAGTCGGAATTATTTTCATTGCGGCACTAAAATCTACTCTTAAATTGAAATGAACTAAAATTATATATCACTTACAGAGGAATTTCGGGTCCCATATGCTTCTTCAATCTCGTTATGTGCATTTCGCAATCGGAATGTCTCTCAGACAATGGCACCAAACGTTCGCGTACTTTCTTTTCACCGCTGATTACGGGTTGTCAGACGAAAGCTTTCCACGACAGAAAAAATGTAAGAGTATAGGTGAAGAAATCCAAGCTAATCTGAGCATCAGCGGCCCGCGTCAGATAGGATTGAATCCCCCGAGAGGCGGAGTCGATTCTTTCACTCACAATCTGTCGTCCACCGGGTCGCTTGGGATGACGGAGGCGTTTCTGTCCTTATTGTCACAGGTATCGCAATATTTCTGTCAACTGTCAGTTGCAGTGATTGAAGTCCATTGTTCAACCTCGACCACCTAAATATTCTTTGGAAAAAAAAGAAATTGTAAACATAGAAAACATTCTAACATATAAGTGGGAGAGGAAACAAATAGACGTAGTTATAGAGTTGGATTAACGCACTTGGCAACATTCACATCGGCAGAAGGTAGGATCCGAACCTTTCCTCAGGAGATAACAGAGAAGGCATTAAGTTACAGGCATAGGACAGGACGACCAGACCGGGGGGGGGGGGGGTACCACTCTTTGAAGGGGTGTCCCTGAGGTTCGTGTCGGTGTCCCCTTCATTGCCAGGGGCTGTTACAAGAAAGGAAACGGAGAATTGCAGACTTTCCCGCTTCCTATAATAACAAATTCAAAAATTATTAAAAAATACATAACCTTTTTCTATTCGTTTGCTTCGGGGCGAGTGAGAAAGTACCACTGATTACATCCAGAAGTGGTGGCAGGCAGAACTGTGGCAAGGAGGGTACTGCGCCTCCAGCACACAATGTCCAGAGCACAGCTCACCCTCTCGTACAAAGAGAACACAAGAGGCCACAAGAGTACTCTTTCTTTCTCACACACGGCTTTATGGCCCCGACAGCGTTGTCAAGCACTTAGGATTTTTACCTCTATCTTGGTGTGTGTGGGGCGAGAGAGAGAGAGAGGGGGGAGGGGAGGGGGCTTGTCATGGGATTAAAGAGACCCACGGCTCTATAAACCACTTTTTCCCTCGCGCAGACACCCCTTATCTTCCGAAGCACCATCATCATCCCCGAGACGCATCGATCTACAGGGAACACAACAAGCACATAAAATCGCCTCGACATTGGCAGCTCTGATTTTTTGAGTCCCGTAACACCCAAGTGCTGAAAGGCTTTTAATGGTTGATACTCCCGTCACCGCCATTATGGTCAGACCTCGCTAATCCGGCCAGCGCCCGCCACGCCGACACTCCGTCACGCCCACTCCTACACGCACTCACACTCACACTACCTGTGCTTATCCTCACACTTACACCATCAAGACTCATGCTATCAGCAATTATTCAGTCTACAGACGAAAAAGTCCTTATGTGCTCTTAAAATGTTCTTACACGACATTTTACTTATATATCCGCATACTTCGGTAAAACCTGACAATCACAACATGCGAAGCTCTTTCGAATTTCTTCACACCAACTCTATTCGAACCAAAGGTAATACGTCACCGGCAGAAAACAAATCCTGACTAAAAAAAATCTACTCAGGCATTTTCTTTTTTTCACCGAAAAGGTTAAGGTTTGTCTATAAAGGTTAAGTATGGAGACCACCTAAGTGCTGGTAGAGCTGATAATTAATATATTCATTTCCAGCACCATTCCCTGCTGTTCAGTGTTCACTCGCTGGCATCGACATCAGAATAATAGTGGCCACGGAACTTACGGCACGGTTAGATTCACACTTCACACAAAGCGAAAGACTGGGAAGTCCAAATGAATCGGTGGAATTAGCTACACAGGTGAGTATCGACGAAAGAAACCTGAAAAGGGGACCGAATTCCTTTACATGTGGCTTGTGTTGATATTAGATAGTGATTAGCGGATTAGAACCTGTAATGACCACTATTCATGGGTTTCAAAATACGTTTCAAAATCTTTCGGACAGAACGTTAGCGCGGGGCCTCTGAAGGACGAACATCAATGAATCACACGTCTAGCTGAAAAGATCGGTTATTCTCCAGTAACATCGTAAGAAAGAACTGATATATATTTCCTAAGGTCAGATTCCAAGTAATAAATCGAGATCTTTTTAATGCCCGATACAGATAAAACCCAATTTATAAAGCTAAATTGAATTTTTAGCAGTTGAAGAAGGCTATAAGAGCGACCCAGACTTGGACCGGCCGACGGGCTGTCACATAAACAGCCTCTTCAAGCCAAGTGTGAACGCGCAAGCCGACAGCCAAGCAAGGTCGTCCTACCAAAGTCTTACGTTCGTTTACTTTAATGTATCGTCACAAATACCCGCGCTCTCCGCACAGACGTCTCTATACCGAACACTTTACGAATTCTGACCATTCACAGCCGCGTCAATCGCTGCACAGCATCGACTACGGGAAACATAATCTATATAGCAGCACTGGCCAAAAAATCCGGCGGCGGACGAGTCCTCCTTCTCTGGGCCTACGAGACTCATCGGAGCGTGCATCGTCTACCTGAGACTCTTGTGTAGAGGCGCGAGGCTGAAAAGGGGTAGATGGGGTAGAAGGGGAGGCAGATTATCACACAGATACCCTCTGCTACATACCCAGCTACAAGGGCGAGAGAAAGGGGGTGCCTGTATAGAGTTTCTGAGAAGCGCGGTTAAAGTTTTCTGGGTATTGGGTTTATGGGGCTGTATTGCATCATCGGGCGAGCTAATGCACCGTGATGTGGTGTTATTGTGCGCCTGAGTTTACTTAAGAGGAGACTTACACACACCACACTAATCCTGGGCTGGATGGTGAGGAGTTTGCGCGGGGAGGAGGGGGGGGGGGATTCCACCGGCGGGAACTTCTTTTATCAACGCGACTCTAAAACGAGAAATACGAGCTGGGAAAATGACAATAATTGTAACATTATCTCCCGGAGACTCATGAAGGAAGAGTTGTCATCAGCATAACATTAGAGGGGCGCAAGCACGTCATGTAAACACTGCTAACGTTAGATTTTTTCCCTTCTGAAATGCCTCCGGGCCATTATCGTAGCTAGCCGCGGGGGTTGAAAGTGACAATGATGTTCACATTAAAAGCGCGCGAAGTGACGTCCTAAACTGTCTGCCAAAAAAGTTGGACAGGCTTCATCATGGGATATTAAGAATAAAAACACAAGACGCGTCATGGCGGCCGAGCTGGGACAAAGGAGGACATCTGGCGGCTGGACGCGCAACTCACTCACTTTTCACGCTACTTTTTTCTTTTTTCTTTTCTTTTTTGTTTCCCTCACGAATATTCCTGACAGCCCGACTTCCTTCAAGAGTAAGGGACTACGAAACTAACAATCTAATCTTTCACAACACAAATATTTTCTCTTAAAGTTACGACTTCAAATCCAATAACCATTTCATAACCAAATATGGTATATAAAACGAAGAAAAAAAAAAAAGAAGAAAAAAAGGAAAAATAAATAAATAATCATTCCCTAACATCTTTCAGGTCGGCAGCGTCTCCGCTTCATCAATCATAATACGTCCAACCATCAATCCTCAATTCGCATGACTCCACAGCGCCTGCGGTGAAATTGATGTTAGACTGACGGCCGTAACCTCATCATGTTCGGATCTTTTTGTTGCACTTCTCCTATGGGCGACCCGCGTATCTTTTTGCGCTTGGAGCTCCCTCGGTTATACAATGTTCGCCCTGGAGCCGGCTATCTTCTCTCACATACTCTTTCCCTTATTTTGACACACGCCGAGGAGCTTGTTCTCGTCTCTCCTGCTCTTTCCCTCATTCTGATACACTCTCACCCACGTCTATTAGGGAGCTATTAGCTTTCTGGTGCTCAATGGCTAGTCAAAATAATAAGCAATAAAAAAAAGTATAGAAAGCGCGGCTGTAATTCTTTTGAATCGCTATTACACAAACTTCGGCTTCTTTCACCCTTATGGTAGATTAAACCTCAGCCTAAAGCCATAATCGTACTATGAAATCAATGCGACCGCCCAAATCCATCACGCCCGCCACATTAAACATAAATGGTCCATAAATAATCAGTCTCCATCCATCACCCCGCACCCAAGTCCACAAGCGCCTTCGGTCTCGCAAGCAAAGAGGTAATTAATATCTTCTTATTTCCCAGTCACCCTGGCCTTGCGTGATGCCCGGGCCTGCAATGTTGGTCCTTAAGCACCTGCGGCCCCATTATCACTTATCAACGAAGGTCACACGCGAGGTTAAGTGTCGAAACACTGGTTTGAAGTAAGTCCTGATAAGTTTTTTTTTCTTTCTTTTTGGGCGGTTGGGTTGGGGACGGGGGCTGGGGTGGTGGTGGGGGCGTTTTCTTTCTTGGCAGCAGTTTAGAGAAAATAAAACTGTTTGTCAGTCTTTCTTTCTCTCTCTTCTCTTTCTTTCTTTTTTTTCTCTCTCTTTCTCTCTCCCTCTCCCTCTCCCTCTCCCTCTCCCTCTCCCTCTCCCTCTCCCTCTCCCTCTCTCTCTCTCTCCCTCCCGTGTGAATATGTCATATCAATTCGTATTCGTATTATTTACTTATGAAATTATTTTTTATAAGAGTGAAATTAAAACGATTATGCAAAAAGCGTTATCCTCCACCGCAGTCTACAAGAGACAATAGTTAATGCAAACAATAAAATTCTAAAGGGCCTAATAAAAACCATTAAAAAACTCATTTCATCTCAGTTGCCCCCCCCCTTCCCCTCCTACCCCCTGCGCCTGACCAGCCAAATAACCCTATTCTTGCCTCTCCTCCGTCTTCCTGTAGCACCATCATGCTTCTTGCATATTGCACAATGTTGCCAATATAAAGCTTAATGACCATCATAAACAAATGCTCAGGCTTCCCTACACCCAATTACCGACCACGTATCCCTTGCTTCAACCCCCGCCCGCCCTGTCCAGACGAGCGGCATCACCCCCACCCCCATCCCCACCCTTTCCCCGCCCCTTCATCGCTCCTTAATCTACATCATGCTGCCAATTGCACAAAAAACATAATGTCCTTAACATGGCCTGTGCAACATGAAGGTCCCATAGTCCGCTCACAAGACGTAATTAAGTATCGTGGCTCCCTTCCTGTACATTTTCCGCGAGTCTGTAGTTAACTAGCTCTATCCCTCCGCCCCTTCACTAAATCTTGCCTCCACTACTGCCGCCTGTCCACTGCACATTGCACAGTGACCTTGCAACGTGAGTGACGGCTGCGTGTGTGCTGCAGAAACAACATCTCAAGCTCAGGGAAGATTGATGGCGGCGTTGGGTCGGCCCGGCCCCCCAGAGCTGCCGACTCCAGTATTTACTGATTATCTGCCATCAGTCCCCAATGCTCAGTACTGGCATACCCTTTCTGAGTCAGTCAGCGGCCGTATTATTTCTGGCATACGTTCGTCTCATAGTCATGCACGGCGGGTCTTACCAAGTAAATAACGGACTACCTTCCAATTTTAAAGCAGTCTCTGCCAAGCTAAGAACTGATTTACAACAACGTACCTCTTGCGTTTACAAATGAACACTTCTCAGGTTTACCACACAGCGCCTCGGCTTGACTAACAAACTAAGCTGCTCCTTCCAGCTAGAACATGACCAAGACCACAAGATGCCCGAAGTAATGTGTCAACAGACATATGTCATGGCGCTCGGAGAGAATATCGCCCGAACAAATGTTGTAAAGCTTTAGATCATCTATCCACATTTGTGTATAACACGAAACACACTTTCCCACTTTTAGGAGGACATCGCCCCTAAGGCAGAATCGTCTATAATGAAAACCAGTGGAATTAAATAAAGACTTCATGTAACCTAGACAAAAAAAGCTCGGTCCTTAAAAACCATAACACGGAAAACACAGCCCTAGACACAAAGAAACAAAAAAGATTTATTGAGACTTCTAGTGGAGATCCCTTTGTAACAATCCTTGCTCCCAACGGAGGCTCAAATCGTAAAGGCAATAAAGACGATTTTACCCAAAGACTTGACGCGATTGACGCTCTTTGGTGCTGCAGTTGCCTACCTCTATCAGGCCCGAAGACGTGGCCCGACTGTTTTATGACTTATTTAAGATGGGATGGACAAGAATCTGATGAGTTCTGTGGGCAAAGAAGACGCCTGAGCCAAGAACAGTGTTAGCTTTACTGCTTTTCTGGACTTTGTAATAACCTCCTTTTTTGAGCATCTTGTTCTCCTTTAAGATTTGTATTGCTCAGATAAAGCCATACAAAGCATCACAGCCGGATGCATCGTTGTATGTCTGAGCAAAATTAAGTTTCATTTTTTTCCTTATATTGTATACGGGATTAGACATATGAATAATTTATTTCCTGATCTACTGTCCTATCAGGCGAAGCCACTTTCGACAGTAAAACAAAAAGAGCACAGCTGAAAATAGAGATAAAATAAAGACACACATGTCAGCTATACTAATTCTGAAGAACCACTAATGTCATCACCACGCTCAGGCAAACGACCTCGAGATTAACAAGACCAACACGAAGCAGCAGACAGCAGTAGCAGAAGTAGGAGTAGGATGAGCAGGAAGCGGGAAGAGGACAACCATAAGAGGACGCAGTAGATGTAGTAAGTAAAAAAAATGAAGGCAAGAGTTTGCGAACAGCAAGATGAGCAAGGAGAAGAAGGAGCATCTCAAGGAAGAGAAGACGGAGCAGCAGCAGGAGTCAGCTCACCGCCTGGCAAGAGCAGCGGGCCACAGACAACCCTGTCAATCATCTGGTCTCGACGGGCCTGGCTTAAGGGGGCTCTCTTCATCATGCCGCACCACTCTATTGCCACTGCTACCACTTCTCACAGCACCACACACTCCAAGGAGTGGGTCTGCGTGCACCACAACTCCCTACCACACGGTAGTCTCGCGGGCTACGGCGCTGCTTGCCGCTTCATTGTGCTACTTGGCGGAAGTGCTGTCTCTCTCTCTCGCACGTTCTTCGCTTCTTTGTATTTCTGTGGCACTCGCTATCCGTGACGGGTAAATATTTCTTAACAACTGCTAGTCAGGGCAAAATGTCTATCTTATTCTTAGATGGTATATCTTTTCATCTTTTGAACAGGAAACCTTTCCCCCCACTTGGTATTCATTATTCTGTAGTCTCGAATAAAACTAGTTCACATCTATACGGGGAGATTCACAATTTGAAATATTAACAGTTTCTCAAAAGTTATGTCATTCTTCTTGTATGTTGCTTTGGTCTACCGAGAACTGTCCCATAACAGTCATTGTTCGTTGAACTTTTTGCAGAACTACATCCAACGCATCGTTTTTTTTTTATTCTAAAACAGCTACATGTCAAAGCTGCAACATTTTACTGTTCCTTTTTGACGTGAGTTACCATTTCTTGCAACGCTTTCTTGTAATTCAAGTTTATCGTCGCGCTGTATGCCTCGAGTCCTCGCCACACACGGCAGAGCCTCGCAGATCACAATCATCCAAATAAAAAATTATATCTATGACTAAACAGCCTCTGCGTCTTCATTATGGCTCGCAAGTTACACCGCTTGGTATTATATAACACACAGGATGTTCTTGCAAACTTGTGTGCGCTCTATCCCCAAAGAATCAAGATCTTCGCGATAGCAGCTGTGGAGTCTGTTTACATTTTATCTGCTAGCACCGGCGGCTCTCTTAAGTAACAAAAGAGTGTAACATCAACATCAATACACGACGCTTGCTGTAGAATGACAGCAGTGGGTGAATATGTGAATGCTAGGAATTACCATACATTATATAGCAGGCACTTGTCAAGATTCAGATGATGGTTTCATTAACCGATTATTCCTGTCGTGTAATTAGACAAAGTATTGTCATCTTTGCGTCATTTAAGGTTCATCTGAACAGTGACAATTAAGACTCTTTCCTTGTGTGTGTTTTTTTCTTTGTTTGTGTGTGTGTGTGTGTGTGTGTGTGTGTGTGTGTGTGTGTGTGTGTGTGTGTGTGTGTGTGTGTGTGTGTGTGTGTGTGTGTGTGTGTGTGTGTGTGTGTGTGTGTGTGTGTGTGTGTGTGTGTGTGTGTGTGTGTGTGTGTGTGTGTGTGTGTGTGTGTGTGTGTGTGTGTGTGTGTGTGTGTGTGTGTGTGTGTGTGTGTGTGTGTGTGTGTGTGTGTGTGTGTGTGTGTGTGTGAGTGTGAGTGTGTGTGTGTGTGTGTGTGTGTGTGTGTGTGTGTGTGTGTGTGGGCGGTGATAAACAACATTCCTGTAATTAGTGTATATGTGAAGTTCACATGGTACCTGCTAGGAATCTGTAGCATGTTATACACAAGCATGTAATACTCTGTGATGCCTCCTGAAATAACAAAGCAAGTCACGATCGCACTTGTAGTTACAGGTACCTACGGCTAGTGGAATCTTAAGACAGCTAAGAAAGAGAGGCTAGTCAAGAGAAAGAAACAAAGTCAAAGTTATGTAACTCTTAACTTCTAATGATAGATGTTTGCGCATGCTCAGGTGGAGCCCACCAGGTGTGGCTAGCCTTAAGCCCCTGTGAATGAGAGGTTCCATCAACAACACTCACAAGTCGGATAATGTCTTTGGTTAATCCCACAATAATGCTGACCAAAGCCCTGATAAGCAGGGGTCTTCGTAGCCGACACTTCGTAAAATGCCAACAATATCTGAATGATTACGAAGACTTTGCCGTCGTTAGCTGAATTATTTTCGTACCCAAAGCTCATCAAGGGACTGAAAAGAACAGCAGTGAGCAAAGCTTGTTGCACAGGAGGCGTAACTGACAGCCACAGGATGCTGTAACACCCCTCACAAGGCCATACACATGTTGGATGCAAGCGTCACTCTCAATTGTCTTTGCCATCACACCCGTCAGAGTCGAGGACGTGACCACACCTTCGACAGGTACGTACTTGGTCCTTCGGTAAGCTGCTGATTGCCGGCACATCGCCGTACTGCTCAGCCTGTATGACGGTTAGATAAGCTCGAAGCTCGACTCTGTCCATCGCATCTCTTGTCGAGAAGCGATGCTATATCTGTCACCACTCCGTGTGTATCTGGCTGTTACGTGTGGCTTAATTTGAATCGTGCTACACAGAAGAAGGTCATTAGGACCGACGATGTATAACATGACTGATGGGACATTGACGTATGAGGTGCGGAAGAGTAGAGACCTCTTACTAAATATACATCTAAAGCCTTCAGTGTTGCCATACACATAGGTTTTCTATGGGTAAACTTTAGATTATATTATCACTAGACCTTTTGTTTCTCTTAAGATCAAAACTCAAATATGGAACTTGCGAATGAACGGGGCGAGTGACCAGGAAAATAATGATGCGACGGCCGTCTTCCCCGCAGTCAATGGCGAGCGTCCCCTCTCTGATTTTATTGATGTTTTGGAACAGAGAGCAAAATAACACTGCAAAGTCCACGTCCCGAGTCCAGCGGCCGAAGGAAGAAAAGCCCGCTGGAAATGGCGCCGCGAAGACAAAGAAAACAAAACAAGAAATCAAGCAGTCGGGAGCGGGAAGACATAGCAGCGTGAGGAGGGACAGAGTGTCATCAGGTGTAATGATTACATATGAGTGTGCCAATGCGGGGTTCCTCGAGTAACGGCCACGACTCGTCTCTGTCAGTCTTTATGGCCCATCTTTATTACCACCACAACTCCTGCTCCCTCCTTTGCCCCCCCCCCCCTCCTCTTCGCTCCACCCCCTAACCCCCCAGGATACCTCATGCTGCCTTACCCCCCTCCCTCACTCTACCTCCCGCTCACCCTTCTCGGCCTGCGTTCCTTCCGTTCTGGCTCTTGTTCTTTCTACTCCATGTCTCCCCTTAACAGTGCATGATTATATCACATCCCCACTCACTCTCGTTCTCAGCCGAATCTCCTTCATTCATTCATGCATTCTCCATCTGCCTCTTCCACCTACTTGAATTCCCTATGGTTTTCGGACCCCCTCCCTACCCCTCCCTCGACTACCCTCACTACCGCCCCCCTTCTATTTTGGTGAGAGTCAATCTATCGATGCCTTAAATCCCTGAACTAGACACCATTTCGCTTTAAACGTTTTCTTGAAGGCAGTGCCGTCTGTATTCCAATTGCTTCCATTTTCCTTCGTCCGTCGGTTTATCTGTGTCGTTCATCCCTCATTCATTCTCAGCCTCTAAACATCCCATTTCCTAAGAGCCTCCGAGCTTTCGTTTTCCGTTTTCTGTATCGGTTCTTCTTCTCTCTCTCACTTTCTCTCTCTCTCTCTCTCTCTCTCTCTCTCTCTCTCTCTCTCTCTCTCTCTCTCTCTCTCTCTCTCTCTCTCTCTCTCTCTCTCTCTCTCTCTCTCTCTCTCTCTCTCTCTCTCTCTCCCTCTCTCTCTCTCCCTCTCTCTCGCATTTATCCAGTTACTCCTCTCTTCCTTCCTTCTCTATCTTTCCCTCACTCTTTCTCCCTCCCTCTCGCTCGCTCGCTTTCTCTCTCTCGACTGTTTATGAGCCATGTTTATTACCGCCACAACTCTTACTCCCTCCGCCACCTTCCCTCCTCCTCCTTTCCTTCCAGCGGCTCCGTCTCTCCGCGCGCCATCACTCTCGCCCTCCTGCTCAAGACTCTCTCTCCATCTCAGCTGATATTATCTCGCTTCTCCGTATTTATATGTGAGTAACTCCGATTCCAATCTCTCTTCCTATTTACCCTTTCCTTCTTCCCTGTTTATTACGTTTTCATTCCTACTTTACTCGCGGGTGTTAGTGCTCCCCGCAGGTGTGTAGAGTTTATATATATAAGGACTATCAGAGTCAGTCCCTAAAGCGAGTCTGCTCGAGTTATTCCTTTCCTAAGCTCCTTGTTCGTCGGGGGATGGAGCAGGGGGGGGAGAGAGTATGTGGGGGTGAGGGTGAGGGACTGAAGTATCAACTCCTTCCCTTCTCCCCTCCCCCTCCCCCCTCCCCCCTCTAACATAGCATCAGCAGTTACTGACACTCTGTCGTGACAATGTCTCTCTGCAACAAGAACTCTGAAAATAAACAAAATTCTCAAGTAGACAAAACTTTTAAAGCCACTTGGTCCACTTCACAACATAAAGTAGCGACATTTTTGCTACGGTGCACGCAAGTCGCCCCCCTCCCCCACCACTACCCCCCCCCACCCCAACGCCGCCTTTCTTCCCCCAACGCACATACAACACCCCCCCTCTCCCCTCGCCCCTGACCCCCACCCTTCAGCCGCCCATCCTCACCCCCAAAGACCCATCAGTAGCTTCCTTCACTTGGTTTTCAATGACCTTGTTTCCTTCGCGCCCGTTTTCTGTGCTGCAGTGCTTCCCCAGATAGTTCCCAGGGGACACTCGAACAGGAGAGGTACATCTGTTCTCGCCCGGAATTTCAATCTATTCTCCTTAATCCGTCTTCATTTATCAGGGCTCAACGGTGGCAGATAAAATGTGGCGAGTTGGTCCGCAGGTCGGTAATGAGGTGGTAAGGCAGATGGTGGCTGACCGCAGTTATGTAGACGGACATGAGGTTAATGCTCAAATCAGGCTACGTCTTTGAAAGTTCTTTTGTCTCTTATCTTGCGACCGCGATTCCCGTCCGAGGTCACGACTCTGCCCCTTGTCGACGATGACTTTGGGTTTAGAAAAATAAATCTAAATCTAAATGTATGTTTCTTTTTTTACACAAACGAAACAACTTCACAGCGAATCATTACTATTCCGATGCATAGTGGCACACAAACATTCAAACGATTCGTGCTGGCAGAAACCGTAATTAAATCAATAGAATACTGACACATAGTTTAGGAAGATTTTAAGTAATATATAGAATACAAAGAAAAGAAGAAAGCCATCTTGCAGGCATCTTGACCTCCCTTGATTTTCGTTATGTTCCCCGGGGTCTCGCCGGCGTTTCCTCTGCGTCGGTATAACCTGGTGCATTCTGGTTTTGGCGTGATTACCTCTATCCATCGCCGCCCCCGACCCCTCCATCAGTGTCCGGGCCGCCAGCGCTGTCCATCTCTCCTCGCGACTCCTCCTGATCACCGCCATAACTCAAAGGTGCCTTAGCTCTTGTCCGTCCAGCCGACCTCGGTGCCCAGCCCTAGCCCCTAGCCTCTCCTTCCTCTCCTCCCTCGGCCCTAGCCCTAGCCCCTAGACTCTCCTTCCTCTATTCCAGGCGCCCCCATCCCCCTTCCGTTCCTCTCCTAAGACGCTTTTCTACCATCTTCCCTTCCTTGTCACCCCTCCCTCCCCTCGCTCACGTCATCCTACAGCAAGTCCTCTCTCCACTCTTTCACTCCCCTGGGGATTCCAAGCAATGGGCTCCTTTCCTTAGAGACTTTCCCTTCGCAGTGGACTCCTTCAAGAAAGAAAATTGCCATTTCATTTAATAACAAAGGAAACGAAAATTAATAAAATCAGAAACAATAATATGCAAAGAAGGGATACGTAAAAACGACGGAACGTCTTCTCCTGACGCCGACCTCCTCTTCCTCCTTCATAAGGCATCACAGAACAAGCAAACTCCGCGCGGGCGGTGACGAGCCGCCTCCCAGCCAGGGTGACCGTTGGCTTCAGCATCGTCGAAGCAAAGACAACTTATCAACCAGGTCGCCCAACTTCCTCCCCGCGAGCTTCACACAATTTTAGGTCCATCCCAGGTCCACTTTGTTGTCGTAGGTTGAGCCTCCCGCCGGCCATTTCCTGCTTGAGGTCGTGGATCCTTCGTCTCTGTCTGGGTCTTGAGCCGTGTCCATCCCTCCCCGCGACTTCGTCCTGATGACCGTCATAACTCACCATGCTGGACAGTGTTGCCAAACTTAACCTTTTTCCTCCGCTCGGGGTATTTTCACCCTCTGACGTCGTGGGGGAAATCCGTGATTCAGAGCTCCGTCGGAGCGTCCCCCGGAGCGGAGCGCCGTCGCCACGCGCACGGGGGACGCACATCGAAGAGATAGTAGTGTAATAGTACGTAATGTTGAGGGTTATCTAGTCCGAGAGCTTGGCAGCACTGTCATAACTCAGTAAGCTGGAGCCCCCTGTCCGCTATCTCAGGAGGTCCTCAATGGGCGCCGTCGTCTTCTGCTCTCTTATTTTCTGATTCGCCCAAGACAAGTCAGGCTGCTGAGTTAGGGGACTGCTGACATGGTGGAGTCTAAAAGGAACTTAATTCTGATTTGTGCCCCGGATAGTGACCCCCACTTTTCAATCCGGGAGACTGTGATAATTCCTGATAACCCGCTAACTCGCTCCGGCGACACCCGGTCACCGGCAGTTCTCCAGATTAGAGTCAACAAATAGATTATTTTCAATCCCGTTTACATTTCGTGTGAACATATCACTTGGCGTCGAAGACTCCTTAATCTTATTTTTTGGGGGTGCCATCACTCCTCCCCGGCCCGTCCTCATCCTGGGGAGTGCAAGCGCGGGGGGAGGGGGTGCGTCTCGCTCATCACTCAGGGGGAGACGGAGGCCCTGGTAAGTCCCATCAACCACCTCAGCTTTGTCCCAGGGTCTTTGTGAGTCCCAACATCACTCAGGCCAGACTCACTCCCTTCGGGGCGTCCATCAGTCTCTTATCACAAATTATGTTCTCCTGCGCGACTCAACTTTATTTATTAGTTATGTCGTAATAAACAACTAAATCATTAAACTTTTCGGTTGAAAGACCATTTAGCCTTGTTATAATTTTAATGTCTAATTATCTATCTTCTATGCTTCTTATATAAACATTTGACTCTATTTAGCATAAGTTCACATACATAAAAAATCATCATGTATCTTCATTTAGAAAGCCCCAGCTCCACAGTGCCAACACCAAGTGACATGCAACGGTCAGCAGCATTCCAGAGACAACATCCGCCGCACAGCATCTCGCAGGGAACCCGAGCCAGCGAGCAGAGCGAAGCACAGCATCACACAGCGTCCGGCGGTTCCCGTGTTGCACACCTTGTTTTTTACATGGGCGCCATCACTCAGAAGGGGCAGGCGGCGTTCACCACACCCCCGTCGCATCCTCGGCCCTTTGTGAACGCCTTCCTCTGCCGGGTAAGGACGCCCGGTCGCTCCACCCGATATTAGTCCCCTTGTCGCTGTTAAAGGCCTCTGTTCATCGTTGCCATCACTCGCGCGGATCCTCTAAATTCTGGGGAGACCGGCGCGCCTTTGTGGGTTTCCTTTTTTACTAGCCGGGGACTCGGCTTATCAAAGAGGAACTCGAGTCGCCGTGTACTACGTGTCACCTGATGTATGATTTCAATAAATAACTGTAACGGTTGGGCTCGCTCTTTTCGAATATCAAGACGGCGAACGTTTTAACGACTCGGTTGTGCAAGGCGCAAATCAGTGTGAATATGTTAAGCAGGATGTCCCTGTGGTTGGCTGGTTGGCAGGCAGGCAGGCAGGCAGGCAGGCAGGCAGGCAGGCAGGCAGGCAGGCAGGCGGGCGGGTGGGCGTAAGCTGTGGGCGTCGCAACAACTCCCGCCCTCGGCTAATGGGGTATCGTGGGCGCGCAGGCCGCGCTGGGGAAGGGAGCAAGGACACGTCGAGCGGGGTGAGGGTCGGCGACTTCCAGGCCGTGGCGTGTGAGGAGCGTCCATCCGTCAACCTCGGGCCGGGAACACATGACCATTACTTTGGCTGCCACGCCCCCGGCTTTTTGCGTGACGCTCTCCACCCCCCGCAGGATTTATGCCACGGCGGCCGTTTTCTCGCGTGACCAGAGCTGATTGTGGGTGATGCATGCGCCTCACGTGGACCTCGGCCCTCGAAGCCGTGTGACGTCCTTCACCGTCACCGCCACGTCACGCTACACCATATCACCATAAACCACGTTACTCACTGCCGCGGCACTTTCACTGTCATACAGAGTAGCTTCCGCAAACATTAACTCTCAGAGCTTGACCACTGATTGCATTTTCATGACACGACAGCATTTAAAAAAATGTGTTATCTAAAAAAAGTGAAAAACACCATAATATCAACTTCAGCGACGAAAAAACTTAAATGGCGTATTTATCTCTACATAAAAAGATTATTCCAACTCTACTTCGTAAAAAAGGACAGAAAAAAATATTTGTATGAAACCTCCATAACACAACTTTCTCTCTGTGTCCCAGACCAAACGTTTGTATTCATGGCTGGTAAATATTGTGTTAGTGATGGTGGGCCTCGCGTCACACCATCAGCTGGCCGCAGGGCTCAGGGCTCCCGCGCCCCCTCGCTGCTGCCGGAGGGGAGGGGAGCGTCGCCCCTTTGTTGACAACGCCATTCACATTTCTCACCGCTCCTGCCATGTCACATAAATCCTTACTACGATTTGAACGTGTCAGAGAATCACGTCATGTTCGACGATGTTCGTAGGAAAAGATAAAAAAAAAAAAAAAAAAAAGGAAAAGAAAAAGCAGATATTCATTTACATCTCAAGGTTGCGCCACCCATCACCGGCATCATCACGGCTGAAAACAAGGGATGGCAACATATTCACAGAGTATACCGGCGACAATAGAAATAGATAATGAGGGTTATCTGTAACGTGGATGTATTTAGATTAGTCAGCCCTTTCAAAAGAATCCCACTCCTCCCCTCCCCCTCTCCTTCCTCTCCCGCACCGTCACCCTATCTCCCATGCCCCTCTCCCCAACCTCCGCGCTGCTGGGGGTAAGCTCCACTTTGGAGAAGCAGCAGCTGATGGCAGCGACAAGCAGGTCGAAGGGCGTGCCTGATCTAACTCCTGACGCGGCACACAGGCATTCAGCAGCTTCTGCTCCTCCTCCCCTCCCGGCCAGCGGAGAGGAAAAGGAGTAATGAACGGAAAGAAAACAGCTGACAGCTTCAACATTCACTCACAGTCCGGACCTCGAATACGCCTCCTAATGAAACCAAATGATGTGATCAATATTCCTAATACAGAGCCATAGCCATCCATTTAAGCGGTCTGATTCTGAGTAATAGTCGTCATTCGGCCGCGACAGGTATAAGAATCAGGGTAATCATTCTGAAGGGCCCTGGGGGACTCTTTTTACCATGTATGACCAAAAACTTTTCGCCAGTTGCTGCGGACATGAAATATGAGGCGAGGCTATGTGAACCACGGCGCTGCGGGGACTAACATGCTGCGTTAGCAACATATCGCTTCAGAAACTAACATAGTATGTTTGCGAACACTGCGCTGCGAATCAAGAGCCACGGACGACGCACAACTCTAAGGGAAGCAACATACGGTTTCATTCTATTTATTCATTCTCTCTTTCTCTTTCTCTCTCTCTCTCTCTCTCTCTCTCTCTCTCTCTCTCTCTCTCTCTCTCTCTCTCTCTCTCTCTCTCTCTCTCTCTCTCTCTCTCTCTCTCTCTCTCTCTCTCCCCTACTTACTTACTTACTCATTCACTCACTCACTCTTTCTCCTTCTCCCTCAAACACTCTTTTTCCTTCTCTCTCCCCCTCTTTTCCTCCCTCCCCCCTAACCCTAAGGCCAGCACTAAGGCCGAACAGCGAGTCCAGGGCGGCGCGCGCAGGTCAAGCGAGGCCAGAGTGCTCGCGCGTGACCCTTGTTGACTCCTGGGCAGAGGCGGTGCACCAGCATGCACGATACACGCGCCTCTGAAGAAAAGGAGGTAATAAGGCTCGTTTTTCCACGCTGAGAAATAACGACCATTTGTCTGTTTCACATGTAATGGTGGCGGTTTATCATTCTCATTGCCAGTCGTCACCCGTGGCCTGAGGCGGGCGGGCAGGAGGCGACCGATGGCCTTCTCGCGGCCTGCCTGCACGACTGCGCCTCGACCCCTCCGAGGGTGAGCTCCGAGCTTTGAACGCCGACGAGCTCCTCCAGGAGGGCTGCCTCGACGAGCACACTCGTGTCTCTTTTCGAGTTTGGTTGTCGTGGTGGTCGGCAACATCAACGTATATCATCCTGCAAATGGCACGAAAATAATATATTCTACAAAGCTTTGTAAAGTGCCACGCCCTTGTCTGCGTCACACACGTCCTCTTGTGGCTTTGGAAGCTCTTTGTGTACCGAAGTTTAGACACACAGACACACACACAGACGCACGAGCGCACACACACACACACACACACACACACACACACACACACACACACACACACACACACACACACACACACACACACACTCACTCACTCACTCACTCACTCACTCACTCACTCACTCACTCACTCACTCTCACTCTCACTCTCACTCTCACTCTCTCTCTCTCTCTCTCTCTCTCTCTCTCTCTCTCTCTCTCTCTCTCTCTCTCTCTCTCTCTTTCTCTCCAGTACCCTCCGCCGTCTGGCCCCGATATGGAAAACACTCTCGAATGCCTAATGCGTGAAAAATTACGTTTACATCGACTCCCTCAATGGACTGAAGAGCGGAGGATGTGAATATCATTTGTGGCCATCAAAGAGCCCTCACCGCCTTACTTTTTACTGTCATCTGCATTGAGCCGGTATCGGAAAAGGCCAGTTCGGATACGGCGCCGGGCACTCGCGATTTTCTCGCTTAAGGTCCGATTTGCCTGCTTTTTTAGGGGATTTTCGACTCAAGAGTGAAATGCGTGAAACACTGTCGTATCGTGTCAATCCCCCCTCCCCCCTTTTTTTCCTCCCTTCTTTTTTTTTATCCACGACGAGAATCAATATCCCCTTCGGGTAAAGTGCTTCAAGGGCTGAAAGGTACACATCAT
>NW_028234411.1:13643407-13658407 GCF_977035675.1 Penaeus japonicus
CCACGCCATTCGCAGCGCCGTTTCAGCCCCCACAGCGGCGACGTCGCACTTTGAAAAAAGACATTAAACGCCTCCTCACGCGGTGACGAATTCCTAACCCACATTAAGCACTGTTCCTCTCAACTGCTGCATGCAGAAGTCACTGCCATTCAAGATCTCTCGACGGCGTTCTTCCTGAAGGGGAAACCAGTCTGCGTCGTATGCGACCGCGGACCAAACAGAAATCCTTCTTGGATCCGCCATCAAAGGGACAGACAGCATTTCTACGTCGCGTTTATGGAGGAAAAGATGTCACTTCTCAGTCACATGATATCTCAACCATCTTCCCTGCGCCCCTCCCCCCTCGGGCGCGTCCCCCAGGGCTCCCTCGGCCAAGGCCAGCGCCGGGTCACCGCTGGGAGGCCCGCGGGCAGTAAGTCTTGGCAGGAAGCACTTGATGGCACGGGTCGCGGGTGCTGCTGGCAGTGGGAGGGCTAACCATTGTTTTATGGCTCTCCTCAAGTTCGGAGGCTCGACGCCCTCCGTGAAGCAGATAAATATCCGAGGATATAGACTGGTGTTCTAGGGAGACAAGGTGCCATTACTCCCACAAACTTTATCTTTACTGTCCTGCTCGAGGAAAATTTGCTAGCCCGCGAAGACTGTTTTGTTCAGTTAATCTTTCACTCCCGGCACTTCTCTGTACGATTTATCTGATTCCGTTTTCTATATGCATTTTATGAAAGAAGACCTGCTCTATTTTTTTTTAACTTCCGAATTTCTCTTTATTTTTCTCTGAATACTCCCGGAGACCATTCACCCGCCGCCGAAATTGGCTTCACCGTCGCAGCCACGAGAAGAGATTTACATGATCTCATCCGCGTCGCTGGAAATATCAAACTAAAATCACAAATGCGACACGGGATAATTAACCGCGAACTCGTACACGCTTGGGATTTCCCGAAATGATTAGTTTATGATGGATTTCTGGCTCTTAATTACGTATTACCGTCGAGTCCACCTTTCTGCTTGCGGCCCGGGTGGTGAGGGCGGTGGTGGTGGAGGTGGTGGAGGTGGTGGAGGGAGATGGGGTGGAGGTGGAAGTGGAGATGGAGGTGGAACTGGAAGTGGAGATAGAGGTGGAGGTGGTGGTGGGAAAGGAGATGGAGAAGAAAACGAAGAAAATGGGATGGGATGAAAAGGGGAGAGGAGGAGGGAGAGAAGGAGGAGGAGGAGGCGATGGAGGATGGGAGGGATAAGGAGGCAGTTGTGGATGTGGATGACGATAAAGAGTCGAGATAAAGGCGACGGAGAAACAGATAAGACAGGACGAAGAGGGAATTGCATCTGCAAGAGGCGTTGACACTCACCTCCCTCACTCCCTCTGAAGGAGCATCATTCGGCCTCCCATGGCCCTCCCTTTCCTCCTCCCCCGGCCGCCGTCACCATCCCGGCCACACCATAAACGCACTATAGTCTTCCCGTCACAATTCTCGCCGCGTCGCCTCGTCTATCAAGTCCATTTGGTCGTCGTCGTCGTCGTCGTCTCATTCCACACGATCGTTTTTATTCGCCACGTCCATCACGGAGAATAAGAATGCGGGCGCTGGCTTATGATAAAATTAGCCGTCAACAAAGCCCGTTGAAACACGAGCCTCGCGTTGGACCCGAACGATCGTTTCTGGCAGCTGTTCCATTAGGGTTCGCTCGCTCCTGTTGTGTGTGCAGGGGTGAGGGGGGGGGTGCGTGTGGGGGGAGGGGGGAGGCGGTGGGTAAGTCGTGCTTGTTGCAGCGATTGTAGCTTTAATCTATTATTATATAGCTCCTGTGTGACGAGATGGACAACCATTCAAGGGGAACGGGGGATGACGTAACTAGCCTCCTCTGACCCCTCCCCCCCTCCCCCCCCTCCCCTCCTTCTCCCAGCTGAGGCGGGAACTTCTATGTTACTACATTAACGCACATCCTACCATCCCTTCCCCTCCCCCTCCCCCCTCCCTGTGAAGTGAGCCAGTGAGTGCCAGCCTGAGACCCCCTGCCCTGTGCCACCTGTCACTCGCGCCTCGCTGCCCTGGGACTTTTGGCATCCCCAGACCTGCGCCGTCGGTGGTACGTAGCCCTCCCCTCCCCCTAACCCTCCTCCTCCTACCTCGCCCTTTAGATACCGATCATCGAACTTTTCCGTCGCGAGAGAATCGACACATTGAATTTTCATCTTGGGGCATTATTGTCAATTCTAGAAACTCCCAGCATGCAATTAACATTCCCTTCCTGTTACTCTAAATTGAGATCTGAACGCAATGTCTCATCGGCAGTTACTTTCGTGCGATCACCCTTCTCAGAAATATTTAATCACCGAGTCTTGTGAAGGGACTGGGTGATAAAACACACAGTGGGATAAGAGACGCTTCTACTGCGAGGATATCTTCCAATGGGTTGTGTTCCCACAACGCCTGGCTCTCTATCCTCTTTCCTAATTATTGTATATATCTACACACACACACACACACACACACACACACACACACACACACACGCACACACACACACACATATATATATATATATATATATATATATATATATATATATATATATATATATTATATATTTATTTATTTATATATAAATATAAATTTATATAAATAAATAAATATAAATATAAAAATATATAAAAATAAATATATATATATAAATAAATACATATAAATATAAAAATATATATAAAAAAATGTGAGAGAGAGAGAGAGAGAGAGAGAGAGAGAGAGAGAGAGAGAGAGAGAGAGAGAGAGAGAGAGAGAGAGAATAAGATAAACGTGGAGATCTGGAATTCACCTTTGCTGCATTCACTATATTTTACCTCTTCAAGACCACATGACATTTTCGCACCTCCGCACCCTGGGAGAAACCCTGACATCCTGATCACCACATGGCGCTTGTCATTCACACAGATACTTGGCATCACGAGGCAGCCCATCTCGCCTCCAAACACACTTTCTAATGTTATAAACACCCCTCAAGCGGCCAGAAACATCGCTCCAGAGCACTCGCATCCCATCGACACATGACGCCGCGACGCGAGCAGACATTCGCTCCGAGAGAGAGAGAGACACCCGCGGCAGACACTCACTGATGATGGGTCCCTCAAGTACCAATTAGTCCCCTCGCTGAAGGCTTGTTTTCCCCATCATTCAGAGTCTTGTCTTGAGCTATGGCTATAAAGTTCCCTGGAGTCCCGGCGTCAGGCTACCCCTTGAGACAGCAAACCCGTCGACTTATCTGCGAAATCAAGCATCATGGCACTTGGTTTCCCGCACCGGTGCCAGACTGCTCATTGACAGATATACTCCGCTTTGACGACGAAATGTTTGCACCTTCCGTCAGATTGCGCGGTGCGACTCCCACTCTTCCGTCGCCACGGCGTAAGAACCATAACGGCGTGCACTTGCCCAACAAGTTTACGGTCCCGATGACAAACTTCGAAAAGTCGAGTTTACTTAGCTCACGTCTACCGTAACCCGCACTCAAGGCGTCAATCGATAACCGCTCTAATCACACAACGCCATTAGGACCAAAGTCATAGGCACAGGAGAGAGTGGGATGCGGCTGGCTGGGCCAAGGCAGCGCTGAGGAGTGTACGCATGTGGGTTCGGACTGAAGGATTTATGAATGTAACAATAACACACAAATATCAACACGGGCGAGAGAGCGCCCGCCCACACGTCCCAGCTGTGGAGGGAAACTTACTGGGGTGTTAATGGAGGATCATTCACGCCCACCACGCCCACAAAACACCAAACTCCCGCGTCCGCGAGTACATCCCTCGGGAAGTAAATTGAACTCCGTAATCTGCTACTTAACTTACAAGAACGCCTGTATTTCATCCCGGATTTCTACAACATTTAACACATGACTTCGTAAATCTTCACAGAGCTGCTAATGAAAACGGAATTGATTAGAAATAGAGCATCTGGGAAGATGTAACTGCCTCTAAAGATACGGATTTCATGGATCCGTCCGAATGATAAGACTAATGAAATATCTAAAAAGTGTTGCAGCATAAATATCAGCAAAATGATTTTCGCCACCGACGTTAGTTAATCATCAGAAATAGTTTACAGGAGGACTCAAACAGAAGCCTCTCAGTGTTTGACGAGACGCGCCAAACCGCACTTCTGTCAAGCTTAAGAATGAAACTAAAGAAAAGAGACAGGAAGCGAGACGCAATTCGTATTCTCTCGTTACATGAACATTGAAGAAGTTCCCCTCCGTGGCGAGGGCGACACACCGGAGCCTCTGTCAGGGCTGTCGCCACGTCAAGTGCCACCGACCGCCCTCGGTGAGTCTCCTCTAGCGACTCTGGGAAAGTCACTCGACTCCGCCTCACAAAGGACACGGGGGTGACGACAGACACGATGGTACGTGCCGGATGACGGATCGCTAAAAAGGGATGGCAAACGGTAAAGAAAATACTTTTGAATGTTAAAGCAACAGGAGAACGAATACTCTAGACTAGTGGCGACTGTCTATAGAAACTCCTCGAGTCAGAAGCGAACAACTTTAACGATATAAATAGGGATTCAACAAAGAGAGACGTCGGGATGGAGGAGGGAAGGGGAGATAAGAAACGTAGGGATATAAAGAGCTGGAGTGTAGAATAAACATGGTTCAACAACAGCCCTAGATAAACTTCGATCAGCCTAAGCACCTCCACACACACGCCGAAGAAAAGGAGGGAAGGGGAGGAGAAGTCAGTCCCCTCTGCTCAAGAAAAGGGGCTTCGGGAGACAGGGAGCCACGGAAGGGAACTTGTAGTTGGGGAGATAATGGATGCTCCGGGAAACAAGTTATGATCCTAAGCTCAAACTCTAAAAGGTAATGAGGACATACGTTGCAGAGATAAGATGCTCGGGCGGTAAACATGTCGATATTAAAGCGTCATGAGGCTGAATGATGATGAACCTAGGAAATTTGTTTTCATAAATCGCCGGATCTTTTGGCACGGTCGGTCGGCTGGGAATTTGCAATCAATCACGATAAACGTTCGCCTAGAGAATAAAGAAATGAATAACTTCGATATACCTACAAAGACGAAGGAAGCTCATACGGACAGAGAGCAACCTCGAGGACGTGCTTCCGAATAACCAAAGCCGAGGCTGATGACGCAAGATTCGCGACCCGTGGGACAATGCGATGGACACAAGTCGCACGCGCGCGCGCGCTGGGGGGGCTGAAAAAGTCCAAATAAAGAAGGCCCACATGAAGACCCACGACGCGAACAAAAACAGCCACACCTTCTGCCTCCCGAAAACTTGGCCAATAAAGTTAATCCCCAGTGATACCAAGTTTCCACCTGGCTGGGGAAACTCTGGCTAAACAAGAGGATGAGTTGGAGTCACCGGGTGGGGCAGCTTTTACGATCACGTTACAAATAAACCAGGATTAGACGACGTTACTTAAACCCGCCCTAGTCTTCTGCTGAACAATAACTCCGGCTGGAATGCGAAGAGAGATGACTCGAGTTACCACGCGTCCCTCCCTCCGTGACGAGGCTGGTCGCCGCTGTGCTCTGATTGGCACTGCGTTCCGTTTGGCACTCTGGGCTGAGTGGCAACGGAGACTGATCGGCTCCTTGAGGCTTTTGGTCGCATGCCTGCACTGACCTAGCATTGGCGCACATGATCAGGATACTCGGGCCAGAGTGATCGAGTGCCAGAGGTCGCTTCGGATCCGCGCCATTATTGCCTAAAAACAAATGTCGAGCGTATTTCCGTCCGCCTCAGCATACGTGACTGGCCAGCTGTCCGTCGCAGTGCCAATCTTTCCAACATTCCTTCCGAGAAGATCCTCTCAACCTCCCCAGCCCCTAAGCCCCACCCCCATCCCCCGCCTCACGCGTCCCCCTTCACACCTCGCTTCTCCCTCGCCCTCAGACCAAGGGCTTCGCCGTTCCTCAAGTAATCCTCGAATGTTTACACTTGTCCGCCGCACACAGGGCGAAGGCTGGGTTGCTGGGGGCTGGGGGAGAGGGGGGAGGGAGGGTAAGGGGAGGGGCAGGGAGAACACTTTGGGCCTAGGATCGTGAAGTGTCAGAAGAAAGGGGAGGAAGAAAGGGTAGTAGGCCTAATCACGAGGCTGGCCTAAAGCTCCCGCGGCACTGTGGCACACGTTCACATTCGGGGGTTAACAAGGAAGGTATTTTGGCTGTGTCACTCTAGCTAAGGTTTCACGAGCGCGGCGAAGGACACGGAGGAAGGGAAGTTTGCCTCGCTTCCCCTTCACTGTAACTCCTGCATTAATTATGCACGAGCTTATCTCTAGAAGGGACAGCAGAAAGTTAACAGCAGCTGTTATGCCAGTAATAAAGCATGAAATCAAGGATAATTTCGAGTTACAAGAAGAGCAGAAATAAGAGAGAGGCCGAGAGACAAATGGCGAGGAGGAGGCCACGAACCCTAGCGAAACTTTACGTCGTAAGAGATCACAATTGTGCCCAAAATCAAATTTACGACGGGAAGGTGTCCGGGCACTAAGCTGCGGTTCGAGTTACACACATTCTTGCCCGAATTTCTGCATTCTTTACAGTGCCTTTTAGCACAGATGTCAAGGTGTTGTCTTCGTCGGAATTCGCCGAAGGATTTTGTGAGCTATGACGGGCAGGCGGGGGTTGATGTGGGGGGGGGAGGGGGGAAGTGGGGGTGTTGCCGTCTATCACTGAGCCTCAAAATCCCTTATTTACTTGGCACTCTATTAGCGACCGCCGGAGCTGATGCAAATAATCTCCGCGCGTTATAAAGTTAATCAAGACAATCAGTAAGCGGGATGAGGGGATAACTATCCTGCATTAGAGATAATCGCGGCTGCATGACGGAGGTGGGAGCGAGGGCTGTTTAGAAGCGAGGAGGCTTAGGAGACTTTGCCACTCGGCGACCCTCACGCCATCACACTGGCACTCCGCGCTGCACTGCCCAAGTCGCTTCAAACTTGGCACGTACCCGGGAGAAGGATGAGGGCAGCGAAGGCAAAGGGACAAACCCAAGACTGAGAGGTGACTCTTGTATCATCGCTAAAAGGAAGGACAACATCCAAGGGCAAAACCTTCACCCTAATTAGCCAAACAGGAAGTGAGCAACAGCATCTCTGCGAGGGAGCCCAAGACAGACACGCTCTACCCATGCACGGGCGGCTACGTAAACACACCGATTATCTCGCTGAGTGTTGCAGAGATACGTCGCTCTGATACGCGCTGATAGGGGCATCAATGCAAGGAAGGGAGGCAAGCTAAGGAGGGGCTGATAGAGGGAGGGAAGGAAGGGAAAGAGAAGGGACAGTGTCAAACTTCAACAAAGAAGAATTAACTAAACAAAAAAAATAAAGGCATACATATATATATGTGTGTGTGCGTGTGTTTGTGTTTGTTTGTTTGTGTGTGTGTGTATGTGTGTGTGTGTGTGTGTGTGTGTGTGTGTGTGTGTGTGTGTGTGTGTGTGTGTGTGTGTGTGTGTGTGTGTGTGTGTGTGTGTGTGTGTGTGTGTGAGTGAGTGTATGTATGTATTACTGCACAGGTGACAAAACTGACAAACAAAACGGATAGATGAAGATTGAGGGCCAAACATGAGAAATGACAACAATAAATCTAAACACTTAAAAAAACGAAGAAGAAAAAGAAGACGAAGACGAAGAAGAAGCAAGAATGAGACGGAGCTAAACAACAGGTGCGTATGGTCCCAAAATAAAGCAGAGAGACAGAGCAGCGTGGAACCTGACAATAAACATAAAGCCTGAGACAGACAGAGACACAGCGCTTGGCAGACGCGGGGGTCATAAACACCCTCGTCCTCGCAGGCTCGCTCTCGTGTACATGGTTTTCATTAAATGGAAAAAGTGGAGGACACGTTAATAGCACGAAGGAAGGGAGGAAGGAAAGGGGAGAATGGGGGGGGTAGGGGAGGAGGAGGAGGAGAGGAAACAAGGAGAGGTAGAAGGATAAGGAGGGGGAAGAGGAGGAGGAGGAGGAGGAGGAGGAGGAGGAGGAGGAGGAGGAGGAGGAGGAGGAGGAGGAGGAGGAGGAGGAGGAGGAGGAGGAGGAGAAGGAGATGTGTAGATGGGTGGATGTGTGTGTGTGTGTGTGTGTGTGTGTGTGTGTGTGTGTGTGTGTGTGTGTGTGTGTGTGTGTGTGTGTGTGTGTCTTTATCTATCTATCTATCTATCTAATAATCTATCTATCTATCTAATAATCTACCTATCAAGAGAGGAAGAGAGAGAAAAAAGGAAGAACAAAAAGAGAAAAAAAATGTAAAGAAAAACAAGAGCCAAGCAAGGAGGAGACACACCTCACCAAAGGAGGGGAACAGGAACGTACAGAAATGACGCCCCAACAAAGGCAGGAAGCAGGGAAGTGAAGCAAGAAAAAGATCGACGCAAAGTTGCCGGCATGACGAGCGCGTCTCCTTGGCGGCGGCGACGGGGAGGTGAAGAGCCACGGCTGATTAGCGCCGTCGAAATGTGGCATCGCCGCTCGCGTGGCACCCGTGGGCACTGGGGGGAGACAAAGCGGGGGGGAGGAGGGATGGAAATCGTCTTTCAAATGGGAAAAAAAACTATAGAAAACTATTAGAACAAGAGAAGAGCGAAGAGCAGGCCTTATATCCATAAAGAAAAAACAATGAAACTCCCAGGGAAGACTGAGCCACCCCCTTCGCCTTGTCTGCGACGAGGAGAGCAAACAATCGACAATAAAAGTACGGTACGGAAGGGCGCGCAGGGATATACACTCTGAGACAACCTGTCAAACCAATGTCCAACTTGCCTTGACTTTTCCTAATTACGTATCGCCAACAGACCTTCACTTATCATGGCGAGTTAGTCACGTCTACTCTTCGCGCCTCAGACTCTGCACACCATTCACTGCCAATCAGCTCGAGTTACGCCGACGAGTTTGAGGTTAGCTTCGCCGGCCTGAACGCTTCTGAGTGGAAATAGGGTTTATTTATCAGGATTGAAGGGTCTCTTACTCTTCGCCAGTCAGGGGAGTTGTGCTAAATGGATGCAACTGCTCCGGTGTTTGCCAATGATGTGTCTGTTTATGTTCATCCGTTTATACAAAGACAAAGACAACTTTGTTAGAGTATGAGAGCACTTAGGCCTATATTTGTAGGTAACGCCTCTGTGCTGTATGTGTCCAGGTATGTGTATGTGTTTTGTAACCCACAATATACTCGTGTCAAGAATGTCGAGATTCTATTTCCAAGCGTATTTTTTTACAATATGTGTGTGTGTGTGTGTGTGTGTGTGTAAACTGTAATAAACCTTACCTCATCACCGTCAGAACAATGGAAGGCAGCCTGGTACTCACCTGAAATAAGAGAAACAAACAATTACCAACCACAAATAGGAATAAAAATCCGCAAAACACAATGAACAAAAGTGTGGCGGGGTCCCCTCCCCCTCCTCGTCCCCCCGGCTGACGGCCTGGAGTCATCTCCTACTAAAGGAAACATGTCATCGACTGCAAGTGATACTTATTTCACACAGAATTCTTTACATTATGATAACTAGTTATTGGAAACAAGTAATAATTATACCGCAATTGAGTTTCTCTAAATGGAAATTGCAATCGCGGCAAAAAAACAGAGTCCGCGGTTCGAAAAGAATGATAATTTCCTCTTTTTGCGACGATAGCTATAATCAGGCCACCGATCATTGCGGGTATCGAACGTATATGACAATTAAGTGCCAGCGCCGTGGATGCGCCGCAGCCCCTCGTCCCGAAACTCGGACTTTACACACCAACTTATCAAATATGAATTCAGGCGGAGGAATTCATAAATATGTAATTAGTAAGAGAGGCAATGTATAGCCCATGTCGGCTGTACCGCGACCCACACAGGCGGGAATAATTCCTCACTTTGTCTACGACCTTAAAGACTTATCAATTAGCGTAATGGCGGCAATGTGTATGAAGCAACGGACGTACATATCCCACGGTGTTTATGTAGAAGCGGCTGGCCCGGCTGTTGTCACCCCGGGGGAGAGGGCGTTCCGGGGGGGGGGGGCTAGGGGGGAAGGGAACGGATGGGGGGTAAAGGGAAGCTGTCACTGTGGTGATGTTCAGCAAGAATTATTGCACATGTTTGGCTGGAGGCGGGGGAGCGGATAGGGGTATTTTGGTCCTTCTTGAGGCTACACCTGCCCGCTAATACTTAAACGACACTTGAAGGCTGATTCACACTCGCTCGGTGATTTGTTGAGATGGAAGGGTATCTTGGAGACGCTCAGCTGGGTCCGTGCCGACAATGTGACATTTGTTAGTCCTGCAGCGGCTGTCGGTCATATTTATGGCAAACATCTAAACATGTCAGGCGGCGTTCGTCACCTTTACTTACGGAACGCTTTCGAACTTCCATTAGCCTGACAGCCGCAACTTCCGCCGCCGAAGTGTCGCATGACTGTGTAGCTCTTTTGAAATCGGGAAAATGAAACGAAAAGATAAACAAACTCTCGATCAAAGACTCGAAACTTCTCCCACAATTCCCATAGCTCGGCCAACAATTTTAATGAATGGTACTCTGGGTCATTTTAATTTCCTCTCGCTATGATATATAGACCATTAAATAGAGTAAATGCATAAGAATGACAAAGTATAAATGAGGGAGGCCTGGCGGGCAGGCGGTGCGCCCACTCCCCCGGCCCTCCGGGGTCCCCACCCCTCCCACCTGACGAGGAATTTATCACTGTCGCCAATGCACTTCCGCAACCTCGCAGGAATCTAGTTAAAGTTCACAAACGCAGTTAATCGGTCACTTAAGCCGACGGTGGAGCTCTGTGAGCCAACTGGATAGGCTATTAAATACAGGCAAGCTCATAAAGTATAGTAGATATATTCAGTCACGACGGACTGAAGGCTCCAGAGGTAGAATGTGACATTTCTTGCCACACCCGCCCTTGTGTCCGGGTGACACAAAGTGCAAGTCAATAAATTAGTCCGTGCTGACAGCCGGAATGGGCTGTCAGCTGCACACATGCGCACAGTGTTCAACACTGGCAGACACAGGTAACACCACCCACAACGCTGCATTTCCGGGTCTTTCGCTTCCCGGCCATGAACTGACCAGAGACGCTATTATGAATCAATAATTCAATTGCAGTCATTTGATGAAAATTGGCAACTTGCAATATCAAACAGATTCATGATTTATCGACGATCAACAAGGAAATGTTAATTTTCGTACGACGAACTTGGCCGCTTCAACGCATGTAAATTATGTCTGTTGCGAGTGGAAGAGTGCCACACCTTTTCTTCTCTCTCTCTCTTCTTCCTCCTTCTCTTCCATATCAGTGACAGACTAACACAAAGCAAGAGATCCACCACACCCTCCTGCACCCTCCTCCTCCCCCTCCCTCCCTCCGTCTCCCCCTCCCCCTTCTCCATGAAGGATCACCAGCCTGACCTCACTCTGTTTTCGGCTGGAAGTTTGTATACGTTTTAGGCAAGTTTCCCAATATAAGGCTGCCATTGGCTTCAGTCTTCATAATGACACGTAATTAAACTATTAGAGTTTATGACTCGCTATACGTCAGAGCACAAATTACTCCTCGCTGATGTTCTGGTAATAAAATATATGTCGGCCATTTAATCTTGGCAGTTCAATGTGTAGTAATTATAGGGCTCGGAGGCGCGTCAACACACGGCCATTATTCACATATTACCAAACTATAAAATTTAACCAGCGCCGATACAGCGTCCCGGGATAAAGGCCGCATCCATCACTCCGTTATGGACTAAAAACGAGACTTGGAGTTTCTTAAAAGCTAAAGCCACGACGAGCGGGTCTTGCGCACGAGGCAGCCATGCGGTCTGATCCCATCTTGGCCTTGGCTGCCACGTGACTTATTTACCAATAATTTCGTAGATCTGACGAAATGATACCCGGAGCCCGGCTTCAAGAAAAAGATGGCCCAATATTTCAATCAGCGTTCGAGTTTTCTATGACATTAGAGCTTCACAAAAGCCCAGCGCCGTTACAACAATGCCTGGCAATTACGTCACATTTTGTTACGGCTGCGTCAAACATGGCATCTGATTACAAACGGAACAAAGAGACAATTTCAGACTGTAAAAGTTCCATGAAATTGGCCAGCTGCCACAATGGCGGCGTTGTCACTTATCACATAGTGGCGGCCAAAAGAGCTACAACTGTAAAATTTTCGTTAAAGGAATCGATCAGCCTCCTGTGCGGCCGAGTGATGGAACCCGCGCCACGACCGCAATTTCTGACTATAAACACCTGCAAAATGCGAGATAATGGCTGCGCACAGTCTGTGTTTCTCCCTCTATCATCGTGCACGGTCTGACCTTGTAAAACACATGTGATACTACACTCACAATGCTTTATTTCAACATAAGATGCCCAGCTCTTTTTTCTTTGTCATTAAAAAATCGTAATAATTTCTTTTGCGCGCATTGTCATGTCAGTGGCATCCACGTGATGTTTTTAATTAACAATGATTTATTGTAATGACCGCGCGGCAACAACAGCGCCCCTAGCGGCCTTTATCGCAAACCATCGCTCGTCTCGTCACTTTTCTGATGATTCATGTTGACACAAACTGGTCTGATAAATGGCAACAAGCAATTAGATATAATGAAACAAGATGATTAAGAACTGTCAATTCGGCATTTCGCGCCTACAGAGTTGCTGTGAATCACGGCAAAAATCGCCGTCGAGCATTAGAGACTAAATTCTTGTGATTCTGCCTGGACTAAAGCCACACCAATGCAACAGGAACTCTACGGGACAAAGACTATCCAATCGGCACGTTAAGTGAGAGACCCAATGATCTGGGCCATTCTAGAACACGAGTAATTATGAGGCACAAAAGCTATAATGCCGAAACATAGCCGGTTCTGCAGCAAAGATTAGTTTTGTCGCGTTCAACTGCTATCGACGAGATCACAAAACAGATCCTGTAACAAATCTACGAAACACGAAATGCAATACCACCGGAATTCACGTTCGCGGAAATACTTTGATTATTTGTGATGATCAGGACAACGAAGCATCCAAAACGTCTCCCAAAGTTGAAGACGAGCAGATACGCCAAGGGAAGTCCCGTTCTGAGTTAATTCCTGATAATATTGATGAAAACGACGCAGTGGTAACAATAATGATTATGTGTATTGTACTGTTCATACAACGATATCGACGCCAAGGAAAATGAAATGTGTAAACGCTATTTAAATGACATTATATCTATAAATAATATCAAAACAATTACCGAGCCTTCGAGCCCAGGGCATTCGCCGGTCGGGAGATCCAGATGGCCCACTCCACTTGGGCTTTATTGAGATAACAAACAAAATAACGCTTGTTTATCTGCTCTTGTTAGTGGAGGACATTACAATGACCTCAATAACACTCCCATCATCGACCGCAGCTATAAGTTCGACAATCTTGGTGAACGCAAATGGGAAATGACCCCTAGGGCAGGTGTGTCCAGTCATGAGGTTATCTTCACTCGTTTTGAACGAGGTTGGAACTCTTTTGTATACGATGCTTTCAGGAGAAAGGGGGGTGGAGTGGGGGGGGCGCTATAGGAGGTGGGCTCTCGAACCTTCGCAAACTTGCTCACCCACTCATCTCAAGGTGAGTCAAATCAATAATTTTATTTAAAAAATCCTTTAACTAAAATGACGGGGACCACTGTTGGTTAGAAAAAAATGATCCTTCGTTAGACGAACAAACTTCGGATTAATCAGTGTCTTTTTGCCTGAGCCTTCCTGTAACGCGATCAGCTGATGACCATTAACCCCGCCCCCTCACCCCCCACCCGCGTGCGAGGCTGAGGTCATACGGTAATGGCGAAGTATCCGCGTGTGGGGCGATCGTCATTTATCACGTTTCCTCTTAATTATTGGAGGTTCTCTTGCCATTATTTGTTGGATGGTGTGAGCGTCTGAGTCATCCATCACCTGTCATGTTCCCTTCATCCCAGTCGGTCACCGCCGCGATCAAGGCCAACAGCAGGTCCGCCCGCGCCGCCTCTCTGCCGTGCGAACTTGCTTTGTATTTGTTCTTCCTGTCGCGGTGCACTTCGAGCTGTTGTTTCGCATCGCGCCTGTCTAGATATACACTGATTGCTTCTCTTAATGATCTATCCTCAGGTGAGGTCTGGCGAGACATGGCCTATTATCTCTTTTTTATTCGTGTCTTTTTTCCTACTGCTAGATAGTTGCTTTTACTTGTTTATATTGTGAGGTTTACATGGCGGTAATTGGCAAGTGAAAACTGGTATGGTCGCTCTTCCAATACAAAAAAAGATAAGAACATAAATACTGACAGCAACCTTTTATGAATTAAGCTTTAGATATGAACGAAAAGAACAAGACGTTAAATGCATCCGATTCCAAGTCTCCGCACTTAGAAGTATTTACACGGCACTTGGCATTATCATCCCTGCGTCTGCAGATAGCGACAATATGGGACATGCGAGCGCGCCATCTTCCCTCGCCCATATTTCACGCTCGACTCGCCACGACAGAGAAAGTCAAATTCAAACGATCTTTTGATGATCGGGGACAAACTTTATGACGTGCATAAATCTCCCACGCGGACAATGTCGATAATGACCTTGACCAATCATATGACAGAGCAGCGGGACAGTGAAATACGATTGGACGATGGCTGGAGGTCATTACAGGTTAGTAATGCGGGCATGATGGGGGGCGGGGAGGGAGGGAGGGGGTGAAGGACGATCATCAACGCCCCGTAGAGAGGACCTCGAGCTCACTGGGGGAGGGAGAAGCAGGGGGGGGGGGGCAGTGTACAAACGATGATCTCGATCCTGGCAATTCTCTTCCGGATCCGCTCGCGTGATCCAGCTGGGGCGTGAGCCAAAGTGTGACAGTAATTCTGGTATTCCGTCGCGCGAGGCTCTTGTCGAACTCTCCCCCTCTCTATCGGCCGCTGTTTGCATACCTCTTTTATCAATGCCCTGCACTCTCTAATCACACGAAGAAAA
>NW_028234411.1:13663407-13673407 GCF_977035675.1 Penaeus japonicus
AACACGAAGTAAACAACTAATGTGTTCCTGTTTTTTGCACATTACATACACCAACTACACAGCATGATGCCCACGATGCACATGGACGCCCTGTGCACAGGAAGGCGAGCGTCCTTGGTATGCAGCTAATGATGGCCAGAGGGCAAACACCTTCACGTGAGGGCAAGCGGCGATCGCCGGGGGGCATGAGAGGAAAGGCGCTCGGGGCACGCGCGTCAGTCTTCCTCAGCCATCCTGCTTCGCCGCAGACATTCCTTGCAGTCAACAAGGGCAATTAGCGCTGCCAAATATGCGCTGCAAGCCTCTAATATGACCCCCATCAAAGGATTCCTCGCCACCTGCGCCGCCACGACCAAAACACATTGATCAAAACATCAGCGGAGCCTCTGATTTGAGTGTCGTCCTGGTAGATGGAGGGCCAGAAACACACGTAAACCGCGCAGGTAATTTGACTCTGGCCCAAGTGTGCGTGCGAACCACAACTTTTTACACATCCGAGTGAGTTCGTCATAACTGTTATTTCGACCATGAATTGTCACTGATGCGTGGATCACAACAGTTCATTGGGTAATATTTGGGTTCGTGGCAGTGATAGCATTGATTGACACACGCGTGTACTCCCTTGGGTACGTCCTAAACTCCACCTTGGTCAGGATCTAGAATTTTGATTGAAAAGAAGTTGTGAAAGACACTCGGCACGATTCACCCAGGTATTTGAATTGAGCAAAATGACATGATGTTCGGCTTGAGAAGGAAACATTCAACAACGTGTATATCCGGTTATTGTGTCGAGAACGCACCAAGTTGCATGTCCAGCGTTTGAGTGATTAAGGTGTAGCCGTTCGTATAATCATTGTAAGTATGATTGAGCTATTACTATAATTTCTACGAGTGTGGTTGAGCAACACCGCACGTTTCGCGAGGGAACACCAACATGCGCAAGAGATCGCCTTTTTTCAACCTCGGACCCGATCTTTGTTTTGGGAAAGCGATTGAGTGTCCACGAAGTGTCTCTTAAAAGGCCATCTCGCGCAGTGTCCGTAAATCCGTCGTTTCTGCGACTATTATTCAGGTTATACTGTGTCATCTCTCTAGGCGTGGTGGGTGGAGATATGTTTAGCGGTGGATGTGCGCCCTTCTATCCGTTAGGTGTATCTTTAGCTATGATTTATCTGTGAGTTGTGGCCATGATTACTGTGGAGGGGGGAGGGAGCAGACGTTATCCTCAGGCTTCTCCACGCTCACTCCTTTTTTCTGGCTTCTCGCTGGTGTATAGATTTTGCTCCTTGATAGTAATAAAATGATATTGCGAGCAACTCCAGGGTGATCTCTAGTGGCCAATGTGGAGTTTATGGAGATCCGAAGTGGATATTATGCAAAATACATCACTAAAGATATCTGAGTAAAGGGAATAAAATGGAAGAGTTATGATTCAGGCGTATCTAATGCACTATGGGCACAGAAATGCGTGAATATGGAAATTGTTCGTGCGAGTACCATTTCCATCGAGCGCTCGCAACTGACCGCGCAAGAACATGCAAAGACTCATGTCCTGCCTCCTCCTCGTGACCTTAGGATGTGTTAGGATGAATGCAGAACCGCAGACACTGGATGTCAGAACTTGGTCAGTCGATTTTGTTTATCTATTAATGATCTGATGACAAAAGGTGAGTCGTCTACCGTTTTTAAATCCACGATTTAACTGCTGCTTAATAACAGGGCCACAAAGGGACACATGGGAGCGTAATATCTGAAAGGGAAAGAAAGAAGCCCCAATGGCCAGAATGCAAGACCTTGTGGTCATGCTTTCCTTCTGGCTCGGACGCGCCGTCGACGTCAAGGGCGAGACGGCCAGGCTTCGGAGGGCGCCGCGGCGAGCTCTGCTGACGGAATTGGGGAGGCGGCTGAAGCGGCCCCGGGGGAGGCTTGAGGTCTGCAGGAGTTGCCGCTAATGACGACACGTAACAGGTGATCCTCATTTTTATTGACCTATGTTTCCGGTGGCTTGGGGGAACAGATATGTCAGCCGGGGTACACGTCACAATGCACGAATATATATTTCGAGGGAGAGAAAAACACAGTGAATATATTTTTCCCCTTTGATTTCGTGCCGGTATTGCGTGAACATTATATTTGTGAATGTGAAACACGTTTCTTTTTTCTGCGGGTGCTAAACAGGTTAGTTTCGACGAGTTTTATAATATTATCCTGCATCAGCGTCGGACAAAATTACCTCTCTGACGTGCGATAAATCGCCCTATGCCATCTAGTGTTCTCAGCCGAGGGAAGGTGTATCGGCGAGTGTTTCCAGCTGTGTGGCGTGTGTTATCCAGAGTTTCTCGCACTGTGGCGTGTGTTGTTATCTGGTGGTGTGACGTGGAGGCGAGCGGCTCGTCCTGGTCGGCCAGATCGACACTCCCTCGTAATGATGGTCATCAGCCGGCGCACGCATCAAACTAATTACCACTTGCAGCAGTGGCGCCCCTCCATCGCGCCACAAGGCTGCGCTCACAGCCGCCTCCTCCGCTGGCACGTCGCGCACGAGACTTTTTGAAAACTCCGCCAAGGATTCCCGGATTGCAAAGTTGCACGAAGCACTCAGTCATCCATCAAGGCATGTTGTCTCTGCAGCTTGAGCATGCATATTCCCGAAGAAGACGCCGCAGCTACGCCCATTATTTCTTGGAGGAGGATTTCGTATGATATTCTCCTTTCTTTTCTTTTATTTCTTCTCCGCCCTTTCCGTCGACGCACAGCCCCCCCCCCCCTCTCCTCCCCCGTGGCCAACGAAGAGCGTGGGAGCCCCCCCCCTCTCCTCACCCCTTGGCCATCCAAGAGCGTGGGAGCCCCCCACCCCCATGAGCCATTCCGGGGCTATATCATCCGAAAAAGATATCTCTGCAATATCAAAAAAATATCACAAAACAGATCTTCCCTAACTCGGCATAGATGAAAACAAAGCCGAGGAGATAAGATCCCGCCGATAGCATGCCTGCCCCCTCGACCCGCGCTTGAACTACACGCTGCTCCGATCCCGTACGCACGCACGCACGCACGCACGCACGCACGCCTCGCTATGGCTTGGGAGAGAGAGAGAGAGAGAGAGAGAGAGAGAGAGAGAGAGAGAGAGAGAGAGAGAGAGAGAGAGAGAGAGAGAGAGAGAGAGAGAGAGAGAGAGAGAGAGAGAGAGAGAGAGAGAGAGAGAGAGAGAGAGAGAGAGAGAGAGAGAGAGAGAGAGAGAGAGAGAGAGAGAGAGAGAGAGAGAGAGAGAGAGAGAGAGAGAGAGAGAGAGAGAGAGAGAGAGAGAGAGAGAGAGAGAGAGAGAGAGAGAGAGAGAGAGAGAGAGAGAGAGAGAGAGAGAGAGAGAGAGAGAGAGAGAGAGAGAGAGAGAGAGAGAGAGAGAGAGAGAGAGAGAGAGAGAGAGAGAGAGAGAGAGAGAGAGAGAGAGAGAGAGAGAGAGAGAGAGAGAGAGAGAGAGAGAGAGAGAGAGAGAGAGAGAGAGAGAGAGAGAGAGAGAGAGAGAGAGAGAGAGAGAGAGAGAGAGAGAGAGAGAGAGAGAGAGAGAGAGAGAGAGAGAGAGAGAGAGAGAGAGAGAGAGAGAGAGAGAGAGAGAGAGAGAGAGAGAGAGAGAGAGAGAGAGAGAGAGAGAGAGAGAGAGAGAGAGAGAGAGAGAGAGAGAGAGAGAGAGAGAGAGAGAGAGAGAGAGAGAGAGAGAGAGAGAGAGAGAGAGAGAGAGAGAGAGAGAGAGAGAGAGAGAGAGAGAGAGAGAGAGAGAGAGAGAGAGAGAGAGAGAGAGAGAGAGAGAGAGAGAGAGAGAGAGAGAGAGAGAGAGAGAGAGAGAGAGAGAGAGAGAGAGAGAGAGAGAGAGAGAGAGAGAGAGAGAGAGAGAGAGAGAGAGAGAGAGAGAGAGAGAGAGAGAGAGAGAGAGAGAGAGAGAGAGAGAGAGAGAGAGAGAGAGAGAGAGAGAGAGAGAGAGAGAGAGAGAGAGAGAGAGAGAGAGAGAGAGAGAGAGAGAGAGAGAGAGAGAGAGAGAGAGAGAGAGAGAGAGAGAGAGAGAGAGAGAGAGAGAGAGAGAGAGAGAGAGAGAGAGAGAGAGAGAGAGAGAGAGAGAGAGAGAGAGAGAGAGAGAGAGAGAGAGAGAGAGAGAGAGAGAGAGAGAGAGAGAGAGAGAGAGAGAGAGAGAGAGAGAGAGAGAGAGAGAGAGAGAGAGAGAGAGAGAGAGAGAGAGAGAGAGAGAGAGAGAGAGAGAGAGAGAGAGAGAGAGAGAGAGAGAGAGAGAGAGAGAGAGAGAGAGAGAGAGAGAGAGAGAGAGAGAGAGAGAGAGAGAGAGAGAGAGAGAGAGAGAGAGAGAGAGAGAGAGAGAGAGAGAGAGAGAGAGAGAGAGAGAGAGAGAGAGAGAGAGAGAGAGAGAGAGAGAGAGAGAGAGAGAGAGAGAGAGAGAGAGAGAGAGAGAGAGAGAGAGAGAGAGAGAGAGAGAGAGAGAGAGAGAGAGAGAGAGAGAGAGAGAGAGAGAGAGAGAGAGAGAGAGAGAGAGAGAGAGAGAGAGAGAGAGAGAGAGAGAGAGAGAGAGAGAGAGAGAGAGAGAGAGAGAGAGAGAGAGAGAGAGAGAGAGAGAGAGAGAGAGAGAGAGAGAGAGAGAGAGAGAGAGAGAGAGAGAGAGAGAGAGAGAGAGAGAGAGAGAGAGAGAGAGAGAGAGAGAGAGAGAGAGAGAGAGAGAGAGAGAGAGAGAGAGAGAGAGAGAGAGAGAGAGAGAGAGAGAGAGAGAGAGAGAGAGAGAGAGAGAGAGAGAGAGAGAGAGAGAGAGAGAGAGAGAGAGAGAGAGAGAGAGAGAGAGAGAGAGAGAGAGAGAGAGAGAGAGAGAGAGAGAGAGAGAGAGAGAGAGAGAGAGAGAGAGAGAGAGAGAGAGAGAGAGAGAGAGAGAGAGAGAGAGAGAGAGAGAGAGAGAGAGAGAGAGAGAGAGAGAGAGAGAGAGAGAGAGAGAGAGAGAGAGAGAGAGAGAGAGAGAGAGAGAGAGAGAGAGAGAGAGAGAGAGAGAGAGAGAGAGAGAGAGAGAGAGAGAGAGAGAGAGAGAGAGAGAGAGAGAGAGAGAGAGAGAGAGAGAGAGAGAGAGAGAGAGAGAGAGAGAGAGAGAGAGAGAGAGAGAGAGAGAGAGAGAGAGAGAGAGAGAGAGAGAGAGAGAGAGAGAGAGAGAGAGAGAGAGAGAGAGAGAGAGAGAGAGAGAGAGAGAGAGAGAGAGAGAGAGAGAGAGAGAGAGAGAGAGAGAGAGAGAGAGAGAGAGAGAGAGAGAGAGAGAGAGAGAGAGAGAGAGAGAGAGAGAGAGAGAGAGAGAGAGAGAGAGAGAGAGAGAGAGAGAGAGAGAGAGAGAGAGAGAGAGAGAGAGAGAGAGAGAGAGAGAGAGAGAGAGAGAGAGAGAGAGAGAGAGAGAGAGAGAGAGAGAGAGAGAGAGAGAGAGAGAGAGAGAGAGAGAGAGAGAGAGAGAGAGAGAGAGAGAGAGAGAGAGATGGCCAGGTATTTATGCACAATTTCCTCTGCATTCGAAGAGCAGCGAGCGCCAGAGACAAAAGTCGTGTGTGGATCGCGTGTTTGGTCTGAATCAATCACGTCTCTCGGGCCCTCCTTGCCTCATGCCCCACTCCCTCCCTACCCTCCTGCCCCGCTCCCCCCTACCCACCGCCCGCCCTCCCCTCCAACATCATCCTCTCTCCATCCGTTACCTCTCTCCCCCTTTTCCTCCCCCTATCCTCCCACCCCCTAGCCTTCACCACCTATCCATCCCTCCCTCTGGCCCCCCCACTCCCAAAACTAACTTAACTGCCTCCTACCCCCTTCTGCCTTTCCTCCCTCTCTCCCTCCCTTTCCCTTCCCCCCTTCCCCTCCTCCCCCCTCCCCACACACACCCCAGAAGAGATCAGCCGGCCTGTCTTGGCCATCCTGTGTTGTGTGTACAGAGTGTTGGAGTGTTTGGGAATGTGTGCCTGTAGTTAAAAAGTTTGGTAGCTATTTTGGTCAGTGAGTGTTCTCAGGCCCCTTCGCCCCATCAACGCCGTGACCCGTAACTGGCTCCTGCAGAAGGACTACGAACGTATTGGCGTTCGTGCATGTCTGGGAACTCCTCTTGCGAACGAGTACGCTTCTATCATGAAGCGAAGGGCGTCTATCCTCCCCTCTTCCCTCACTCCTGCTGTGCCGATTGCACAGAAGAGGCACCAAAAAGAATGAGTGAAAAATAACAAAGGAAAGTATCGCCTCTCTCTCTCTCTCTCTCTCTCTCTCTCTCTCTCTCTCTCTCTCTCTCTCTCTCTCTCTCTCTCTCTCTCTCTCTCTCTCTCTAACCTCAACTGCAACCCCAACCCGGGCATTTCAAAAGATATATCATTCGTAAATTTCTCTCTGAAGTCCCCCTCGTTACCTCCCAAGGTCAACCTCCAGGTAAGTTCCATCCATTCATAGATCAAAATTAGCCATGTATAATCACATCGATGTAGATCAGGCGTTAGGCGGTACGTGGTCATTGCTGGCAGAGGGTAATGACTGGTTATTATCTCATATTTACATTTTCATTCTTTCCAGATTTTATGAAACAAATGCTCCGACGCGCAGATGATGCATAACCATTGCTTCGATATTATAAAGTTTGGCGATCGGATTCCCCACCATCCCTCTCGTCGTGATTGTCAGTTATCATGACTGTCAGTTTCTGGCTGATTAAAGACTGTTATCAATGTGGTTATTCTCAGTAGCGTTAGCATAATTAACAGGATTGCCATTACTCTCAATGTCATTATTATTTTTTTAGCAATGGTTATGATAGTAATGATCGCTTTTGTTATCAGTATAATACATCTATTGTAATAAAGTAGATGCATGAACAGACAGATAGACTAACTGATATAAGGAGACAGAGACGTGGAAAGAAGGGGTATGGTGGAAGAACGTGGCATGCAAGAGGTAAGTGTGTTGGTATGTATGAGTAAGAGTATGAGTGAGAGAGAGGGAGAGAGAGAGAGAGAGAGAGAGAGAGAGAGAGAGAGAGAGAGAGAGAGAGAGAGAGAGAGAGAGAGAGAGAGAGAGAGAGAGAGAGAGAGAGAGAAAGGGGGAGGATGTGCAAAGTTTTTGTAGCTTTTTCCAATATGAATTATTATATTCATTTGCTCCTGCATGCAAATTTGAACTTCTCTATCGTAATATCCCCAACCTGCCTTTGTCCCAGTCACCAGGTGATATACAGATCATTAAATCAAATGTAATCATTCCAAATTACCGACATATCACAGGTGATTTTCATGCTGCTAATGACGATTCCCCTATTGCCGACAATTAATTTATGAACCGTGCTGCAATTTTCTATCGCTGCAACGTGGTCGTGCTGGTTACTAGTAGCAATCGCTAGCTCCGGCGCGGCGTTACCCACTTATTTACTCAATATACTAGCCACTACTAACTTGATACACACCGGTCGTTTATCACGTGGAAAAGACTGCAATCGCTGGAACGCAGCAAATCAGCAAAGCTCCCTTTATGCAGGAGGTAAATAGCTCTTCATATGACTGCCATCATTCCGCCCCTCTTGTCTCTCCCTCTCTGTCTTCACCTTGTGTAAACGGCAGCACCGTGTCCAAATACCATCCCCGACCCCACGCCACTTTTAATAAATTTACTTAATACACAGAGCCCGGTGTGCATATATACATCTGTCATCATGCATGAAGCCATGGATGTGTGTCCAGGATGACCACATCCATCTATCAATGTTGAGCTACACATGCAGAGGCGAGACCTGGGGTGGGGTTGTATGGGGGAGGGCGAGGACTTGCACCTGGGGCGGTGACTTGCTTTATTACTACTCCCACACCTGCGTCACTCCACCTGTCCTGGAGTGATGCTTGTCAAACACACCTGTGACGCCCTTCTGTAACCTCCTTGTTCTGCACTCCAACTTACCACTGAGGCCTCAACACGAAGGTAAACACGCCGCCATATGAGGCTACACACGGAGCTCCATCCTCTCACATCCCTGCGTACGCACAGACACACTCACGCACGCGGAGAGAACGATAGATTGGCAGGACAGAGAACGAGAGAAGGCGATGGAGAAAAGACCGGATATGAAGAGACAGAACGAGAAAGAGAGAGAGAGAGAGAGAGAGAGAGAGAGAGAGAGAGAGAGAGAGAGAGAGAGAGAGAGAGAGAGAGAGAGAGAGAGAGAGAGAGAGAGAGAGAGAGAGAGGTGGGAGGGGGGGGAGAAAGAAAGAGAAAGAGAGGCAGAGATACAGAAAGTGAGAAAGAAAGAGAAAGAGGCAGAGAGACAAAGAATCAAAGGCTAAACGCACAAACAAACACACTTACACACACAAACATACACGCGCGCGTCTACACAGTCTCAGACCTTCGTGATTCTAGGATATCCATCAACCACCAGTTCCAAGTCCTTCACCCGAGCCCTTAAGGTGTGGTCACATGAGGAGATGAAGGGGTCGTGAGGAGAGGAGGGGGTCGTGAGGAGAGGAGGGGGTCGTGAGGAGAGAAAGGGGTCGTAAGGTTGGAGGCGGAGGGTCAGAGATAGGGGTGTGGAGGAGAGGTCGTAGCTGAAGTGGTGGCGGGAGGGAAGAGGGGTAGAGGGGGTGGGGGAGGTGAAGGTGTGAATGATGGAGAGGTTGTAGCATAAGGATGGATTAGATCAGAGAGAGATTTGTACGTTGATTGCACCGAGGGAGAGAAGGAGTGAAAGAGGAGGAAAAGGGGATGGAGGGAAGGGGGAGGGGCAAAGGAGGAGGAGGAGGAAGAGGAAGAAGAGGAGGAAGAGAATGAGGAAGTGGAGAAGTAGAGAGAGAATGAGGGGGAGGAGCAAGAGAAAGGAAGACGGGGGGGGGGGGGAGTTGGAAGGAGAAGGGGGAGGAGGAGAAGGAGAAGGAGAAGGAGAATGGACAAAGGAAGACAGGGGAAAAGGAGGAGGAGAAAGAGGGAGCCTTTCAGATGGAAGAAGGAAAACTGTTCTGCAGAAGAGGAGGACTCGGGGACAACCGCTGATCCGAAGGCGTTTTCCTTGCACTGGTCGAAGAAAACGTGGATTTCCCTTCGCGTCACCCGGCGAGGAGAGAAATGATGGAAAAAAAATATTTTTCTTCGTGTTCTACTCACGCCCATTCCGCCTCTCCTTTCTTTACGTCAAGCAAAAAACTTACCTGTAAAGAAATAAAAATACATTAGTATATTGTTTATACTGAATTGCAATATGTTATTCATTAATCAAATAAAAAAACGTACATTTCATAAAGAAAAAAATCCACCTGCCCACAAGTCTGAGAAGAGCCAGGTGTTTTAGGCATCGGGTGACGACGTCTGAGCGAGTCATTAGGCAGGTCCACTAGGCTGTTACCTAGGCCTACATTTAAATAATTTCACTGCGATATCAGCAACACAACCCTTTCTCCTATTACGAAGCACTAACCTCCCCACTCCGGGTCTATTACTGATCCACCATAGGCCTACAGGATGACCACTGGTGTTCGGGCACAGGCCTACCGTCTCTTAGACCCGTCTCGACTGGTGACGAGTCCCTCCGTATAAAAAGATAAGCGGAACGACTCGAAGGTTGTTCTTCGCTAGCTTTCGAATCTACCAGCGACCTTACTGAATTTATGGCTTAGCATTATAATGCGCATGTACTTGGGTAGCTGTGCGCCGCAGGCCCAGGGCTAAGACAAGCCCAAGTGTCGCCGGGGTGGCACAAGGGGCATGGGAATCACCGAATTAGCGTGGTATCGGCGCGCCCAAGTTCGACATCCATCCGTCTTGGGTCCTCTCTATCTTCCAGCGGGCGGCCTTATCTGTCGCCTCCTTGTTACCGCTGCGACGCCCTCACGCCGAAGCTGGCGGGAGGCGGCGCTCACGCCGGAATCCTCTTCCTTCCTTAGAATGGAGTCACATTTCACTTCTCCAAGAACCATCAGAATAAGAGGCTACGTTAATGTTCAACCTATTCCCCTTGATAACTAAAAAT
>NW_028234411.1:13678407-13680907 GCF_977035675.1 Penaeus japonicus
AGGGACTTCGTTCAAGAAAACTCCTGTTGCTCGCTGTGGGAAGGAAGGAGACACTATAAACGAACTGGTAACCGGTAACTAACTGGTTAATCTACTGTGACAGTCATCATCCGTGCCGTCCCTCGCCGTTTCACACGAGCCGCGAGGACGAGGAACAAAGAACGCGTGAACGAGACAAACAACACACGAATCAACTAATGCACAAGCAAGGAAAAGCCACAGAATAGACTAAAGGGCGACCCCACGCCACATCCTTTGGCAATAACGCAAATTCAGAAAGCGCCATATAGCAGCATGTCCACTGATAATGAAACTGATGTTTATCAGAGCGAAGGAGAGGAGGAGAGCGAGGGCAGGCAGAGGGTGGAGGGTGGAGTGGAGGGGCTAGCAAGAGGGGAAGGGGGGGGGGGGGCGATCAAAACCGGGGACAACCTCTAGGGGGTCACAGCCATCAAACTTTGGAACTGGGAAACACGCCTAAACCAAGTTTTTTTTCGACACACTTTTTCGCATTTTATAGTCTTGTTTGGAGAATGCCAATGTGGGTTGACCCGTTCGTTTACAGGAGTCGAACAGAGCCATGGTGGCAGGGGTCATTACAGGGCCTGCCGGATTCGCCGGGACTCGGGTACAGTGACGCCGGGGCTGATTACGGTACCGAATGAAAAGCCGGCGTTTCTTGTCTAATGGTAAAACACAGCCGTCGTCTAGCTATGTCCGCCGCATAATCGTTACCGGCTTTACGGCTGCACTGCCGCTTCTTACTGCTCTTCCACGACTCGTTACTTTTCTCCCGTCGTGCTGTTCCTTCTTTCGTTTTTTCCTCATCCTCTTTCGTCCCCACTGCGGTCTTTTTCTTCGCCTCCCCTTAGCTCCTTTTTCTTCTCCTTCCTCCTTCCACCGTCCTCCCTCTTCCAGCTCCTCCTCCTCCTTTTCTTCTCCTCTGCCCTCCCCTCTCCCTCCCTTTCTTCCTCGGATCCCCCAACAGCAAGGCGACACTCCCTCCCCCCTCCCCGTGCCTTCCCGCCCCCTCCCACCCGTTGGCTCCTCCGGCCGGTCGTGGATATAAACTCCTTTATGGCTTTTAGATGACCTAATTATCCACTTATTTGGCAAAGGGATTGTCGGCTTAATTGAATAAGGGCGTGTGGGTAGGTACGGGATTGCACACGCAGGTATAACGCGGATATAAGCAACTGAATAGGTATGCTAATGCGTATGGAATATGTTACAAATTACGGATGATCCTTTTTAATGTGAGTGAATATGACAGTTAGAATATTTGAGTATACCCCCAAGAACAGCTACAGAAAACGGGATAAAGCAAAATACTTAATAAATCTGCTTAAAACTTCAAATAAGATGCCAAAGTCACGAAGCTCCGAGCCGCGGTTTTATTATCCGGAGTTCCTAGTAAGCGGAGGGACGCCTTCAGTGATGTGTGCCTGAGACGCGCGCGCCCGAGAGTCGTATAAGCTACTTTGGCAGGTCGTTCTTCAGGTGCTTTTATCTACCAGGGGTCGTTAAGGAGATGTGGGGAGAGGCCAAGAACGCCGCTCGGTCCTGACCAAGAGTTTATTGAGCACAAACTTAATTTAAGAGCATATTTGCATACTCATTACAATTGTATAAGTCTTCACGTATGGACAGCTCATCATTGTGTTACCAAAACCAGAGTGCTGCGCCCTTAATTATATTCTCAAGCAGGCTGATTCAGCTTCTTTCATCGCACGCCTACATGCTCGATCCTGAGAAGACTGCTACTTCCTCATAACTCACAGCCCTCAGCCTCACCTGGCCCTCGCATGGGGCTCTATTCATGGGGCTCGGCGTGGCTCTGAACTCCTCTTAACAAGCCGATGGGGCTCCCGACACCAGGTAACGAGTTTTATTTCGCAAAAGCCATGTGGTTTCCCTTACACGATGTAGGAAAGTCCTAACTCATGAGGGAGAGGGAGGGGGAGGGGGGGGGCCTCTTCGTGTACTCGAGAGGTTTTTACTCCATGGAGGTGAGAGTTCCTTTTTTTATCCACACAGCCACGAGATTCACATGCATTGGTCATGAATACCCTTCACGTGATCTGGGTTCCCCTTGCATGTATGTTGTTATTGTTCTTTAAAGACAGGATTCAGGTAGCCAAACTCCTTCCACCGCGGATGCTCGTCGTTCATGATGCCTTTTGATGTAAAATGTCACCCCTTTATGTCTGGCTTTTACTTCCGTTATCAGAACCCCGATCCTCTATCTTAAGCGATATTCCATCGCCTCTTTGTCTCTCCTAAAACCCTTTCTCTTCGTGTTGAAACCGCTCCTTACTCGCTCCAGCCTCACGTCACACTCATCCTTCACCCAACCCCCGCAAAGCCCCCCGCGACTCGGCCCTGAGGGCGTCCATCACTCATTCAGTCACAGGTAAACTAAAAGGTTCAAAAAGCTGGTCAGACTCCACCATTACCGCCGCCCCCGTCCAGCCCTCTCGGACCCTTCAGCTCGCCCACA
>NW_028234411.1:13688407-13698407 GCF_977035675.1 Penaeus japonicus
TGTGTGTGTGTGTGCGTGTGTGTGCGTGCGCATTGTTCTTTTTCTTCTAGTTGTTCCTCTCCTTCCTCTTTATCTTCCTTTCTCGTTCTTAGCCCTGGTTCGCTTGGCTACTTCTCTGCGCATCCAAATATGTTCATCACGTCACACGTTTGCGATGCATCACTTCAGCAACGTTCACCTTCATGCTACTGAATAGCCATCAAGGGGCGGCCTGAGGGGAACACCGGCATTTGAGATGAAATGAGGCAGCCACCGCGTGCCCTTGTTCCTCTCACACCTGTGCAGTCACATTAACAGCATTGCGAATTAAAGTGTTATCTGACAGTCCATGCGGATGTAACTGCCAGCCAAATGCAATCTTGCGATAAAGTCTAAATCGGCCTTCCCTTGCCTTCTACGCCAAGCCTGACCTTAATATACTGTTCTTTGACATAAACCTTAATCATGAAGTTTTAATGGCTCCCCGATCAGAGCATGACTCCGTAAGTGGATTTAGCGGTAAATTTCAACTTGTAATATTCTCCCCAAGTTTTGTTTGGTTACATGATCATTCAAGCCAACGTGAAGCGCCGCTGATTTATGAAGCTGCTTTATCTACGACTGAATTTGTTACTCATTTGTTTGCGCGAAGTTGCCAGTGGGGTTCAACGTATCTAAAACACACACACACACACACACACACACACACACACACACACACACACACACACACACACACACACACACACACACACACACACACACACACATACACACACACACACACATTAATTGCCATCATTATCATCTCGCCACTCGCCTCCCCTTAGCCATTCGCATCCTGCTCATCGAGAGGCGCTCGAGGTGCCTCGTTCTCCTACCGTCAATGGGGGTCAATACAGGCCCTGATAGCACTGTCACCTAAGGGTCACTACGTTGCCAGCCCGCACATGGCACCGTTACCCGAGGGTCACCACGTTGCCACTTCCTAGAATCAATACTTTCGGCCAGGCTTTCTGTCCGAGGTGTCCTCTCCTCCTCGCCGCCCGTCAGCGCTGGCCGTCAGCGTCGCGCTATGTCACCGCATCTGTCGCGCTTCGACAGGAAGAGCAGAGAACGAGCAGCGCGAGCCTTAGGACCTGCCGCCCCGCCGCCAAGGACTCCAGCGAGAGGAGCAGGATGACAAAGAGACACGATGCCGGCGGAAGCGTCCCCTGCAGGCTGGGGGAAGGGGATGCAGAGAGCCAGCGTCAGGCACCCGGGGGTAAGGGGAGGCTGGGGCAATGAGTATCGTCAGCCGCAGGGGAGAGGAAGCGGGGAGGGGGCGCCCTCAGGAGCCACGTCGGTATTAGCATCAGGGAGCTGTCGTCAGGCAGATCCCCTGAGGCACATTACAGGCTGAGTCACGCCTCGTGCAGCGAGTGTCAGTCACTGTCAGTCAGGTAGGTGAGTCAGCGCCGAGTCCGCCCTGGGCAAGTGTCGTCAGCGCGTCAGCCGCCACAACCCTGGCTTTGATCCTTCCATGTTGACACGTCGAAGGGTAGTGAGGGTGTAGGTGGAAGGGGAGACGGGGGAGGCGAAGAAGAGAAGTGACATCAGTGAATATAACAGTTTCCGAAAAAAATAGATGAAAAGTAAAGAAAGGAAGTCGGTGAAAAGAGCAGAGGAATTAACCAAGAGAAAAATTTATGAGAAGCAAGAGAAAATAAACAGAAAACGGAAGAGGCTACGAAAGTTGTTGGCGACTCAGGAAAGAAGGAAAGGAAAATCCCGCGCACCGCCAGGTGGAGGCGGCGCTGGTGATGGAGGATGGGCGGCGATGCGGCGAGGTGAGGCAAGGAGGGAAGGAGGGCGCGGGCGGGGGAGGACAAAGGAGGGGGGAGTGGGTCGTGATCAAGGTGCCGTGGCAGTGACACGGACAGCTGGGAGCATGGCGGCAGTGGGCGGGGTGGATGTGTAGGTGGGGGTCGGGGGTGAGTAGCGAGTGTGGTGAAGGATGTGACATTCCTTGAGGCTGAGTAAGACGCATGTCAAGAAAGAATTAATGCGTGGGCGAGGCGCGATGTGAGGGGATCGTTCGGTGGGCTGGAGTAACGACGGTGGTCGAGTCGTACTTCCCTTTGTGAAGGGGTCGTCTTACCTTCCACCTATGACCCCTCAACGCCCACCCCCCCACCCCGCCACATCTCCTTCCAGCTGTCTTCGAGACGACGCTCTCCATGTCACTCCTCCCGACCATTAATCTTCTGTACCATATACTTGGAGAGCTCCTCCTCTAGTTCTACCCCCCCTTCCCCTACCCCCAAGGGCCTTACAAACTCTCACGCTTCCCCTCTGCCCCCTACCTGATCCTCTCTGTTCTTTATCTCTGAATCTTTTGTGGTCATATCCTCCTTATGTGGATATTGACCAGCCTCTCTTTATCCAACACTAATAACCTCCTTATTGTCCAGTATTTTCCTATCATTCTCTTAACCTCATTTTTACCATCTATCATCTTTCTCTTCATTACATCTATCGCTATCATTTCCCCTCTTGCTCGCTCCTACATCTACCCTCCTATCCCCATCCCCGCCCGGCCCCATCAACTATCCCCTCATCCGCCGCCGCCCCTTCCGTTCCCTTCAACCAGCATCCACCTCTCAGAACCCCTTCTTTTTTCCCCTCACGACCCCTCTAGCCATTCCCTATCGTCCAGGATGTGAAAACACTGGACCGCGAGAGAGGGGAGATGAGGCTTTGAGGGGCGAGGAGAGGGGAAGGAGGAGAGGGGGATAGGGAGACAACATAACTCCCCTTTCCCCTCTTCTCCCTCCAAGCCTAGGCGGGGAGCGAAGGAGAAAAAGGGGGTGGGGGTGAGAGTGGGGGGCAAGCGAGCGGCCCCTGTGAGAAAAATTAGCGTGGGTTGTGTATGCAGGAGGCGCTTCGAGTGGTGTGGCTCAGGTGGTGGCCCGGGTGCTTCCTCCAGGCCCGTCCTGCCGCCCTGACCACCGCATTTGTCACGTGAGTGTGTGCGTGCGTGCGTGTGTGTGCGTACGAAGGGGAGGGGGTCGTACGTGTGTGTGTGTGTGTGTGTGTGTGTGTGTGTGTGTGTGTGTGTGTGTGTGTGTGTGTGTGTGTGTGTGTGTGTGTGTGTGTGTGTGTGTGTGTGTGTGTGTGTGTGCGTGTGTGTGTGCGTGCGTGTGTGTGTGTGTGTGTGAGTGGCTGAAAATTGAGACAAGTCTAGGTGATGGTGTGTCTCCTTTTTCGCCCGACGTCTGCGAGTGCTCCGACGCGTGCTCGCGCGTGAGCATGTATGTATTCAGCAGCACCTGGCCAAATTACCGTAAAATCCTGTCCTGAGACAACGCTCCCCTCGCAGCAGCGGAAGGTTCCCAGGGCTCGCAAATGACGTCACCTTCTTACTTTACATACAATTGCGCAACAACAATGTTATTTTTTGTCTGGCCTGTCAGTGTGTCTGGCCAATGACAGCCATTCTCAACTTACACGCTCGTTGTTGCCGTTCCCTCACCAACACCTCCCCGGGGGGCCACTTACCTGAAAGAAAAGGAAAGGCAAAGATTAGTATACGTTAGCATCTGGTTTTGGGGAAATAAGAAAATACATAATGTTTACGCACGTGTCCCGAAAGTTAATTCCGACATCACTCCAGCTATATGTTGTAATATATGACGTAATCATTGCGAAGGGAAGAGAAAAGGGGAAACAAAGGGTAGGGATGAAGGGACTGAGGGAGGGGGTCGCCACCGCCCACCATGTTTAGGGGAAGGGGGATAAGGGGAAGGGCTGGGGTGGGGGAGGCACGGATACTGGTTAAATTCCAGTGTGTAAAATTGTAAGGTGTCTTCATCCGGACACGTGGGATGAATCTACACCTTAAAACAATTTCCAGTATCGTGTATCGGAAAACCAAGTTGGCCATGCCTAAATCTTCGGGGAGAAGACGTTTTCGATGCCCGCGCAGGATTTATACGCCCATAACTGGCTCTGACAATGGAAGGAAAAGAGGCACAGCTCCTTGAGTCCCCTCCATCCATCAGATGTCGGTAACCCCGCTATAGCACGCTCGGGACCTGACCCGCTCCGAGCGCACCCGAGCTCACCCGACCTGACCCGAGTGGTCGGAGCCGAAGCGACACCACATCAGTCAAATGAAAACCCATATTAGCCCAGCCTAACTTGACGGAATTTATCAGTGCCACTGGACAAACTGCCCAGGCTATGGCCGCAACAGAAAACGCGGTCCCATCGTTACAGGGCAAATATTTTTTCTTTTGGGCGTTCTAAACTGTCCACAGCCTTTTTTCCCCTTATTCTACGATGTACATAAGCAGTTGGGCGAGCGCGTTACATCTGCCTGTAAACAGTCGCCTCACGGACTCTCGAGTGCACGTCGCGGCCGTCCCTCCACACAGCCCATCGCCTTTCCGGTTTAATTACACCTTTTTTATCACTCAATAAATCAGGCGGCGCCTTTTGACAAATGCGCCAAGACGTCCGTGGCAGCCACACGGGGTCACCGGCAGTCGAAACCGCCAAATACACTATTATCGCCTCTAATCAGTCACACAAAGTTCCAAATAGCTATTCATAAGTCGCAGCAGCGCAAGCTACTTGTGCCCATCCAGCGCCTTCAACTAAGGGTCGGTGTTGCGCACGCGAGACGGCGCCTTGAATGGAGGGAATGAATGACATGACATGGTATCGGCGTGACGTCAGGCTTCGTCACTCTGGGATTTCCAATAGACACACTAACTCAGCGGCAATTCTAAGTATTACACGTTTATGGGCGGTAAACTATATGATTTATTCGTTGAATACCGGGAAGGCGATATCAATCTTATCTTATTTATGGATTCAATCTTAATTTCTTTCGTATTTACTACTTACTTATATGCTTACATAATGTATTTCAGATATAAGATACAATTTATAATGCGATTCTCGACGTTCATATGAAGACAAATACGAGAGGGCTGGATGTTAGAAAAATACGTAAAAATCAGTGCCACTCAGCAGATATGATGTAACCAAGCCATCCACTCTCCATCTGTCCCATATTCCTAACTAAATGTTAGTCTCCACATCGTCGCAGGAATTCCTTCACCTAGAAATACATTTAAGGTGAGTAGCTTCGAAATCAAAAGATTCACTCCCTGTTTCAGACGGACCTACAGGCTCGCGCGAGCGCCTTGCCGTGGCTCTCCGCTTGCCTCCGCATCACTTCCGTTCCCTCCCCTTGGCATCCGTCATGCTATCAGGTTTGGGGCAAGAATTACAGGTAGGCCGGCAGGTGCTCGGAGTGAATAACTGCTGTATTATACAGCACTAGTGACGCCTCAGCCCCCCACGCATCCTTCTCCATCCCTCTTGTCTCCGCCCTCCGCCCGCGGCTCCACGTCCATTACGAGGCCGCTTCCGCCATCAGTGTCCACGTCCATCACTGCGTCTACGTTCACGCTACTATGGCCGTCGCCGTGTCTACGCACGTGTCCAGTGTCTACGTCCTGCAGAGGAATCCGGCTGGCATTCCGCTATCAATCACGAGGCGGGGCGGGCGGGCTCGGCTGCTCAAGAGGACAAATAACATTCCAGATTCGAAACTCCTTGAAATCGTGTTTTTCATCGCTTTTCATCTACGATTTTGGCTAACCCATTTTTTATTTCGCTTACCGAAATCTCTCACATGTTCTTACGGACACTTTAAGAACGAATTAAAAAAATAATTCCAACCTCATCGCTGCGAAGGAAGGAATAGCCTGGCCTCGTTGACCTCAGTGCCACATTCACAGAGACTGCCATGACCCCGCTGCTTCTTTCCTCTTGTCTCTCGCGTTTGTCTCCCTCGCCCTTTTAATGGCGTCCTCTGTAAACGCCATTCAGCCTGCACATAACACGGCGCCATATTTCTCCCTCCGTCCGCCTTGCGCCCTGTTTGCGTAGCGGCTATGATCCGAGCGGCATTAGGGCGTCCCAGATGGTTCTGAGTAGGCCCAGGTGGTTCCCAAGGAAAGAAACTGCGAGCTTACACAGGTTGTCTTACGCATCTCCTCTTCTTAACTGGCGATTTCTGACAAAAGCCTTTACTTGTCTCTAAGACCCAAACTTGCGTCCAAAGAGAAACCTTTTCCATGGTGTCGAATTACCTAGAGTGTGGTTGCCGATTTCCACATGCGTACTTAGAATGATCATAATAATTAATAATAATACTAGATAACAATAATGATAATACTAATAACAATAATGATAAAGATAATGATCATGATAATACTAATACTAACAATAATAATAATAATAAAAATAATTATAATAATAACAGTAACATTACTAATACTAATAGCAAAGATAACAACAATGATAGTAATAATATAATAATGCTAATGGTAATGATAATAACAATGATAATGATAATGATCTAAATAATAATAATGATAATAATAACGATAATGATAATGATGATGATGATGATAATGATAATGATAATGATAATAATAATAATAATGATAATATAAGAAATGATTAAATAACAATAGCAATGCAAAAAAAAAGATAAAAAACTGGAGCAGACCCTTAGTTACCGCTTTCCTTCCCGGCCGCATTTGCCAGCCTTCGTACCCTCCTCCTCTTCCTCTTCCTACTCCTCCTTCTTCTCCTCTATCATCATCATCATCATCTTCCTCATCTTCTTCTCCTCCTTCTTCTTCTTCTTCTTCTTCTTCTTTTTCTTCTTCTTCTTCTTCTTCTCCTCCTCCTCCTCCTCCTCCTCCTCCTCCTCCTCCTCCTCCTCCTCCTCCTCCTCCTCCTCCTCCTCCTCCTCCTCCTCCTCCTCCTCCTCCTCCTCCTCCTCCTCCTCCTCCGCCTTCGGAACATGTGACCCGCTCCCCGACGTCCGGATCAGCGGTCAGCGTGCAACTCGGGCGTAGTCCTCGCTCACTTGTCGAACGTCGCTGATCGACTCCTTCTGCCCAAAATCTGGCACTCAGTGTTTTCGAAATGGAGGGGGGGGGGCGAAGTCGTGGGGTTTTATGCACCAAGGTCAGTTTGCGTCGGTTGGTCGAAATAATAAAAAGCAGAAAAGAAATCGGAGACCAGCTACTAACACTAGGATCTGGCTAACACGAACGATGTTTACGCCCCTTTTGAAAGCGGTGCAGGAGGTGTGTGAGTGATATGTTCCTTCGATGCTTTTTGAGTTGGCCATGTATCAGCATAAAAGTGAAAATTGTGTCATCAATTATCCTAATGTTATATTTGACTTCCATATCGTGACTCCGGTGGGAGGAAACTGATCTCAGTCCTCTCCCAAGGGCCACGAGGGTTCGACCACGGAAACCGACTTGCAAGTTGGCGAGGGACACCGTCAAACCACGAGGATACAGCGAGAGAGAGAGAAAAAAAGATACGCTGTTTCTTTTTCCTGTATAATGGCAATCATAATCTAGCCTTTCTTCCTCGTCTTAACTTCATCCTTATCCTTGAGCCAAGGCGGCAAAAAGGCAAAAAGCTTGGTCGCCGAAGAGGATTAACATTCTGGGTGATCCGGCAAAGAGGGGTGATTTACGCCTCCCGATGTCTCATAATTGTCTATCTTGCCTTAGTTATCGCGCACGTCGATGCCCATATATCACTCGAACGCGCCTTAACTAACCTCCCCCAGCGACCCCCTCCGCGCTCTCCTCTTCCCCTTTTCCCTCCTTCAGGGGCCAACTGAAGGCTAACACCAGCTGTCTCGTCTCACCTGAACAACCTTCCAGCCAGCTCCCTTCGCTGTCGTACGCAGTCAGCGAGAGGCCTTCACGTAGGTCGTAAATAAGGCGGCGTTCCCACGACTCCTGGAGGCGTCTCTGGCTCGATCGTTTCACCTTCGTCAGTGACAAAGCCCGGAGAAGGCGTCGGGCGTTACCCACGTACGCGATGTTCACAGCCTTCGTTATCTTTTAAGACAAGTACCCTGAGTTAATTATAGTTAATGATCATAAAAATGTTATCAGCACTTTTTAGTTAACGCTGTACATACTGATATCTCCGTGCCTATATTTGGCTTCCTACTTTTTTGCACTACAAGAGCTAGCGCTACCATCTTCATGTTTCTCTCTCCTACTGCAATCGCATCCGCTTACATCCCCTTCCGAGCCCTTAAAACGAGAAAATGACACTACTTTAAGCTCCCTCAGCCTCCTGCCCCCTCCCGCCGCACCCCCATCAAAGGGCCAGAGAAGGGCGGGGTGTTCCATGCTACAAAGCAATAAACATTATAGACTTCCGAAAGGCTGTTGACTGTCAGGCGTTCGCTCCCCATCTACCCCCTCCCCCCTACCTAACCCCCTTTTTTCTGCACCCTCCCCGCCATGGTCACCATGGTCGCCCCCCCCCACCCCCCCTCCCTTACTCCACCGCGGGTTGTGTCCGTCCTCTTATGACGAGTTTGACGTGGCTTTATTACCACCATCACAATTACCTCCGCGGCTTAAAAACACCTCTTAGTCAGGATTTATTCGCCTGTTAAAGTAAGTTATATGACAGTTCCAGTACCTAGGTCCAGGATCCAGCACTTTGGACGGCCGGACTTAGTGATGGGTTAGGACAGTTTGGCTGCGTGAGTCCGGACCGTAGACATTCGACTACATGTTTATGTAGCCGTTGAAGTGACTTAATTTTATTATATTACAAAGTACATGCCGTCAGCACCAGAGGTAAAGTGGATAATGGGTGGCTAATGAGTGCTAATAACATGACTTGAGAACATGTAAATGTGTTGCTTTGACTTCTAATATAACAATTGGTATGTTTGGCTCACCATATATTTTTACGGTGGATTCTCCCATGCATATCTAAGCCACGATTCGCAAGCGCGCAACGGTTTAAATGACACAGCTTTAGGTATCAAGCGGGTTGGACCCCTTCACCAAATTCCTCACCGGAAATAAAATTAGGTAACATGGCCTTTGATTAGTTACACTCATACTTTCTTTCCACAGACAAAAGAGATCGTGTTTCTAGCTTCGCAGTTAGCCCGATTTGAAATAAAAAGTTGATCTAGAATCTGGATTTTTTTTCTCTTTCTCTTCAGACATACCAGAGAGGAAAAAAACGCAACATTCTCGAATCTTACTCTTTTCTCGCCACTACTAATGTCTCTGTCGACAGCGCTCACTCTCCCAAGACACATTTTTACCGATAGTTTTTTTGTGTTTTCGCCAAGGAATTTAACAGCCCCGCCATGTGTGTCTCTTCACGCGCCTGGGACCCAGTCCTTTGCCAAGCGCTTCCTCAAACGTTCAGCCTTTCCGTCCGATTCGTCCCCGTTCATCAGGTGACCCCCCCCCCTTCTTCCCCAGGGCAGCCACGTCCATCGAGGCGTCTGGGCGGGCGGGCGGCCGTGCCGACGCAAGCTATCTTTCCGGGCTGGCGAGTCCCCGGCTATCGCGGCGACTCCCCGGTGTCCCTCGCGCTAATCACACCGATTCAGGCTCACTCTTTGAACCTGATTGCTCGCCCGCGGGAGGGACATGACGGAAGACATGCCGTGGGATTAATTAGTCCCCCCAATTAATTCCCCGAGATAATTATACGGCTCGGGTGCAGAATGTGGAGATATATTTAGAAACTGTGGATTAAAACCTGGAGAATAAAAATCACAGATAACGGAGTCCCAGCAGGTGGCGGCGCTCCCGCTAATCACTGGCTCAGGAAGGCTCTGGCGTCGCGGAAGGCTGCAGGGGCTGCCGGTGACATCCCCTCCCGAGGACGCCTCCCGAAGAGGGAGGAGGGGGGGGGGCAGAGATTGGACATGGTGGATAACGTCTCATGATAGCACGCAGGATTCTGGCGGCGACGTGCGTCAACCTATCTCCGTCCCAAGACACAAGCTCGGCTGATAAACCAACCTAAAATATGTCGCGGAAACTAGCGTAATTATGTGCTTATTCGCTTATCGATTCTTCTCCTCTACTTCGAATAAAAATGCAACAATAATAGTATAAGAAAGAAATAATAAAATATAATAAAATACAGGTAT
>NW_028234411.1:13708407-13720907 GCF_977035675.1 Penaeus japonicus
CTTTTCGCCATCTTTACGCTTTCCCTATTATCCTTTACACCATTAGGATCTCTTCGTCATCCTCTGCCCCCTACATCAACTGCCTGTTCGGGCCTCCTCGGAATGCCTCCGCCGCGCACGCCTAAGCCTCCGAGCCACTAAACGAAGAAACAATGCGGAGGGGAGGTTTTAACATTCGGCGATGGGTTTTATGAGGGAGGCTGCCACACGGCGAGATGTCCGATGGCGCAGCGAGGCCTAGGCGAGGAGTCAAAAGTCGAAAAGATTGGGTTCACCTGCAGAAGCGGGGAGGTTGAAGGAATGGCAAGAAGGCCGAGATTCAATCTTCCAATGGCGAAAACCAAGATTACGGCAACGAGCGGGAAGAGTCCTACGGAAACCGAAGATCAAAGTCTGCAATGGAGAGTGTTGACGCTGTTGCGACTCAGTGCTGCCCACGAGGCCCAAGGTATTGTGAGTGTAGATGTTGTCGACCTGTGTATGTTACGTAAACACATGATTGTGGTGTAGGCCAGGTAAATACACGACGGTGTTGTAGACCAGGTAAATATGCAATAAATTCCGAGGTGGCGGTGAGGGGAAGCTTGGTAATAACGGGGGAGAAACGCCAGTAAATGTTGTGGAACAAAAATAATTACTCCAGCAGAGGCAGGGGGAAGATACGAATGCATATAATAATGTAATCATGCATAAAATCAATGATTGCTTGAGGTATTTTGTAGATTACTTGGAAAATAATGTGGGTACAGATAGCAATAAGATGGATAAATTGTGTCGGCTTTTCGTGCCAAAAATCGGAAAAGCAGAAGCTCCCCCATTTCTTGTCAACGTGCATGGGAGGCGCCCTCGCCACAACCGGCGGCGCCTTTGGGCTGCTCTACACTGATGTCACCACGTCAATCGACGTCATGGCTCTCTATTCCACAACATCAAAGAATCTACAGGTCGTGAAAGCGGAGCGCCCGCTATCAAAGCACGAGACTTTCGCCTCTACAAGAACATGACGGTCGGCGCCCTCCTGACCCGACCAATTTATTACGACGGGTATAAATGATTGAGATAAAGGTAACGACACCGAAGTATATCCCACCCCACGGCCGATCTCATCGCGCCCTATACACTGGATTTATTGTCACTAGCTTAACTACCATCTACCCTAGTTAACCCTCGTTTAGAAGACACTATCGCCGGGAACAAATGGCCGCTTGGGGTTGCCTAATCACCTCGTTTGTTAGTTAAAGTGATTACTGCCTAAATATGAAGGGATGTGCATCTTTGCCGGTTTAGATGCTTGATTACCTTATTGTAATGTAACTGATGGGAATGATTGCATAGGACATAGCTGAAAAATAATGAAATTATACTTTCATCATTCCAACCACTGCAGAGAACGAGTGAGTTCCACACTAGTTCTGGTCAGCATACAAGGAGGGGGGAAAGTCTGAGTATCTTTTGCAGGTGACCTTATCTTAAAAGCATAAATAACCGATCAAGCAACTGCAAACGCATTGATGATGATAGCAGTAACTATAATAACCATGGTCTAATAAGCCAGGCAAAATATATAAGAAATGAATATGTAAATAAATAAATATCATGACATATATGACAAACAAGGGCCAGACAAACGGCAACCTAAAAACTACAAGGGAAATTCTGCGGAGTTGAAAGTCCTAAACTAAGGAGCCTCGTTTACGCAACCCACAGATTCCCCCTGGCAACCCTGATATAAGACGGGCCTGCAATAAACAAGAGGGTAGAGTTATGCCCCAACATCAATACTGGGTAAACTGAAACATTTTAAGACTTGAAGACGGGCCGGAGTAGAGGCTGTTATCTTGATGCTGGTCTTGCGGGGAGATAACTAACGCTGAGGTGATCTTGGCTGCAGCTGTGGTTGCAAAGCAGACAAGAGAGCAACTCTGCCATTAAGAGTTTTATTGATGGAGTAAAATCATTTCAGCCATTTGCGAAATGCGCCTTCGGTACACAATAAAACTATGATTGCAGCAAGTCTCCTCCACGCTCGGAAATCTTGAGTGCCATTTCAGCAGATCAGTTTATAAAGCAATATATATTCGCTTTCCTCACGTGCAGTTAACAGTTAAGGACATTAGCCCGAGATGGCCGGGTGTCGTCGACGTTACTGCGTGATAACATAAAACCTCGACCTGAGTCTTTCTGATAACAAACCCTATTCCATAAGGTTTCTATGCGCAAGCTTTTGTAAGTCGATTCCTGAACTTTTCATGCATTTTTCTCTTATAAAAGTATTGTGTCCCATTTAATTGTGATAGTCCTTATACTTTCGAGTTGTTTGACGAAATTATAATTGTCAGAAAAAAAAATCCTTTTGGAAGATAAATGATTTGCACACCTGTCTCGTATTGTTATATTAGGACAGATCATATACATATTTCACTGATGTGATTAATAGTATTATCATCTAATTCCTCGTCTTATTTCAGCGTGAAAGAGAGTGAACCGTGAGAACTGAGGCGAACAGAGAAATCTAAGGAAACATTCTGGCTAGCATTGACTTGACTGGTGTGACGAGGACACCAGAATGAAGGCTAATTTTGGACCTTTTTATCTAGTGGCGTCGACGGCATCTCTCGTTTTATTTGTTACGTCCCAAATGTAGCGTGAAACAGACTAGGACAGCCAGGCCGCGATGTTGGAGATGGGGAGATGGGAGGGGCTGGGTAGGGCTAAGGGAGAGGGGACCCAGGGGCGGGGGGAGGGGAAGGGATGGGGGATGGGGAAGGGGAAGTGCTGAGGAGACGGGAGGGAACGCCGTGGCAGGGGGGAGAGAGGGTGGGGAGATAGGGAGAGGTCGGGAGGGAGGTTGGGCGGGGGAGACTTTTGTTGAGACTGTGAGAGGGTTGGGGTTGCTAGGGAAGAGCGGGAGATATTGACAGTCTCGAGAGAAGGTCAAATAATATGGGTCCCGGAAGAGCGAGATGACCAAGGGGCATAAGGTCTCCGGGGACGGGAGCTGAAACCTCGCCTCGAAAAGAATGTGTTTTGAGGTGAAAATGAAGAGGCCAGGCTCGGCGGCGGAAGGGGGGCCTGAGGGAGGCACAAAGTACAAGGGTTAACCGAAGATAAAGAAGAGGAAAACCGGTCGTTGGCGGAAGAAGTGGCCTGAAGTGGCGGAGGGCAGTTGGGGGGAGGAGCGAAGGGATGTGTGTGAGTCAGCGTGTTATGTCATCGCTAAGGAGCCCCGCCCCCTTTTCACGCTCCACCCATCACAGGACTCGCCCATTAGCCACGCCCAAAAGACTAACAAAACGCACACCAACATGCGACATACAATCATCCCAACAAAACTTTGCCGATAAAAATGATGAGTAACTCGACTACATAAATTCCGTCACCCCCCTTGACCTTCCTTGACCTCCCTCCGACCTTATCCGAAACAAGAAATATAACCTCACACTTGCAATTATCCCAACAAGACTTTTTTGGCACGAGGGAATTTTTAATCAGAGTCGATAAGATTTACAAGGATATTCAAGGAATAAATCGGGACCTCATCCCCCCTCTTAATCCCCGGCCAAGCAACAAGGCAAGAAAAGCATGGATTCTCAATATGCATACGTGGAACGGAAACCCATCTCTCCCGGCTAAATATAACCCCCATTTGTACATCCTCCTAAAATCTAATCTAATAACAGCGCGCTTTTTGCCGAGGCGAGGTAAATATATACAAAGTTTTTTTCTTCTTCTCCTCGTCTTATTTTCCTGATGTTCCTTAAACTTACCGACCCTAATCTTCCTGAGGTGACTTGGTACTCCTCCATATTGTATGAAGGTCGCAACATTATACACCTTTAAACCTACCTACCCTACCCCTCCTCCGGCCCCAGCAGCCACACCACCAGCTACAAGACACTAGCTTTGTACACGAAAAAAAGCCTCGGTATCAGGTGACACTTCGGAGAGCAAAATCTGTACAACACACGAACACTTGTACACCATCAATACAAAAAGGCCTAAGCTCGAGTGCTGCTGATACGTTACGACAGCAGGCCTAGCTATGTGAAATGCTCGCCGCTGCCAAACCCTTTTTAGCGACATTACAAAGCGACTGTGTGTACATGCCGGACACGAGAGCAGGGATGCGCACGCCAGGGCTTCTCCGCTGAGGAATTTGAATATTAATGAGGTAAAAACTAAAGTGAAATAAATCGCCAGTGTCTAGAATATTTGCTAGAAACAGGTGCTGAATCCACTTACGCGACTCGCTCAAGTACATCGGAAAACACTTGGGGTACAACGAGAAACATTCACAACTCTGTATGGAGAGCACAACACCGAAAGAATTACACACACACAAAACAAGAGGGAGGGGCGTAGGGCAGGAGGGGGGGGGGTCTGGGGAGAGGGGGGAGTGTGATGATGAACAGAGTCGGGTAGAAACGAACAGCGAGACGAACAGTAAGACAGAAGAAGGAAGGGAAAGCAGTGAAGTCATCAGAGACGAATGCGAAAAATGTTGATGAATAGTGAAGACAGCGGGAGCATTTAATGGCAGAGCATTCAACAGAGCGGATCGGCCACTCTGCTGTTCCATAATGAATCCCTCCATGTAGCAACTTGGCAGACAATGGCAGCGACGATGATGACGATGATGAGGGCGACGGTGAGACAAAGGCGCGTAATTTGTGGACTCGTCATTAGTATTCGTGATGACGTCAGAGGCTGTCAATCACCATTAGACCAGTCAGGTTGAAGGCCACAGTTGCCAATTTTGCAACTTCACACAGCGAACCAACTGCTACTACTCCTACCATATATGTGCGATTGTCGTGTCGCGCAAGACCTCCCATAGGCGAGAACACCACTTCAGCTTCTGCAACGCTCTCCCTTGCAATCTGTTTCAGACTCATCGCTTCCAAAAGGGTGGTCTGACAGCCGAAAGCACAATCGATCTAACATAGGGTCAATATACAGGCGTTAATGCTTCCGAAGGATCGAAAAGAGACGGAGAAAAAAAATGAAGAGACAAATTGTATCGAAAACCAATATCTCTACAGCCAGCAGCGCCTCATATGCATCGGAAGCCTAATAAGCTAATAATAAGTCCAATTAGCATAACTGGTGTGGTAGGACTTGGACTGTGTCATCCCGGCGATGAGCTAGCAATCACACGTAACGATCTCCCCTTCCCCTCCGCCGCCCCGGACTTATCGCCGCCGCCGCCGCCGCCGCAGCGCCAGTACTAACAACAACAACAACAACAATAACACAAAAAAAAGCATCGGCGGACTGTCCCCCACGCCGCCACCGCCGCCGCCGCCGCCGCCGCCGCACCATAAAATCAGGCGTGATCAGCGCGCCAGGTAGCGGCCCGGCTCTCTCCGGGTTCTCTCTTAAATTGACAGGCTTCCGCGAGCCTTCCCAATAAACTGGGCATTAACTGACATGGCCAGAACAAAACCACTGCCGCTTTATAATTAAATGTGTGATGTTGCAAAGCGAGCCCCCGGGCCGTCCGAATATATCAAAGTAGAATTGGACAGCGCAGCCCACCGTCCACCTCCCGCTCGCCTGGCTGCGGCGGCGGGGGCGGGCGCCGGGGGAGGGGAAGGAGCGAGGGGAAGGAAGGGGAAAAGGAGGAGGAAATGGAACACGCGCTAAATGAGGAGGGACGGTAACACGCGGGAAAAGAATATGGCGTGAAAAACTAATGTTCCTTTTTAACCAAAGAGGTAAACATTAAAAGAGTAACTTTATTTTCTACATAGGGAATGGATTAAGAAAGGCGTTAGACTCAAGACAAAACGACCGTATGTCACTCCAAGATCAAATGCATAGAGAGTCCTTCCTGTAAACAATAAATATGTGCATCTTATTTGGAAGATTCAAACTTGGACAAACTGAAAGCGCCAGCTGGAAACGGCACAACGCAGCTATAAACTTAACAACCTGATGAATGTAAATGTTGATGAGAAGGTTATGTGATGTGCTAGAGGCTCGGGAGCTGGACACAGAACCAATAGAAAGAAGGGGGTGGGGAGAGACGCGGACAGAAAAGAGGATGAAGTTAGGAAATGACAATGAGGGTAGAGCTGGAAGATGAAAAAGATGTGAAAATGAAAATGGTAAAATGGGAAAGACGATTTGTAGCGAAGGAAGGAGAGAGGGAGATGGAATAAGAGGCTGGAGACCTCAAACATCACCAAGCCTGCAAGCACCACCTGAGAAGTCTCAACCAACATGCAAATCTGCTACCATCTCTCTCTCTCTCTCTCTCTCTCTCTCTCTCTCTCTCTCTCTCTCTCTCTCTCTCTCTCTCTCTCTCTCTCTCTCTCTCACACACACACACACACACACACACACACACACACACACACACACACACACAATGGGTTCCAGGAAAGTAACACACACACACACCTTGTCTGTCTGTGTCCGGCGGCATGTGCACATCGTACATCAAAATACGAATTAACTGTGATGTTCCTTTCATGTTTTACGAGCCTTGTATCACAATGGATACAAACACTTTTCAGTCGACAGACTCGAGTATATAAAATCGTAAAGGAATCGCGTGAAAGATAAAACTATTACTATAATACAATAATAAATATAAACCATCATAAATGCCTCATGGCCAAAACAAAACACGAATGCTATTCGACGGGAGAGAGAGAAAAAAAATCAGTTTTATCCCGGAGACGAATATTTTATTCGCCAAGATCGGAGTTACGTCATCCGTGCCCACCGCGAGTCTCGGTCTTAAAAAAGGGAGAGTGATATTATTCATTTCTAAAGCTTTGTCTTTGAATCAACGAGACAAAAGTACTTTTCAGACAATGAGATGTGTCGTTTGTTTGTTTTCACGGTAAAATTGATGCTGCTAACGTGGCTTGTATATATTATCTATCTTTTTCTTCTGGGAGTTAACCGAGTCCAACAGATATTCAACTAGTAAAGTGCGTTATTATGACGATTTGAGTGTTTTTAAGGGTATCATACCTTATACGTTCATTTACCACGCTGCGAATCTTGACTAGGAAATGGGTAATACATAAATCAAAGGCGCCTCGAATACGCTCATTAAAAGTCATCACCACAGCCGCACCATAGCAACGGCCGATCACTTCCTCGTCCGGCCAGAAATGGGGCAATAATGCGAGTTCCTTGAGCAGGTCTCGGCGCAACGAGGTTACTGCGTGGGCGTCGGACTTCGTCTTTGATGTGCTGCTTAAGCCCCTGATGCAGTCGACACTTAGCTGCGATGGTTAGCTTGTAAGTCTCGGAGACTCGGGGCTTATGCCGGTGAAAGTCGAAGCTTTTGCAGGTTAGTTCAGCTCGGTCTCTCACGGGGAGCAGAGGCTTAGACGGAGCACTTCGGATCACAGATTAACACCGTCTGTCTTCTTTCAGTTCGTTCGCAACTACATGCAGAACATATCAGTAGCCCCATGTTGTAACAGGAAAGTATTTAAATTACGCAGTTCGTTTATACAAATAAAAAAAAAATCAGAAACAAGAGAAAATATGACGTGGGCCCTTCCTTCTGAAACAAGTTTTACTTTGCAATATAAGGTGAAACGTTTAGCTCAGATCAATGCTCATCACCGTTATCAGTTCCATCTTTGCAACCAAATGCATTTAGCGAGGGAATCTGGAATCTTACTAAATATCATAAAGACGTAGACGGCAGGAAATAATCGAAACTGGACGTAGGCTAGGCGTGTTATGTTACCTGATTGTGGATGACGTTCGAAAGGGCGTCAAGAGAGTGGAGAGTAACCACCTCGCGGTTCTCTTATTAAAATCACCCACTCATTACCGCTCTAAACAACTCGCATTGCATCTAAGTGGCCGACAGCGAAATCTCTCGAGTTTGCATCCCTTACTTGAGGCCACCTCCTTCTACCTTCAACCTCCCTGTATTCCTGCCAGACAGACCCCTTCGCCCTCCCTGGATGGTCCCGCAACCTCCCACCTTGGACGACCTCCTGCCTCTACGCCTCGTCCTCCCCGAACAGATGGTGTGTGTGCGCGTCGGGCAGCGTGACACGTCTTCTCCCACGTGGTTATTAGCCTTCTTATTATGCTTTAAATCAACCCAAGGCCAGCAAGCAGCAAGCAGGAAGGGGGAGCATAACTCACAAGTAGGGAGACGTAACTCCCGCTGCTTGCACGCATTACTGTTGGACAGCAGGTGGCAGTTCCTGAGAAGCGGATGAGCGTGAGGTAAAAAGGGAAGGCGAGTGAGGGCGGCGGAAGGCGGTGAGTGAAAGGGGCGAGGAGACGGACGGGAAAGGATACTAAACTCAAGGATAGGCGAGGGCAGTAGCACAGAACGGATCATCCTTCTCACGAAATCAGGATGGATGTGACGAACACTCATAAATGGTAAAAGAAATAATAAAACCATGAGAATCCAAATAGCCGGATCGGGCAACAACGCAACATATCCATTAGTCCTTTATCATTGTAATGTTTATACATGTTTATATTATTTAGCCAGACAAATTTCTGGCAGGTGTATGACTGGAAAGAATTTACGCGACTTCCTTTCCGGACTGAGATCAACTCCCTCTCCAGCGAAGGTGTACACCCTTACACAAACATGTACGCACGCACATGTGTACACACTCACCCGTCATCTTGCAATTAATGGATGATAAATTCAGACTTCCTTCGCTCCTACGATACGTACATGCAATTACCGGCTAAGAGGGCGATTCTTGCACGGCGCACATGAGCTACATCCCGGATCCCTCGTCAGTCGGGCTGGTCATGCAGCGGATCAGCGGGTCGAGTCCGATGCCAGACGACCCTTCCGGACGCCTACGGGTAGACTTGGGAACACGGTGATTGATGCTCGGTCTGCAGGTGTGACACCCGGCTGATGATTCATGTGTGAATGCTAATTCGCCCGAATGCGATGTCGCTCTCAGCCCGTATCGCTCGCTCGCTCTCTCTCGCAAGCAAGCAAGGAACCTCACTCTTAATATATACAGTTATATCACTTTCTTCTCCTTCTCTATCATTATTTCCTTATTAGAACACCCTGATGAAGTCATCATTGCTATACTTGTTAAGTAATCTAAATAACAACGTCGTAATGGCGAGGAGAGAGAGATTGGGGTAGTCGCTTAATGGCCCATTGAGAAAAGTACACTCATATGCATAACCCATCGAAGTTCACTACACATAAACAAAACAGTTCCCATCATCTATTCAACCTTTTCCCATCACGAGAAGATATTTAACACACTTTTCCTCCCACATCTTTAGCCTTCCGGCTTTCGCAACCCCAGAACCCACCACCGTTGCAATTTTTCCTTCAAAGTTCTAGTTCTAACTGCAACCTACCGCAACCCTTCGCTGTTGTTTTCCTAAGTTCCTGCTTCAGCAACCCCTGAATCGATGTTGGTGTATCTTTTTTCATTCCTGCTCATGCAACCCCAGGACCTTCCATTCGCTGTTGTTTTCCCAAGTTCCTGCTTATGCAACTCCCAACCCCAGTGCAAGGTGAATCGTCGCCGCCCGTCACATCGCGGGAGAGAGTTACAAGGGAACTCCCGCTTGGCTCAGACGTGTGAAAGCGCTTGAACAAAAGGCTGAATCATCGCCACTGGGTACAAATCTATTTACGTTTTTAGTTCAGATCAAGGCTAGTTAAAAAAAAGTGTCCATTCGGTATAGGAAGTCACCGAGTTATGAGCACCCGTATATTTTTTTCATGCGTGAATGTGTGTGTGAGAAGGGGAGTGGAATTGTACATGTGTGTGTGTGTGTGTGTGTGTGTGTGTGTGTGTGTGTGTGTGTGTGTGTGTGTGTGTGTGTGTGTGTGTGTGTGTGTGTGTGTGTGTGTGTGTGTGTGTGTGTGAAAGGAAGAGGGGGAAACAGACAATGAGAGAGAGAGAGAGAGAGAGAGAGAGAGAGAGAGAGAGAGAGAGAGAGAGAGAGAGAGAGAGAGAGAGAGAGAGAGAGAGAGAGAGAGAGAAGCGAGGGGAGAGAGCACCATTCCATCACATGGTCGTGCATATTAATGTGCATATTTACCTATGCACTTTTGATGCGGTTGCAGAGGTGCTTGTCAACATCATGATAAAAGAATGCACCGGGAAAGGGAGGAGGGATGATGAGAAGACGAAATTAAAATCAAGGGAAAAAAATATTACTAACACGTACATCCGACAATCAAATTTAGATAAAAAGAGGAGAAAAAAAAATTATCCTACCGACAAAACTTAAGAGAGAAAAGAAACGTTAAACAATAATCCAAAAAAAAAAAAATCAAGATTACATTAAAGCAAGAAAACGAAATCCAATAAACCGAGAAAGAAATACGTAAGAGAAAGAAAAACACGAAAACCGCGGCTTTCCCGGTTAACTGAAAGCCGCGAAATCCTGTCGGCGCGGAGGCAACAACAGCGCTATCCCTAACTCGGTGAATGCATACATTATCTCGCCATGATTAATTATTGTCTTGCTTACAGCCTGCAGAAGGCGTGGCAGACGGCCTTTCCCTGACCAGCGGCGGAGCGACCTGACTTTACGGCCACATCCATCCTTCAAGCGGTGATACTATCAGGGCTCAGGTGAAGGGCGCGGCTCTCCTGCGGGAGGGAAGGCGAGAGGGACACGCAGGGCTGTGGGTGCGGGCACGGGGGAGGGGGGAGGGGGGGTGCAGGTTAGGGCGCCGGACTTCTGAAGCTAATGGATCATCCTTCTCACAAGGGCGCGAGGCCTAGAGGGAGAACAAACTTATGGTTTCCCCTAACTTCTCTTTCTCTCTCTCTCTCTCTCTCTCTCTCTCTCTCTCTCTCTCTCTCTCTCTCTCTCTCTCTCTCTCTCTCTCTCTCTCTCTCTCTCTCTTTACTTTCTCTCTCTTTTCTTTTTCTCTCTTCTTTCTCCCTCTCCCTCTCCCTCTCCCTCTCCCTCCCCTTCCCCCTCTCCCTCCCCTTCCCCCTCTCCCTCTCACCCGTAAGTTAACCTCTTTTAAAAGGCACATGCTGAGTGGATGAGCGAGATATCGAGACGGACTGAACCTCGTAAAAAAAGAGCCTTAAGTGGGTCATCGTTGAAGGGAGAGGGAAAAGGTGGAGTGGAGATGGGGTGGGGTGTGGGGGAATGGGGGTGGCAGATGTGCTTCTTCAGAGAATGGGGGGTATGTATGGGGTAGTGCTGATAGGGGGGTGGAATGGCCCCCATGTACTTCAGGAAGGAAAGAAAGAGAGAGGGGGTAGGGATGTGAGGAAGGGAGGATGGGAAAGAGAGAAAGAGGGAGGGAGGGAGGGAGGGAGGGAGGGAGGGAGGGAGGGAGAGAGAGAGAGAGAGAGAGAGAGAGAGAGAGAGAGAGAGAGAGAGAGAGAGAGAGAGAGAGAGAGAGAGAGAGAGAGAGAGAGAGAAGGTGGGAGGGAGAAGAATAAAGAAATGGAGAGAGAGAGGAGAGAAGAGAGGGAGAGAGAGAGAGAGGAGGAGAGGGAGAGAGAGAGAGAGAGAGAGAGAGAGAGAGAGAGAGAGAGAGAGAGAGAGAGAGAGAGAGAGAGAGAGAGAGAGAGAGAGAGAGAGAGAGAGAGAAGAAGGGGAGAGGGCGGGAATATGACCCTCCATTCATGCATGCATAATGACACAAGCACGACGCAACACTGCAACATCGCTGGTCGTCTGTTGCAGCGTGACATGTCCGACCTGGTACATGCAAATGTTATGTGGCACCCGGGGAGTTGATGGATAGATGGATGGTTAGTGGCTGGATGGATGGGTGGGCGGAGTGCCCAGCTGGATGGGTGGGCGGGGAAGCACACACAGCTGGGAGGATAAGCTAGATTTACATGTTTTATTGCTGCACGCCTGGATAGGTGGGTTGAGTGATGTATGGATGAACAAGTTTATGAATAGAGACGAGGTGAAAAACACAACACTAAAACATATGGAGCATAATATCAAAATATGAACGGCTCAGCCCACAGGTGGTTCGGGCAGAGGATGGATGTCCATGTCGACATAAAAAAGGGAGTTGTTTGCAAATACAGAGAAAGTTGGCCGGAGATATGAGCGCAACGTTTGTTTAATTGACAACTGGTCCGCGTGATTGACAGGTGGGCCGGATGATGGACAGGCAAACATGTTCATTCATGGGAGAATGAAAGGAGAATAGACCCGTTAGCGGCGCAAAAACCTGATGAATTGCTTAGTGAACGGGTGGTCGAGTGAACACCCGTATTAGCGACGTTTAAAAGCGGTTTAGGGCATTTCCAAAGCCAGGTCCCGGTTGCCCGTATATGGCCTTGCCCTTCACACGCAAGCCACCAGCAAACTTGGGAAATACGTCCGACGCCTTCAAGATGGTCGTTTGTACAGCCGAGATAATAAGCTACAAAACAGGTCCTGCAAACACCTCGTATCGCGGCCAGTTACGGCGCGAGTCAATCATAGGGACCGGTCGTCTAAACGCACCGAGAGACAATTATATACGCATTTTACCCCTCTTCCATTTTTTTTATACGGTTAGTTTTTAATTA
>NW_028234411.1:13728407-13743407 GCF_977035675.1 Penaeus japonicus
TTTTCCCCGTGCGCCTTCTCTCTTTCCCCTCCCGTCCTCTCCCCCACGCACGACCCTATCCTCCTCGCCTATTCCTTCCAGTCAATTTGTACGCCCTTCTATTCATTCTTCATACAGTAGCTCATTCTCATTCCTCCATCTTTTATTTTCACTTCCACACCCTTCGCTTTTTAAAAATGCATCTCTCTTTTCTCGTCCCTCCCTCCTTCTTTCTCGCCCCACACACATATGTATGTGCATGTGTATTTAACCTATCCTACACCTATCTCTCTCTTGGTGTATATGTGTAAGTAAATATATATATATATATATATATATATATATATATATATATATATATATATATAAATATATAATATATATATATATATATATATATATATATATATATATATATGTACATATATACAGATATATAGATATATATATACATATATATATATGAATATATATATATATATATATATATATATATATATTTATATATATATGCGTATACGTGTGCGTGTGCGTGTGCGTGTGCGTGTGCGTGTGCGTGTGCGTGTGCGTGTGCGTGTGTGTGTATGTGTCTATGTGTGTGTAAACAAGAAACAGACACGTCGAGTCACATCTAGCCATTCCATAAACTCCTTCGCTTTCATGGATTTAGTACTATTGTTTCCCCTCTTCCAAAATCCCCTTTTCTCCCTCTCTCCTTCCCTTCCCCTTTCTGTTACATGACACCGGCAATAGTGATGAAATTATCATCATCTCCGAATGTGTGTGTGTGTGTGTGTGTGTGTGTGTGTGTGTGTGTGTGTGTGTGTGTGTGTGTGTGTGTGTGTGTGTGTGTGTGTGTGTGTGTGTGTGTGTGTTTGTTTGTGTGTGTGTGTGAGACTCCGCGTCATCTCTGACACATGGTCTCCCCCTTGCAAAATAAGGTCATTACCTGGGCCCATCTAGCAGCGCCAGCAAATAGCAGGTGGCGCTAATCCTTCCTCGTCCGTCACCATGCGGGCGACGGGCGCCGTGCGTCAACACAGTCCGCGACGCGTCACTGCGCGGGCGCCGTAGATCAGGCTGTCGCGAGAACGCCGTGGTGCGGGTGCGGGTGCGCGCGCCTTGGCCCATTCATCCGGCCTCGGTGTGGTATGACCCTCTTCAGATACTCTACAATATATATATCTCTATTCCTCACTACTAAACCCCAAATGCTCGAATCTTCTCTAATTCGTTATAATCAAAGCAATTACACAACTTCATATTCCCATCTATTTACAAAGGAAACCAATTTTCTCTCCATAATCTCCATTTCGAAACTAATTCCCGCTGAACTCGCACTCTGCGGCACAACCCCGGTGGCGCCAACGAGCGAGCGCCCCATTGGCCGCCGACCGGTGCCCACTCGCGCGCCATCCATTATGGAGGCCTCTTCTGCCGGCGCTGACAATTGTGCGAGAACGCGAATTCACTCTAATTTGTCCTGAAATCCGGGAAAATGGAGAGGGCATCTGACAGCTTGATTGTCAGTGCATCACTAAAAAATTCTGGGACTCATGGGGGTAAAATTATATAAATTACCTTGACGGTGACAATCCTGCCTCATATTTCAAATGGCAAACATGATAAATTACGGGAGAGCGCGAGGACTCTAAATCATCAGAAGGGAGTCATCTCGCGTCCCGAGGCCACAACGAGACTTGCTGTAGAGGATGAAGACTCTCAATGACGACCCAGCCTCAAGAAGGCTCGCTGTCTTAGTTCCTCCTTTGGCTCTATGATCCTTAGGTCACGTGTCCCCGGCCCATACTCGTCCCTAGCAAGCAGCCGAGGAATTATGCAACAAATGCATTTGCAGAGCGCTTTGTCTATGTCAAGGCTCGGTGCATAATGTACGCTGCGTCCCGGTCACTGGCGCGAAGGCTCGGGCAGTATCGTGTTACCCGCCGATGGACACCACGCCTCCGCCGCGTCTGCTTCCACCAGGAAACTTGTTAACCGCAGCGTAAACTAACCAAGTACGTAATCGATCACATATTAATTTCCTGGCGACGGAGCGTGACAAGGCGCGAACGCGTGCACGCCCCCCCCCCCTCCGCCGCCTATGAGCCCCTGCTGGACACAGGTAGGGCCACTTGGCGGCTGCTCCTCCATCTCGCCGACGAGACAACCGGACGATACAATTTTGATGAGTGTCCACGGACGCTCCTGTCAAGCCGCCACCGCCCAAATTCCTTTATCGATTACCTTATTCACAGAGCAGACTCCATCAGACCATGTTTCACCAGCCGCGTCCCATACCGTCGGCAGGAGTCACTCACCTCTGGACACTGACGAGCATTCGGTGTAAGGTTCGGGCGGGGCGGGGCAGGGTGGGAGGGGGTAAGGAGTAGGGGGAGGGAAATGGGGGGAAGGGGAGAGGAACGACGCGTTACTTATTCTACTTACTCTATTTCCTTTGCCTTCGCATCTCTTGACGCCTCCAGATTTAACACTTACCTGAAAAAAGAAAAGTCGGTTAGAAAATTGCTTATGCGCATCACATGATAATAAAATATAGCAATAATAATAATGAGTATAATAAAACACTGCCTGGTGTTTGCGATGCCGGTCAGCAAGTTAGACAAACTGCAGTCTATGCATATGTAAATTAAAGCTGTGACTAGAGGACTAATTATGCTGCACGACGTCCATGGCCCCTCATGGTGTCCAAGGTAAAGTTGCCAATACTAACATCACCTGCACCGTCAGTACTACCAACAGGCGCCGTTGTTGCAACACTGCCACTGCTTTCACCACTCGAATGCTCGTCACCTTTAAGATCATCATCAGTAAAATGCACATTTAGCATCTTTATAAGCGGTCACTCTCGCCGCCGCCACCTTCATTCCGATCTAACTCGGCGTTTCGTAACGAAATCTCGTTGTTAATTCCGAAAGAAGAGACCGCTTTACCTCGATTAGCCCTCCCGTTCTGAACCTCCAGCCCCATGAATCCCCATGAACGCGAATTCTCCTCCGCTCCTGCCCGCCCTCCGCCAAGATCCCATGGGGGCCACACCTTCCTCACAGGAGACCCCATGAAGCATAACCACCATCACAGATCATCATAAACCCCGGCCTCATCATGGCTCGCTCTTGCACACAATGGCTCCATGTTAATGCTTCGTGTCCTGGCTCGTAATTCATGAAGCTGCTTCACATTGTTCCTCGGGTAGTTGTGCCCCCGCGCGAATCATCGTGGCTGTCGGGGCGAGAAATATAGTGAAGAGCGGTCACCATCGTCCAGCTGGCGGGGGAGGAGAGGAAGGAGAGGGAAAACAACGAGGGGAAACAGGGCGAGGGAGAGACGGTGGCAGAAGAAAGATCGAGGAAAGAAAACCGAGGAAGGGAGATTGAAATGGAAATGTTGCAGCAGAGGGAACACGTCATCGTTTATCTTGATGAAATTAGATATGTACATGTATGATAATAATTTTCAGATGACCCCAATGAAGGGTACAACACCGCAAGCAGCAGAGCAGGAACCCCCTTTGACTCTGGGTACAATGCAGCACTAGGCTCGGCAGGCGAATCCGTCCCTCCTACATCAGGCAGCGCGGGTTATGTTAACAGGTATGACGCTGACAACGACTCATTAAGCGTCTTGATGCAAGTCCCTTGTCAGAGTCCTCGGCAGATCTGTCATCTCCTCAAGATGTCGGCGGAAGAGAGAGAGTGACGGAGAGTGCAATACCTGGGGTTGGGAAAACCAAGCCTTTTGTTATCTGATTAATTAATATCGAGAAGGAAGAGAAAAGGCGTACGAGTGGAGTACTGAAAGGACACTCAAGTCTCACAAGCCTTTCGCGAATGGCGATCCGTTCCAGTAGCAAAGGCTGGCCATCCTGTTTCCGGTACGTGGCATCCCCGTGTAGGGCAGAGAGTCGCGTGATGAACGATCAAGACAAGCACAACTGTAACTTGGACTTCAAAGGCCGACCGCCCTTGATCCCCGCTCAGATTGCAAGCCTGTTAGGGCCGTATATTTACCCAGCAAGTGGCGAGGTGTGAACCAGCTAAACAAAAATTCGTTCTGCAACAAAATCTAGAGCAAATAATTACGGATCCTCGCACAAGTGTGCTGGACGAGGGCCAGCGGGAGGCGCGGCTGCTGATGCCGTCGGCACTCGGCCCATTTGCCAACATGCCATAGGCTCTATAACGTTCAGATTTTAATTAATCCTTGTGCTGAAATTATAAGTAAAAAACAGCTGTTCCCCGTAGCTTTCGTTCGCCGTAATACTTGGCATGATGCTGGGACACCTGTTAGCAAGCTGATATTAATTAGCCAACCAGGGAAAAGCGCCCCCGCTCTCCCTGCCGCCTGGCTCAGCCCCGAGAGTAAGCAATTTATTCATTTCCAGCCTCTTCCTCCGAGGCGGGACTGGCAGATCGCCGGTCGTGGCGCGGGAGGCAGGTATCATGGCGGCTACGAAACATTGTGACAAGAACACCAACTCTCCCCGTGTGGTCGCTCAGCTCCCGGGTTGTGTGATCGTCGTTGAAGGTAGTTAGCAACTCATTACTTGATGCAATTAACAAGAATAACTTTTATCGTCGGCGCGGCCTGAGTTATGACCCACCGCGGACCTCATCACCATAAATCCTGTCGTCAAAATTATGGTGATGAACACAAAGAAGGCGTAGTGATGATGAGAGGCCATGGGAGGTGCGGGTCCCTCCCTCCCTTCCTCCCTTCTTGCCTGCCTCCCTCCCTTACTCCCTCCCTCCCTTCCTCCCTCTCTCCTCCTCATCCACACCTCTTCTCTCGCTCCCTCTCTCTTGCTCCATCTTTATTCACTCCTAATTTATCTCGTGTGCTCATCATCATATTTTCTCCAGCCAACCATCTATCTTGGCTTCATGTCTTGTTCTGGACGAATTATAGATTCAAATCGGTTTCGTTCACTGGCTGGCTACAATTTAATTAGACTCCAATGATCATATCGCAATTATTATACCTATTTCTTCCCCCAACTCATACAATCGAAGCCATAAATAACGCGCGGGATTCCCTCCCCACTGCGGCTTCCTTCGCCCTCTCCTTCGCTTGCCGCTTTCCCTCTCTCCTTCGCGACTAATCACACTGGCCGCTGCTCCCCGTGACGGCGTAATCATGGAAATCAACACACCCGCCACGCTCGAAGGGGGGAGGAAGACTCCGTGGATGGGCGACACCCCTCACCCATCGCCCCATCGCTTCCTACCATGTCCCCCCCCCTACCTTCCACGCCCTCTTAGAACCCCATTTTCTTACTTTCTTTTCGTTAGCTATGTATATACTTTCACATTTAACGTTCGGTTCAGGACTAATTTAGTGCTTTCATGTTTTTCTCTGTAGCCATTTGTCATCTATGTTCATAAACCTCGCCTTCGTATACACCTTCAACCAATCCTTCCCGTTCTTTCCCTTTCCCTCCTCATTTCCCTCCTAACCATTTTCTCTCTGTGTCCCTTCATCCTCCTTTCCGCCCCCCTTCCTTCCTTTTCCCTCCTCATTTTCTTCCCACCAATACTCCTTCTTCTATCCCTCCTCCCCAGCTACCCCCCTCTTCCCTCACCATTTTCTTCTCACTGATTTTCATACTTCTGCCCCCCCCCCTCCCCATCCACCCCCCTTCCTTCCCATCAATTCTCCTTCTTCTATATCCCCCCTTCCCCATCATGCGCCCCACTCCCATCCACCACCACCCCCCCCCCATTTCCTGTCTCTTCTTCCCTGTCTTCTTCTTCGGCCCAATTTTTACGCGGGTCAGAGACACTAACCGCGTGAAGACAAGGAAAAGGCGCGGATAACGAACGACGCCGGTGATTCGGGAACACGCGCGGGCATAAGAGTCTCCTTGGTTAAATCTACATAAAGTTAATGAAAGCGGGTTAAGCCCAGGCCGCTGGTTTACCGTCCTGCGTACAGATGGCGTGAGGGAAGTGACAAGTATAATTATCCTATATATCATCATCCACGGGGCATCCTACACTCTCACGGCCGACATCACCAGTTGGCGGCAGGTGGGGGCGGGGTGGGTGAGGGTGGGTCGAGGTCTTTCTTGGGGGGTTGGTGGGCTGTTTAAGGGGGTCACCCAAGAGAAAAAAAGGTGGGTTAATGGTGACTGCTTACTCTAATGGTCATTGGCTTCGCGAGAGGCTAACTGGCAAGAAACGGGTTTGTAGAAGGCAAGTGGACGGGATGGCGCTGAACAAGGAAAGGAGGAGGGGGTGGGGGGTAGGAAAGTGACATATGTTATGATTTACGAGGACCAAGGTCAGTGTACGTCAGTGTATGAAGTTCTGATCAACGACGCCATCTAGAGTTAGTTGCTGAAGGCGGCAAAGACGCGAGCTTAGTGTGTGTGTGTGTGTGTGTGTGTGTGTGTGTGTGTGTGTGTGTGTGTGTGTGTGTGTGTGTGTGTGTGTGTGTGTGTGTGTGTGTGTGTGTGTGTGTACGTGTAAGTGTAAGTGCGGAGAATTTCTAAGTTGACTTCCTATTTACAAATGCAAGAATCGCCGCAACTGGCCAGATATACGAGGCAAGACGCAGCTCGCCCTCATAACCCGCCTGCGCCGACGTCCCCGGCAGTTCCTCGCCCATAAAGCTTTCGCTGAAGGCTGGCTTCCTTCGCCGGGAGCTGAGAGCCGAGTCGCCAAGCCTTCCCGCGGCCCACTGATGTACTAACTGGGCTCTTGTGATTATCAGTGTGTGATTACGGGTAATAAATTGATGTAGGCCATTTTATGTGTCAGAGCGGGCCAACAGGTGACCAAGATGGGAGATGGGGTTGGCAGCCTTGCGAGGGCGTCCAGAGCTGATTGTGAGCCTCAAAGGGCCTCCGATGCTGCTCTGTCGACAACTTTCAACGAAAGTCTGTCTTGGACTTTATTCCACCACGATCCACTACTAGCAATAACCCAAACCACTTGCAATTTTCAACGAACGCAGGAACTTTGAAAAATGACTTCATACAGTAAAAGTGATATATAAAGATCACGGAAAAGGCCTCACGTGATGGCTGGCAGTCTACGGAATAATTTCCGACTACTCAAATGGCATAAAGTTCCAAGGAATATGTATCCAGGGCACCCGCGTTCCTCGGTAAACAGGATGTGTTGCGGCCTCTACCAGACACGAATTAAATTTCATGTGATGTAGTTGCTGGTGAACTTCAACTTCCGTTTCGCGAGGCCGGAATATATATAAAGGTTGTGTTAAAATTACGACGATCCCGGTGGCGATAATGTTTCGTTAGATAAGAAAGCTGGAAGACAGAGAAGGCGCGAGGAAGGAAAGGAGGAAGGGAAGGAAGGCGACGAGACATGGAAGAGGAGGGGAACAAGAGAAGAACGCCGACCACCCACGGCCTCTGTCAGCTTCTGCGGTATTTATGAGGTCCATCTTATTACCTGGACGTACATTATTTCTGACACACTTACTCCTCACTCGCCTCCATACTCCTTCCCTCCTTCCCTCCTCCTCCTACCCGCCCCCCTCACCCTCTTTCCCCCGCCTCCTCCCCATCTCAGTCTTTCCCTCCCACTCTCTTCCTCTCCCTCCCCCTCTCGGCCTCCTTCTTCCTCCTTCCCCCCCTCCTCCTCCTCAACCCGCTGCTCAGCTCCCACGTGCTGCCGGACCCTCCCCGCCACCTCCAACTTATTATGCACCACTTGACTTATTAATACTTTCCCGGGGATGTCTACCTCGTTACTAACAACGCTTTACTCACTCTTCTTCTGCGAGAATACGAGGCTAGAGGCTGCCTTTGCACGAATGCAAGCCAGGCCGGGATAATATTTTCGAAATACTTATAATCTAGATATTGAACTCTATTTCTTTCCATTAGGATTTGTAGCACTTTTTAGAGGCTTCATCATCAGTGTTGTCCATTTTAGGAGAGGTCAGCTTTTTCACCCCTGGTTGCGCACGCCCGCCACTCTTTTAAGATAAATAAATAAAAGCAAACGTAAACAATGGTCTTCTTCTCTCAAGGACACTTTTAACGTTCCCTTCTGCAGCGTCTCCTCTGTTTTCGTCTGCGTCGTCAGTGTGCGGTCATCCCTCACACCAGCTTCCAGCATCTGCCATCTGCATCTTGGCCCCTGCGCCTCAAACACCTGCTTTCGTCACCTCTCCGCCTGTAGCGCCGTCTCCCTGTGCCCTTGCTCCTCCCCCTCCTCGTCCCCTCCCCCGGCCTCTCCCCTCTCCATTATCTCCAAGGCGCCCTCGCTCATCCTCTCCATCTCCTCCTCGCGACAAGTTCACCTCTATTCCCTTCCCATCCTGTTTAATATTCGCATTCCCAACCTTCCATAAGCATTTTTCAACCTCCGAGAGCAATTCCCCCAAACCCCGTTTAGACCTCCCAACCTCCGTCCCACAACCCCCTCCCCTTGACCCCATCCACCCCCTCCCCCTCCTCGTCAACCTCCGGCGGCGCTCTGGATGTCACCTTTCAAGAGTCTCCCAAAAGGGTGCACTACTGGACCCAAGGCGCCTTCTGCCTGTCCCCTGTCTATCACTCCCTAATTGTGATTTAATCTAATCATGTGTTAATTAAGGATTTTGATGAGGGCCCGCGCCACCACAAGAAAAAGGGAAGTAAACAGGGACTCGCTTAATGAAACACGGTGTCAGGGTAAAAAAAAAAGTGAATGAGGCGAGAGAAAAAATGCTCGGAAAGTCAAGAAGAAAATGAAGAAGGCGCATCATAGGTCTTATGGTGTTGTTGGGGCTCGTGATGGTGACGGGACTGGGAAAGACTGATCCAAATATTTAGAAGGGTGATCTGAGTGGGGATTTCTTCTTCAGGACGACGCAATCAACAAATTGCAATATCAAAACAGAGATACTACGAAAATTCAAAAACAATTTGTAATATCAAAATAAGTCCTCATAGAAAGACTAAGAATACAAATTCACAAGAGGAAACAATCAGCATTGCGAGAACATACATCAATACCCAGTCACAAAATACATGGCGCCCTCAGTCCCCAGCTTGTCGGAGCCCGCCCATGCTCCCACGCCCATCTGTCCGTCACAAGGACATGACAACTCCGCCCACCGTGTCAAGGGACCGCTGGCCGCCCTCTGATTGTCTTCGTGACGTCTCCTGTGGTGATATCACGGAGGCTTTTTTGTGAGATATCAAGGAAATTTTCTTCAACTTGCAACATGACATCAGATAAGTTTTTTTGTTTTTTTTTTCAATTTCACTCCACTATTTTGATGTTTTTTTGAATTCTGAAAAAAACACCACACACTGAAATAATCAGTGGGCGATTCATCACGCCTGTCCATTCACACGTCCCAAACAAATCATCCAACATCTTAATATTCAAATATCATTTTATGAATATATATCCGCGCGCGCGCTCTCCCTCCCTTCTCTTCTTCATTCAGGTCAGTTATTCTGTACCCTGTCCAACCTGAATCTAATCCATCTCTACTTCAGAGTCTATTCTCACGCTACCTCCACCCCCGACCCCTCTACTGCTTGCCCCTTTCCCTTCCCTTGCCCAACCACCCCCCCCCCAATCCCCCGCCTCTACTCCTCTTTGCCATAGACCACACCCGTAAGTCTTCGAGGATAACACTGTGTTCCCTCACTATCACCACAATCCACATGGTGACGCAATGGGGAGGGGGGGGGGTACATTACACAAGCCACCTGTGACCTATCGTCAGAAGTAAACTTTTTATTACAAAAAAAATAATCTATACATTTTATTTCGGAAAGACCATGTGGTCATAACGTAACATTACGACTGTTGACTACTTGTCCGAGATGTGACCAAATTTCAGTTTAATGCGCGTAAATGCGTTACACCATGAAACCACAGCAGTTTGGTAAATAAACCATATTCATTTTTATTTTTATTTTTTGTAAAGATGATGTTCTACGGAAGTGGTGTTTCTCATAGAGGCTGGTGGGTACCTAGTGTCGTAGCGGCCGTGCTGTGAGGGATGTACATTGTACAATGTGTCAGTGACGGCAGAATGAAGGCAGAACCGCGACCCTCGGCCATCCCTCGCGCGACAACAATGGAGGCCAGAGGAACCGTCTTCACACCTGCTTTTGACGGGACGCGTTTTATGTGAGCCTTATATGTGTCAGACGCCATTTGTCTTGCATGTATGCGGAGTTCAAGGTTTCGTGGATCGTTGATGTGTGTTCCACAGAGACGATGTGTAGGAGTTTGTACGTATGGAGAATCCGTGTGATTATGCATGTTTCATCATTCTGTGTGCCATGGGTTTGTCATTCTCAGATCACTTGTAAAAACACTTTACCTTCATGTTTTTCCATCTTGTTTCCTCTCCATTTTGCCATTTTCATAACCTACTCAGTCGTCTACATTCGACCTTCTGTGCTGTCTAAGGATCTACTGCCAGGGTAAAGTAGGGCAACATGAGCACATCACCATCGCCACCATCCAACGGCTTGGTGTCGGGTTCTGTCGCCTTAAATCGACCGACCATATAGCCTCATGCGGCCTGATACTCACTCGCACCTTCCTACATTCATTCTACGGACTCGGGTTACTTGCAGCTCGTTGTAGCTCTACACCTTGCGAGGCGAGATAGAGTGTGGCATCACTACCTGGGTTTGTGTGGCCTTGCGTCACTGTCTTCGCCACCAGCCGAGCACTGAGTGTTACAAGTGTTAGACACGAGGATGTACTGTATACCGTGGGACTCGAAGGAGGATGACAAAATGTACCCACGTCACCTTGCCAACTGTCCCCTTAGGCAGTCTGCGTCTAATACTAGTCATGATTCACAAAGTTCATTTTTATAATATTACTTCCCAGACATGTGCCGAACTTTTTTTCGATTTGCCCTTGCATTCGCGACCGCATTTTAAAACAGCCTTTATGACCAATGTCAATACGACTGTGTTCCGAGTGTTATCCGGCAGGTCGAACCCACTCGGAGGATACCAGCCATGTGGCCCCAGCGCATACGGTCGGGACTCGTGTGCCTGATTTGTGTAGGCGATAAGTCGTGTGGATGTCACCGTTCCGTCAGCATTAGCGTCCGTCGGCCCCCCTCCCCCGGCCCTCATAAAGCCACCACTCCCAGGACGGTCCGTCAGGCCGGGCCCCGGATATTTTGGCACTTGATGGTTAATTATGCAAATCTCAGGTGCGAAGGTCCTGACGCAGATGGCTTCGCGATGGCCCCATATAGAGGTGTGTGGTCTGAAAACTTTTTTTTTCGAATATGATCCTTCCAGTATACTCTATGCGGGCGTCTCGTTCCCCGCGCCGCGATAAGCAGGTGAATTTCAATATCTAAAGTCCATCTCTTGCATAATGGGGCGTTGATGCGGTAATTGGGCGCGCAGCTACTCAAGCAGGGTGATCAGGCAACCAAATATCGGCACACTTCTCGTTAGAGTTAAGCGCGGGTCGGACTTTAAAAAATGCAATGTGACTCTCGCGGACGGGTTGAGGTGCGGCGGTATCTAATTTTAAGACCTCCGCGACGACCACCATCATGCTGAACCTATTTTGCAAGGTCATCCAGAATCACCTCGCGTCTACTTAAAGGCGGAGCAAAAAAGACAATTGTTACCTGGTAATGATAACCCGACTCCTTAACGAGGCTGTTGTCGTTCTCGCACGCCTATTACGGTCTTTACACCCGATGGCACGCAGGGTGGCGACAGGGACCTCATACGGGCGGCCGCTTCACAGAAGGTCGTTGCTTGAGGCCCTGACACGGCATGACGAGGCCGAGGCACCCCTTTCCTCGCGTGGATTTTCCAAAACGCAAAAACAAAACGCCAATTACCACGCGATGCTACGGCTAAACAAGTGTCAACAAACCGCTTTTTCAGCCCGAGGTCCTGTTCACAATTAGCGGCTTACATTAAAATAGATATAATTGGTGATAATTCAGGCGGAGAGATGCTGGACCGAGACAGTTCCTTCGCTCCTCCCAACGCCAGCGGAGAGTAGCGTGACAGCTGCGAGTGACAGGCTGGGCGAGCAGTTGGCAGGGGCCCTCTATAGGCAGGAGATGTGACTGAAGGGACAAAAGAACGTGCTACGCCGATTGGACGGGGTCATCATTATACCTCTAATGAGTGGAAAATAATAAAGAGATAGTGAGCCAATAGCAACGACCGGATGACCCCCCCCTTCCTCCCCTCCCCCCTTACCTTGCCAATGCTAATCAGTCGAAGGGGATACATGTGCATTAAAATTCTCGTGCAAGAAATTTGTTCGCTTTACGTGTCGCGATACAACCTCGTCGACCCAAGAATGTCCCATGATAGAGAAAACAAACCCCAACAAATGTTATAATTACTGTCATAAAAGTCTCATAACAAGACTCCTATAACCATTAATGAAGGCTCCCAAAAGGTCATAATTAGGCAATACATCCAAACAAACGGCCCAATTACCGGCGTCGTGTCAATACCCGCGGAGGCGTATAAGTGTCGGCTGAGTGTCACGTCCACCCAAACACACCTGTCAGCGCGGCCTCGAATTGCCCTCGCGTCGCTCTCAAGGTGCCACACGAACTCCATATACAGTTTCAAGGGCTAAAACGTAACTCTTAATAAGCTGGCAACGGGAAAGCTGGAGTAACTGGGATAGACTGTCGCCCGCACCCCCCTCCCCCCACCGGCGCCACTGACAGCTTAGTGGGGCGTAGATTGAAATGTGGCAGCGACGACCCGGAACCAGATTAATTTAGATCTGTGCTAATCCTAAAAACACAATTATGAGTTTGTGTGATTTATCTCCATGGGGACGAGCGTCACGACGCCGACAGCAACTGATAGTGGAAGATCACTGAAGAATCATTTGGGTATATTCTTAGAAATTAATGAAAGGTACTCGTCATATTTCGTTATATCTCGATCTGTCTATTTATATATGTATCTATCTATATATGTACGTGTGCGTGTGTGTGTGTGTGTGTGTGTGTGTGTGTGTGTGTGTGTGTGTGTGTGTGTGTGTGTGTGTGTGTGTGTGTGTGTGTGTGTGTGTGTGTGTGTGAGTGTGTGTGTGTGTACGTGCGCGTGTGCGTGCGTGCGTGCGTGTGTGTGGCTGAAACTTACGACAGTCTGAGACGACCAGGCTTTCATCCACAGCCCCCAAGCCCCTCCCGGCCACGCACGCCCCGCCTTGGAACTGTCGGGGATCTGTGACACACGAGGACTCAGCAAGGACTCCTTCTGTACGTACCAGCGTCCCCCTCAGAGGTCTGCACTGTTACCACACGCTATACACCAGCGACGCATCTCTCCTTAAGCACACATGCGTGCAAGGGCCTTCAATGGCCTCTCCTATATTTTTCGGAGCTGCATTCACGAGTGCGTACGAGAGTCTTTACTCGGGAATATGTCCTCCGGCTAATTGTCTCGGTTGAAAAAAACGAGAAATACAAATGCAAGAATTGGCGTGAGTTTGGTATCAGTGTGAGCTCATTACGAGCCGCCCATAAAGTAGCCGACCGCACACACCCAGCACACCCGCCGCCTCCGCACACTTTATGGAAGGCTGCTGGACTCGCTTACTTCTTCTTGTAGTTTCTAGACCAATTTAAGGTGCAGGGTTTTCCTACGACCCTGAAAGCGATATGGCCCTAAATATTTCTTAAGAGAGGTTGACTTTTTTTTAAAGCCTAAGTTTTACCTCCACACATAACCGCGCGCTTGTGATGTACAGCATCAATATTCTTTCCTGCTAGATGTTTCTGGAACACTATTTACAATCTTTATCGTCATCTATTTTCTCCGTAACGTCGATTACACGGCGTTTTACTTATCAGAGAGAAAGGTAGGCATTCGCATCAAAAAATGCTTTCGCCAGGATCAATCCGGAGAAATATTCGAGGCCATGATGCCGGAGGAGATAAGGCCTTAAATATTTCTCAGCTCCTCAACTACTTACATGAACTTTTTCACTTTAGGGGAGGACGCCCCGGGCTCACTTACTTCCTCTTCTCCAAGGATCCGGACCGTTTATGTAAGTGTTTGTCGGGATCTTGGGAGTGATAAGATTCTAAACATTCTGCAAGTCGCCGGCCAGCGCAGCGAGTTTTCAGTCGGCGTTCCAGGACCCATCTCCACGTGGCACAGTTTAAACAACGTCTAAGGCTGCTGGAATCACTTATGGCTTCATCTGGTTTCCATTTCGCCCTAACAGCTTTTGGGAGGAGTTCAGTCTTCGCAATATCATCTGGCGCCGCCATTACACGCTTCTACAGACGTTGGGAACCTAGTTAGGAGTCAGCCAAGTGCGACAGTACAAAGCCATTTCTAAAATCAATATATTTTTATTATCACAGCCGATGGTAAGTACTTGACATGCTAAAGAAATGATCTGGGTTTCATATTTGGTTTAACAGTGGCTGAGAGAATATGCAATCATGCTTTCTTTTTCAGTTTGCAATGCCATCATTTGCATCGCCGACACCTCCATGCTCGTTCCCCTCCCCAGCGGCAGCCTTCCTCGAGTCCGCCCTCGTATCAACAAGCAAACGCAGATGTTGGTTTTGGGACGAACTACTTCAAATAAACTCGCTGCACTCGGCGGGCTCCTGTTCCGGCTCGACTCACGGAACTATCTTCATATATTTCTCCATCCAAAACAAAGCTAAAACTGCATCAAGAACTTTAACTACATATGAGGTGCAGTTACAGGAAACTCAACAAGACTTCACCGTTTGGCCAAGAGCAAGTAAGCACGGGGCTGTAACCTATGGCAAGGAGAGACCAAGGCTAAGCATGAATACGAAGAAGACAAACGTCCTCCTCGCCGCCGAAATGTGGGATCACGATGTCCTCACGCGGATCGGGAGGCGAAAGGAGCCAACGCAGAGACTCTTCTGGGGAGAACTATGTGAGAAAAAGCGGCAGGTCTAGACGAAAACTCATGCTCAGACATATTACGTTACCTTTAAATATCGAGAAAAGATCTTCATTGATTATTGGGCGGGCGAGTTACATATACAAATAATCAACAAAGG
>NW_028234411.1:13745907-13780907 GCF_977035675.1 Penaeus japonicus
GCTCCAAAAGGATACAGTTACCTCAAAAAAGCGATAAGGAAAACAAAGGTGGAGTAATGGTGTCCAGTTTGTGTTTATCGTCAGCCATTCAGGTGTGGTCTCCATTGTCTTCTTACACACTTGATGTTATTACACAAGTCTCGCAAAAAAGAAAAAAAGAAAAGAAAAAAAGCTTCCTTCAGGTGACCACATAAAACTTGCAGGGACTGGAGGTGTTGCATATCCATCCGCATTTTGGACATGCACTGGGCACCGCACTCCCGCCATAGCCAGCTGGGGACGCAAGCGGCCGTTCATCCTGAACCAGATTACAACTATGCTTTGACAGTCACAAGCGGCGTTAAAACAGACCTTTTTGAGGAGGGAGAGAGGGAAATTTCGTCATCTCTCCGCCGAATACGAGTAACTCCGGAGTAATGCAACCTGACAGCTGGTTGTATTAAGATCTCTGGAGAGCACCGTGGCGTTCGTGTACCTTCCCCCTCTTCTTCTTCTTCCAATCCCCGCCGGACCCTAAAACTCCAGACTTTACGATTGCGTCTAGTGACAGCACAACTGTACAAGAGAATGAATTTACGAGAGCCCAAGTCGAGGCCAAGTGGAACTTCCCGGACACAGCGCACCAAGAATGTCGCGCCTCTCTCAATCAACCCACCTGTCGCTGACTCGTCCTAACCTGTGAATGCCAGCTTTGCCTCAGTTACAAGGGCGACGTCCAAAGCTGTCGCACCAATTAAGGTAAAGCTGATGATTTGCGTGATTTAAGTCATACTTTTCAATCAGAGAAGAAATGATTAATGACACCCTTTGTAGCTTGGGAATACTAATCTTACTTTTTTCTTTTCAATTGTAATCTTCCCTTTTTTGTTACGCATAAGATTGTAAAGACATGAACGAGGCAGATTTACGAAATGTAACTGAACACAGGAAGATCTGATGAGTAAAGTCGACGGTGGAATGAAGCCTACTTTCGTCGTGATAATAGTATTTATAACAAGTTCGATGCTTCAGGGACAATATTCGTCGAGTCACCCGGTGATTTGATTTATAGGCATGTGTGTTTGGCAGGGTGCTATTACACTCATTACTCTACAGGTTGGATACACAGCTCATGCAAGCCGTTGGGTTCGTCAGCTGATGTCTTACAAGTGATAGATAAACAGACACACACACACACACACACACACACACACACACACACACACACACACACACACACACACACACACACACACACACACACACACACACACACACACATATGCACGTAATGTCATATAAGTCGTAAACAATATACCATAATATGTATCTAGTGTTCTTAATGGGTTATCCACCCTAGACAAACAATTTCCCTTTCTAATGAACTTTTGGAAAGTGTTTTTTGAAATGCCGTTTCCGCTTCTGCTCTCCCGGAGGGTGAGAGGAGTGTCGCCGCGGGAATGGAATGATCCCCGAGATTTCCAGAGTCCTGCGGGCTGGCCGGCGGAGTGACGAAGGAGGTGTTTCCATGGGCATGGCGGAGCCGCGACGGGCGGGCGGCGTGACGTCCAGGTTGTCGCCCAGCGGGACTCACGGGCGTGCAACCTTTGTCTCGGCCGCGCATCCATCAGCCAGCGACACATTTCATTTATACGCGTCGCCGTGCAACACAGATATATTGCACGCCCGCTGCAGATACTGACGAGCGATAATAGTGCAACTGCCTAACATAGACAGCTCCACCGCTGAGAAATGGCAGGACCAACACTGCAATCTCTGCCATCTTTCCGCGGCTCATTCCTCATGTGCCATTCTGAGCTGTCTCCCGGCAACATTATCTCCGCGCATCTTCTTGTCACTCCATAAAACAATAGAAGGTCACCAAAATATCGTTCGATAATTACAGGCAGGATAAAGCCCCCCGTAAGGCCAACATGGAGGACTCGTGTGCAGGCGGACGGACGGGCGAGGGCGGAGGGGGAGGGGGGGATGCCCGGAGGGAGGAAAACGACACGGCGACGGAGGGCAGACGGGGTGCTCTGGCGACCGCCTTTCGTCTCGACCTTCCAACTATCGCTGGCACCTCCGCCCCTCCCAGCGCCCGCCGAAGTCTCTGAGGGCGCGCGGGCTGGGGAAGCTGCAACGTGTGGATGAAATATAGCGCCATTATGAGGTCTTGGGGAGATCTTTATCTGCCTTGGAGCCTTGTCTCGGTGGCCCGCTCTGATGCAACACGGGAATGTGATTTATTAGCCGAGCCGACCCTGGCCGCCTTCAAACTTCACAAAACGGAAAGGCTCACGGTGACTCGCAAGCCAACGGGAAGCAGGCTGTGTTGTAATCTCATAATCATCACTGAGCTGCCGGTCAGGTCGTCCAGGCGTGCATTAGGACGTATGAAATCCGCCTGAGATATGTGGTAAGTTCCTCTTGAATATCGAATCTCCAACGCGTAACATTACAAATGGAAGTAGATAGTAAGTGAAAGCGCGGTCCGCCAGTCGAATTGCTGGCCGTTACAGATTGCCGCGGGCGTCCGGACCCTTTAGGTCACCTGCTGGCGTCGCAGGCTTGATCTTCATACCCTGCATAGATGATTATGATCAGCAACCACAATATGTCCTATCGCGAAAGCAATATCATATCTGATTCTCTATTGAATAACAATCAGCCAACCAATGCAGCGTGGCGACCTATACGGACATACAGTACAATGATCACCACTGGGTGTGACGGCGTCCAGCCCATCGGTATCACTTCATGTAAATAACCACAGTACTTGATGCCTTCGTCCTGAAACCATGCGCTCAAAAAATATACGTGCAAGCCAAGGGAGGACGGAGGTCACGTCACCTGCAAAATGCACGCGCCATGTTTACCATGCCAGCCGAGGACAGCTGCTCTCTTCAGCCGGAAGTTCTGATACTATTTTCCACTACTGTTGCGCCAATCTTGTACAGCCGTGACTTCCTGGTGACTCCTTCTGAATACAAAGTGAACGTTAGGCGGCCTCTACAAGCGGGATGGCTGTCTCGCTCCTCTCCAGATAGTAAAAGAATGTTCAAAATGTCTGATGACGATGATTTTCTTTCAGGTGTTTTACTGGCATGTGAGGCTAGGGGCGTTCCGTGGGACTGACGGTTGCAGCGAGGAGAGACGAGTTGCTCTCCTGAGGCCAGGTCAAGCGGGCTCAAAGGGCAGGTCACAAGGCGTCAGTGAGCGAACCCAACACATTTACCAGTTTATAATTACCGATGCAATCACCATGACGGCGCATCATTGCGTAGTTTTGTTCAGCCAGTTGCTTCCATGTAGAAGACAAATTAACATGATTTTCAATAACAATTAAATAGAATGCAACGGACATATCATAGTAAGACATATGAACTAAGGGCAGATAAGGAGATTAATTAGGTGAGACCTCATTCTAGGAAGACTCACGCCACTAAGAATGTTCCTCAAACAGAGGCGTTCTCCCAAACAGGACGCCCGTGAGGCTGCATTTTCGGCTAAGGTGGACGGGACGGTCTCGCGCCGCCAGGGCAGAGGATGGTCCGGCAGGGGGAGTGGCCTCAGCAGCAGGGGGTAGGCCCGGGCATGACGCATGGTACGGGAGGGCTGCCTGACAAGATGGCATTAAGACAATACACCACCCACCGACCCCAGTCCAGTAGTATATCAGGCGGGGTGGCAGGTATCGCCTGTCTCTACCTCAGCCTCCTCTCGGTTCCTCTCGGTTCCTCTTGGCCCTTTCTCTACTCACTTCTGTCTTTGGGGGATTCATTTCCTCATTTCTTCTCTGAGTAACATATTTCACCGTGATATTTATTTTCTAGTCGTCTCTTCTACTTGTTCCATTACCTTCGTTGCCACAATTTCTCCATTTCTTCTTTCACAATCTTAATCATCTCTCTCCTTCACGTCCTTCTCCCTCCTCTGTTATCATCCCACTCCGCTCCCTTATTTTCTCTCAGCTTCTTCACTCTTCTTCAATTTTCATCATCAGCTCCATCATGACCGTGTCCCAAGCCGGGACACAGGCTAATGCTCCATCACGGCCCTCCTTCACAGTGCCCCGCCTCCACACCTTGCCTGGACTCTTACTTCTCCTCACTCCTCCTCTCCCTCCTTCTTTTTTCTTTTCCTTCCTTTCTCCTCAGGCCTTACGTTTTACTCTCCTCGTCCTCATTTTTCTCTGTCTCACTTTCCTCCATCTTGCTTCTGTAATCCGCCTTCCCTCGCATTCGTCTCGCCCGCTTGCTTCCCACTGACTCGTCTGCTCTTTCCTTTGGCCAACTTCGTGCCAGAATTTCCTTCACTCTCTCTCCTAGGTGTTCTCCCTCTTTCCTCCTCAACCCCCTCCCTCCCTCCCTCCCTCCCTCCCTCCCTCCCTCCCTCCCTCCCCCCCTCCCTCCCTCCCTCCCTCCCTCCCTCCCTCCTCCCTCCTCCCTCCTCCTCCTCCTCCTCCTCGACGCCCTTCCACAATCCAGCTCTCCCTCTCCCTCCTCCTCCTCCACGCCCCCCGCAGCCCAACTCTCCCTGGCCATTACAACTCCCCCCTTATCTTCCTCCTTTATCACAACATCGTAACTTCCTTCCTTAGCTTCACAACTCCTCCCCTCGCCTACCCACACCGAGTCGCCTTAACTACGCAGATTTAAATCCTTCCATTTACGGTATAATAACCCTTACGGATGTATTAACTTTCATGGTGACCAGCGACGGCGCACTGCGTTGACCGTGACAACCTGCGCGCCATCCCCGACGGCGGCCAACAACCGGCGCTGGTGGCAGTGATCAACAACCGCGCTCCAGCCCTGCAAAGATCAACAAGAGCGCAGCAACGTGGCAGTGATCAGCAGCATGAGCGGTGCAGCAACAATACAGCAGAGGCGGCCGTCCATCACCTCCCAGCGTCCAGTGTTCCATCATGGCGCTCCGCCTTCCCTTCGCCCAAAGACCGTCTCCGGTTTCGCATCCTGCAACCCGGCTCGGCACGGCGGACCTCAAAAGAACTTAATTTTCCCTGGTCCTTGTTGCTCCAAATCTATGTGCCGGCCGCGCTTTTTTTCCAAAGCCGACTATTATATCTCAGCAAGTAAATGGTGTAATCGCTTATTGAGAAGAAACGAATTCTTTTCCCTAAACAAATTCCCCGAATTGAAAAGAACGCCGAGCAAGAGATTTCTCTGGATCTTATCTAATTAGCCATTAACATGACCTGAAACCTATTGAAGACGAGCTAAACATAACAAATCATCGTGTTTCTCTTATCCCGCCCGAGTCGTGCCATGTATCACCCGGCGTCGGGGGACCTTGATGGTGCGCCCTCGCCCTCCCCCCTCCCCTTCCCCGTGGCTTTACCTCTCCACCCCTCCCCGCCTCCCACCTCACTACTCCACCGACCCCTTTGGCCTTATCTCTCCACTACCCCCTCTGCCTCACCTGTCTACGACTCCCTTTTGCCTCATCTTCGAACGCCCTCCTTCGCCTCAGTACCTCACAGCCCCCTCCCCCCCCCAACACACACACTCTCCCTCCCTCGTTTCTCTACAATCTCCTCTGGCCTCACTCCTCATGCCTCTCGTACCTTCTCCTAGAGCCCCCCCCCCCCTACTCTCACCAACCCTTTCCCTGAGAACGTAGCATCGCCCTCTCCCTCATATTGCTATTACTCCTCACCTCCTCCCAGCCCCATCCCTTGACCTCTCTCGACTTCCTACTCCACCTTTTGTGTCCGAAATATCACGTCCATCTTCTTCTTCTTCCTCTCCCTTCTTTTTCCCTGCCTTCCTTTTATCTGACAAAACCTGAGGCCGCTTTGACTGCTCCTTCCTCATCCCCCTTCTGACCAACAGAACCATGACCTGTTTCCTTTTTCTCTGGAGCTTGCCAAAACGCTCTCTCTTCTTCTCCCTTTTCTCTCCTTTCCCCATTTCGCCTCCCTTTCCTTATCCACTTTCTCTGCCAGTCTCCTTTACTACCCTCCTCCTCGCTCCTTTCCTCCTCCTCGTCCTCCCCCCCCCCCTAAGTCAGGTCACTTACTGTGTCCCCTCTTATGCCCCGTCATGCCAGTGATTTATGCATGGGCGCCTTGCTTTATCAGACGACCCGCTCATGCCCCCTTCTAGGCGTACACGGTGCTTTCCCCCGCCGTTGCCCCTACCTCTCTTGTTTCTACTAACTTTCGCTGCTGATGTGATCTCTCGCGATAAGCTGGGCTGGATTTTGTTGCGGTGTCAGATGAAATTTAAGAGCCACGGGAGTGAGAGTATCTTTTTGGAATCTTTTTTCTTCTTTTCTGAGGAGCTGACGTAATGTACAACTACATTTTATAAGCGAGGCATTCCAACATCTCGACAATGGTCATACGTTAGTCTATGGCGTGTAACTACAACTGTCACTGAGGGATTTTGGGGGGTGGGGGGGAAAGGAGACAAGGAACCTGGTCCAGGCAGACTACAAAAGGTAAATCCGCCTCCGGAATAGGTCAGCAGTGCTTTTTTTCCTGATTATTAAGTTGATCATAGGCGCTCAATTGGGCCGAGCTTTTGGCTGTGACCGGCGGACAATGCGTTCCCTGATTCCTGCAACATGAAAGTGATTCTTACGAGTCTTGCATCCTTGGTAATCCACGTCAGGTCTGGACACCCGGCGTCGGCTCTCTCTTGTGGCCAGACTTCCTAAATCATCCGAGATAGAGTAACAATCCACTTGGCTTGTATACAATCATGGTTACAATGGGCTCTCGGCTGATCCAACCGCCGCATCTAGTTGCAAAATAAAGTTATCCTAAAAAGGGTGCATGGGATGAATTTGTTTTCCTTTGAATGTTTGAAAAGAGAAATTGAGAGCGAGAGAGAGCGAGAGGAAGCTAGGGAGAACGAGAGAAGAGAAGAGAAGAGAGAGAGAGAGAGAGAGAGAGAGAGAGAGAGAGAGAGAGAGAGAGAGAGAGAGAGAGAGAGAGAGAGAGAGAAAGAAAGAAAGAGAGAGGACAAGCGTTTAAAGACACCGAAGAAAAGTTTCTAAAAGAAAAAGATGATGCAATGCACAGTTAGTCATCTTTTCTCTTACACATTTTCTTCCGCAATCTTGCGCATCCCGCCATGCCTTTACGAGGTCCGCCGAGCAGCTCGAGCGCGTGATAAGGGCGGCGGCGGCGGCGGCCACGATGTTCCGCCGATAAGTACCTTTCAGGATAAACAAGAGCAGTTGCATGGAAGGGCACCGGTGTCCGGTACTGCGGCCTCTAAAACAAGGAACCAGCTTAACCGGTTCTTAGTACGGGGTTAACCCATGACTCGAGCTTGACTTAACACTGTAATACAATTAGTGATGGCCGGCCTCAACACGAGCCTGGGCAGCCAGAGCTCTCCCTCACAGCCACAACCTTGTCTTCACACTTGCAGCTAGTGTGTGGCACTGTCATAAAAATATACACGTGCGCTCACACACACGCTCGCTGCTGAAAACTGAAATTAAGCAAATGACACACACACACACACACACACACACACACACACACACACACACACACACACACACACACACACACACACACACATATATATATATATGTGTGTGTGTGTGTGTGTGTGTGTGTGTGTGTGTGTGTGTGTGTGTGTGTGTGTGTGTGTGTGTGTGTGTGTGTGTGTGTGTGTGTGTGTGCGTGCGCATTCACATACATATATACGGTGTGCGTGAGCGATAAAATTAATCATGAACCACATCGCGTCGCACTTGTCATTAGCACAGAACGGAGCATGAGCACATGGTCATTGAAAGTGAATATCGTATGAATTACTTTGAACACCATTAAGCAATCTCCTCAAGACATTCCAGACTATAAAGTAGACACAAAGAAGACGCTAGACTTTGGCTATTTTCCACAGCCAAATAATTTCCTGGTTACCAAATCTATTGTGAACCTAAATGTTGGTAAAAGAACCTTCTGTTAGCCCCCCCCCCTCCCCCAACAAATACGAGGCGACACCGAGCAATGTACGTGGAGACACGATGAACTTGCAAGATAAATGCACTTTTTGCCGCATCTATCGAGTGTAATATGCCCGGACTGATTTATCGGCCACCAGAACCTGCATTACGAGTCCAACAAACAAGAGCTCTGTCTCTTGCTAAGCATCCGCTGGTCTTGTAATTAGCCGCGTGCTAGATACTACAGCATTTGCTTTATTTATTTTTTATCTTTATATTTTTTATAAGGAGGGAGCTCACTCAAGTGCTCATTTTCTCCTCGCTGATGAGAATGCCACGGCGCGCGCGACCCGGCCCCTCGCCTCGCCCTCCCTCCCTCCCTCCCTCGCGAGAACATTAAGTGGCCATGAATGACGAATGCAACTAATACCGCCGGCGGATCCCAACACGTCCTGACCGAAGCGAAGCCGGAGCGACGCCCAGAGACAAAGCCGCGACGCGCAGATTCCCAATACGTCTCGCAGCCTCAACATAATGGAAAGCGGACGAAAATATTGGACGCGGGCCCATGAAACCAAATCTGAAGAGCGAGGTGGCAGATCTATGGTGGCGGGGGTCGCTGACGACTTTTACGACATATAAACAATGACATATAAATCAGAGAGTGAGAATGGCATCCTTAAATCATTCAACGAGCGCGTGAGTGAGAAAGAGAGAGACACACAGAGAGACAGAGAGATGGGGGAGAAAGATGGGACAGCTCTTTCGTCTGCCGGAGAATTATTCCTTCGGTGGCCATAAAAAAGCGGCAATAATTTATTACCTTTATTTATTTTGTTTATCACTCACCTGGACGCCCCTGTGTCGTCGTTTTTCACCCCTGCAAGATATCTCTCCGTCTTTGTTCTGGCCAGGTATGTCTCGTCATATTTCATCCGCGGTGCCTTCGTCTCTCTTTACTAGCGCCTCCCTCATCACCGCCACTTTTCTTCTTTCTTTGTTTCTTATCTGCGATTCTTCGATAACATGTAAATTATCTCATGATTGTTTATTCTCATCGCCCTTCTTCTCGCGCCATTTCGCTTTTCGTCATATATTTACATTCCTCTCTCCTGTCTCTTACCTGCACGATTTGGGACATTTGTTGTTTTTTCACTTTCCCTTCGCAGAGCTCAAGCTTATTACTTTTTAAAGCAGCTAATCGTGTTTTGCTATCATTAAAGACTCATAATTCCTGGAGTTGACAATTCTTATGAAAAAGAAACAGAAAAGGAAGGCCGTGTCCAGGCAAAGTCAATGATACACAAGTATATAGCATATGTGCCGAGCATGCGCATGCCTCAGCCACCACTGTCCCTTCCTTCAGCTCTTCCTCAGACGTTCGCCGCAGGACGTACGCTTTATGATACGCCACGATTTACTTCGCGATCTTATCCCCTCGGTGACACGGCCAAGGTCCTGCGACTTCCTAATGTCACGTCACCTCCTTTGTTGTCAGCTGTTACCCATCCCTCCGTTCTCATTCGGCCATTCCCGCAGAGGTGGAAAGCGCCAGAGAAACTCTGCAACCGCTCCAGCTCTCCTCCGTGGAATCGGCGAGGCCAGCTCGAGGAGCAGCCGCCTCCAGACCTTCCCCTACGTCCCTCAGGGCCCGCACGCCGCGCCACGCCACTCATAAACGTCCTGGAGACCTGACCCGCACGACACTCATCAAGCTGGACCGACGGTGGGGTATCTTGCGTCGGAACGCCCTCGGGTGAGCACGAAAGAGGGAGAATGATTAGCAAGGAGACAACGAAATAAAGATAAAAGATAAGATGGGTGATTGAGTGACGAAGGAAGGAAAGAGAGACCGGGGGGTGGCAGTAGGAGAAAGATAAAAGGCGAGGGGGAGGGAGGGACGGAGGGGGAGAGAGAGAGAGAGAGAGAGAGAGAGAGAGAGAGAGAGAGAGAGAGAGAGAGAGAGAGAGAGAGAGAGAGAGAGAGAGAGAGAGAGAGAGAGAGCTGGCGTTGGGATGAGGGTGGGCTAACAACCTTGCCTACTCACAGACCACCAGTAAATCAGCGGGAGCATAAAGCTGTTCATACTCCGGTAAAAAGTGTCCGGTGATTGAACGAAAAAGCCGATAATGCCCCTGATGTTTTACTACCATTTACGAGTGGCCATGATTGAGGGAGCCCTTTGTGATGATGAGGCCGACCATCGCCACGGAAACAGTTGCAGGCGGGTCCCATATGCATGCGGTTGTGCCGACGCATCATATCATGTTTTGTGGATTTTGCACATGAAACCTGTATATATGGACCATGCTGATCTGCATGCGGATCCTCTACAAAGAACAGCTTATGTGGCCTAAGGCAGGCTGCACATCAAGTTAGTCTAAAACGTTCTGAGCTCCAACCCGTGTTATCTGAGTTTAAAGTCAAGTTCCGTATTAATTAGTAATGAGCAACTGTATCGGAACTCTGAAACATTTATCTTTTTTTGCGGCCCATAAAGCTTTTATTCTTATTTTCCCGGGATTTGGCCTTTTTCTGAATGTTTGTTTGTTTGTCTGTTTGTTTGTGTGTATGTGCGTGTGTGTGTGTGTGTGTGTGTGTGTGTGTGTGTGTGTGTGTGTGTGTGTGTGTGTGTGTGTGTGTGTGTGTGTGTGTGTGTGTGTGTGTGTGTGTGCGCGTGCGTGCGTTTGTGTGTATGTGTGCGTACTCATATATGTGTGTGCTTGCGTGTCTTGTGTGTCCACGAGTCTGTGTACGGGTGCTGCGTGTGCGTGAACTTAATCCCTCCATCGCGGTGTTCCTCGTCTGATCACATGTCCTCGTCGCCCTGCTGGCGAGGGACCGAAGAGCGAAAGCAACCCATATCACTTTATCTCCGTCTGATTAAGCCTCCGTTAATATATTCACAAACAAGAACCTCAACCCGCGACTCCGCCCCGCCAGCGACGGGTCCGGCGAGGCTGCCCCGCCATCACACGGCCGCAAGAGGAGAGGGAACTTGTCTTTTATAAGATATATAAATGATTATCTCGCGGATCTCGAGGCCACGACACCAAGTTGAGGCTGGGGGACGACTGACGGGGATTATACAAGCAGGGTGAGTGAGTGAAGGAATGAATGAGGAGTGAGTCAGTGCGGGAGGGAGGGAAGGAGGGAGGGAGAGGGGGAGAAAGAGAGAGAGAGAGAGAGAGAGAGAGAGAGAGAGAGAGAGAGAGAGAGAGAGAGAGAGAGAGAGAGTTGCACCGAGAGACAAGAAGACAAAGAGTCAGCCAGCGATCTTCAAAGAACCAAGAGATCAGGAGACCATAATCTTAAGCAACACAATACAAGGCACTCGTTTCTTGGGCATCAAGCGATAAAATCATTATCTCATAAAACCTTCAGCCGGTGATTTATTCCCAGGCATTTTTTCTTTTCGCGAACTGGCTGATATTGTCAGTCCCTCTTAAGGAGTATGTCATACGAAGTGCGTTCAGCTAGCATGCAGGAGAAAAGTATGCCAACGTCGTATCATGCGTATTGATTGGGAGTGTTTGGGTGTTGGTATAAATCGTAGTAATGTAAATTCTCTTTCAGAAAAGTTCCAAAATTACCTACGATAAGGCATATGATAGAACCCTCGAGTAAAAGACCTCATAGATATAAAAAAAACATTATATATAATAAAAACCGAAACATATGTGCGAATGTACAGGAAGATTTATGACGGGAGGAAGAATTGATGCAGACGTAAAAAAAAAAACATTTAAAGCTCAAGGCTAAAAGTTCTTCCTGTGTGTGTGATGTTCTTTGATAAAGGAATTTTTATGGTGTGCGTGATCAAACAGCCGTTAACAACTACTTTGTTACCTTGCTAACGAGGTCTCCTATTTTATGATAGCTTCCAAAATGCACAATAACGCCATAAACAAACAACAATGACGACGGCGCAGGTTGTACTGTAAAACCTCCGCATTCCTTATCGGACGGACGAGTGAGAAATCTCCGCCGGGAGATAATCCTCCTCAAGGCTAACGTTTAGGGCGATCGGCCGAAGCCATAACCCTTCGAGACCGACCTTAAATCAAGGCGTAGCATCGCACTGTCTTCTCCCAGGTGGAAGTTATCACACGGTGGATCCAATACAGATGTACGACAAGTTATCACACGCTATCAATCCCGCACAATCAAACTCTATTCAGTACTGACGCGGTAAGACCCTGAGCCTTTCGGAGACAGCTCATCTGAGGGGGAATGTCTTGAACCCGGACCGGAGCCCCTGTGTCTTTGCCTTTTCTCTGCGGCGTACCTCTCTTCCCTTCCGTCCTTCTCTGCCCTCAGATTCTCTTAGTCCCTCCCTCTCTCTTCTTTCCCATGCCTTACTCTATTTCTTTAATTATTTCTCTCACTCTCATTCTCATCCTCATACTTAACCCCCCACACACAAACGCACGCGCTAATATTAAACAGTCTTGTTCAAGAATAGAATAAGCATTTCTTTCCTCAAAGAAATAATTAAATCAAGTCAATTTTAGATAACTGAAATAAATCCCAACAGCTGTATCTAATATTGTTCTTTTGGTGGCTTGCCAGTGGCGGCCCATGAACGTGCATGTGGTTTTCATCGCAGAAAATAGATTAATTCATGCAATGGCAAAAGTTGATTTATGCATATCTCTCAATTGCAGAAATATATAAGGGTTCTTTGCTGAAGTGATCTTTTTCCTCGGGAACCCTTACTGACAATACAAGTCAGGTTGCCACTATTCCGGCATTTAAGTCGCAATTAACTCAACCTTAATCCCTGGAGCCACAAAGGCCGGCTTTCTGACTTCTGGACGTTATGGCGGTCGCACAAAAAGGTGGTTCGAGTGTGGCTTCGGACGGGACGAGCGAACCATGGAACGCCACGTCGATCGTCAATTGTTTTCTGTGACGGGGTCCGCGCTCCTCAAACATGGCCGCCTCCCCAACTGACAACTCCATTCTATCTAGCACAATTTTTACCACGGGCCTTCATCGTGGAAATAACAGGCGTCGTGACAGGTCCAGTGTTTGACATGTGCTCTTCTTCTGACAACCTAAATTGTTTCGCGGCAATGTTTTCGCCTGGTCAGTTTTGTAGGGGAGGGGGGGGGGCAGGGAGGGAGGGCAGGGCCATGTCTTGGTGCGTCTTCCTTGTGGCACGAAGTCGTAAACACGAGGACCACCCCAACCCTCGTGAGTATTAGCGGAATATATGTATTCCCTAACGACCTTTACCTTTCATGAAACTTGCGCAAGAACTTGAGAAACTATTTAAAAACATATTAACAGATGTGTATGTTAGTCATCACTCCATCTTGCAATATTCAGTTATTTCTTATTTTACATTCGCATAAATATCAGGAAAAATATTGATGGAATTATATGTCATTACATATGCATTGGTGAAAGACTTCGCCCCCCCCCCTTCTCCCTCTCTCCCTCTCCCTCTCCCTCTCCCTCTCCCTCTCCCTCTCCCTCTCTCTCTCTCACATACACACACACATATATATATGTATATATACATATACATATACATATATATACCCACAGTAAATACAACTACAACCAGACAAACGAACATACACGTGCACTCACATCCAAACGCGTATGCACAGGCTTCACTCACAACCACATACTTGCACAGACGTACACACTTCCACATCAGTTCCACAAACCTTGTAGTTAACTTTGACATGCTGTTTAATGACCTCATTAAACCGCACGGACATGCGGGTTTCCTGAATAATAATGCTTAACAGATCACACAAAGATCCCTTAGATATCAAGTGGCCGAATGTCTAAAGCCAAGTAATTAGAGTCGAAAAAAGGCAAGATCAAAGAGCAAGCATTTGGCTCGGACCCAGAGTTCTCATACACCCGCATAATGTTCATCGCGTCCCCTACTTAACAACGGCCACTTTTTCTTGTCAAAATCCCCAGAACTTTACAAGAAAAATACATCGACGCAATTCAACACGCGCCGCTAAGAACAATAGGCTACAGTCATTATTGTGAGCATATATTTTCCCATGGCAAACACCAAGTGACCATAAAGCTGTTGAGTGAAATTCATTGCAGATTTATATGCAAAATTGCTCCAAATTAGGATGCCCCCCGCAGGAAGTTCCTTTGGTCAATTCCCTCAACACATGTGGTCTCTGCAGGAGTTTGGCTGACCAATCACAGGCTTCCCCCGTTGAAGGACTGTACCAATGGCATGCGCTCGTCTTCCGCAATGAGCCAATAAACAAAGATGCCGCAAAGATGGGCGTCTCTCGTCGGCCGAACTGGCTGGTCGTGGGTTGACAACTGGGTCGCATATAATTAATTAAAACATTTGGAATGTGGCTTACATAATGACGCTTTTTTCAAAGGATGCTTTCCTGAAGCGGTGTTTTAGCAACGTGAAGATGCAAGCATCAGTTTACGTGTTGGGAGTCGAATGTATCATCGCCGTCCGCGGTGGCACTTTGAGGAGCACGAGGGAGGCGAGCAGCTGTGATGGATCTTGACATGTACGTGCGTGATGCTCTATAGACACGGGGGATTTGTATTTTGCACACACACACACACGCGGATAATCACGCACTTGCGCACACACACACACACACACACACACACACACACACACACACACACACACACACACACACACACACACACACACACACACACACACAAACGCACGCGCGCACACTGTGAACAAAAGAAGTTGCCCAACAAACGCGCAGCCGAGGAACAGAACGTTATTGCCATATTTATCAGTATTCCTGGAATATTTAACACCATCGATCTCTTCCCTGTATTCGGTATGATCATATGATAAGTTGTTTCAAGAGTGCTACTAGCTTTCCCTCCCTTCCCTCCTTCCCACACACCCTCTTCCACCAGTCCTCCCACAATTCATGTCCGGAGACCCAGTATTTAATATTAAGTTCAAGTATTACCTCACCAGTAACTATGATTTAGCACTTCCTCGGGGGTCTCATGGCAAAAACATATAAGAACAGCAATAAAGATATTGAAAGGCTAATTACAATAACTCACATACAAGGGAAATGCAGCAGGCACGACGCATTTTTCATACCAACGGCCAAAATGTGACGACGAGCCTTGTACTCTGCTATGATAAGACCCGTTATTGCTTGTCTTGAAGGAGTTGAAGCCAGGGTGTTCTATTGACCCCTACATCCACAAGTCGTCAAGCCACGACACCGCCACGGGGTTAGGAGGAGGAGGAGGAGGAGGAGGAGGAGGAGGAGGAGGAGGAGGAGGAGGGATAGGAGAGGAAAAGGGGAGGGGAGGTAGTCCAAGCCCTCAGCGATGTCAACCTTCAAGCTACGACATCACAAGGCGAGACGACCGAGTGAAGGAGTGTGAGGGACGGCTGCGATACTCTCTGCTACTGATATCCTTCAGGTACCTTAGCTGACTTTTGCTCGACAGCGTGTCACCTATCAGGTCGTATAACATGCACGTCTTGCATGGACGTCCCTGGATATCTAAGACTGCAATTCATACCGCTTTAAAGATCAAAAAGTGGATTACTGGTCTTCCTCTCCCTCAGTTCATCCCTCACGTCTGCTATATATCTGTCATTCCCTCGTAGTGAATGACGGAAGCAAGGAAGGGTCAAGGGAGTGGGAAACTCGCAAGATTGATATAGAACAAGAGAATATGACCGAACAGGAAGTCACGTAAGGAAGAAAAATACCGGGTGGAAGTTGGGAAGAAAAACGCACAAAAGAGGGAGCCAACAGTCTTATTGAGAACAATTAAAGCGAGCGAAAAAACAACAAAGAATAAAAAGGAAAGTTGTGAAGCCAGACTCGAGCCAGAGTTAAGTTAAAACGCATGTAAAAACTCGACAGAGTGATAGGGGTCACGTCGGCCATCATCCAATAATTCATCGCACGATTTTCTGTTATCATTGCTTGGCTTGTCTCTGCCCCTGACATCCAGCCGTGCCTTTGCCTGACGCCTCACACCACCCGCTCTTGCGTCACCTAGATTATTATTAATATTTGCGGACAGGAATATCGGTTTATCTGCTCCTTATCGGGATATTAGAGGCTAAAACGGCTTTCCGTGTTTGAGAAAGGAGGCATTATGAATTATTCAGACCGAAGATTTGCAAATCCAACTCGACGGTAAAAAAATCAAGATTAGCAATAACTTCACAATACTCAAGCCACGTCCTTAGCTTCCACTTGACAGTCTTCTGAAAACATGCCAGGTTCCAATGTTGTTTTTCCCTCCATTTGCGTGTGGTTTTCGCGCGCAGCCTCGGACAGTGAGGGTCGAGCCTCGTGACGCCATGAGTATTTACGCTGCCCAACACAAACATCTCCACCATTTAGCGCGCCTTGAGCTAACATTTTGACTGCTGGCCATCTCGTGTCTGTCACAAACTCCATACAAACCTCAATCCTTCAGCCTTCACAGGTAAGGAGCTAAGTAGACGCTGAGATGAGCCCAGGAGGTGTTCAGACGCCCACTTGGTACAGCCTCCAGCGGTCTATCAACACGCCCGCTATTGACGCTGAATCTTGGCTCACGTCTGGTCCATCACCCACCCAAGATATCCGCAAAGCTCATTTCCTCGTTCGTCAGAGGCTAATTCTCAACCTTAGCTGAAAGACAATGCGCTGCACCTGACAATAAACCTTCGACAGTAGTCTACCAACTTCAGCTGGATTAGGATTTACAGAGCCACAAAAGAGCATGCCAGAGCCCTCTCCCACGAGCGCTCACTGCCCGCAAATACCGCAGCGGTTTTAGACAATTCTGGAGGCCCTGGCTTCTGGGCCTTGACATCCCACCCCACATGCTGCGCCCTGGACACCCGTTATTCATACTGCTAATTCGATAGAACCCACTAATTATCGTATATAAAATTCAGTAATAAAAACTCAAAGATGAACCGAGGTTTTACTCCAATTGTTTACCTTGATGTTTATGGCATTTTATGAAGTTAATTAACAGTGCAATTATTCAATAATGTGCTTGTATTCGTATGGATCTATTTTGCATATATTTAATCTAAATATCTACTGCGCGTATATTGTAAATGCATTCCCCATATACAACTGATCCAATTAAGTAAAACAGAGGCGCATAATCATGAAATCTAAATTAATTTCAGAGCAGTTAGACGTAATGGTATTACATTTCTTCGAGGCAAGCAGCAACCTCGCTCGAGAGTTGATCGAGGCGCGGCAGTGCAGCAGTGGCGCAGGTGAGGGGGGGCGTGGGGCTTGGAGTTACTGAAGGATGAGGAAAAACAGCAAGATTGTTGTGCCAAAGAAAGGATGATGAGGAAGCAACGCTCGTAACGGAGAAGCACTTGCGTGTTAACAAGCAAAACGGTTCAGAAATCTTTTAGAAAGGACTGGCCAAACTGCTGCAGAAGCGCAAAGCCCCCATCCCTCCCCGACCCCAATCCCTCCCGCGCCCGTCCACCCGAGGCCTCCTGACGGGTGCACCGACGAGTCAGACAAAGGGCACGAACAGCAAGAAAGAGCAGAGGAGGCGAGACGGGAAGACCAGCGAGCTTGTCCAGTCGGGGTGTCAGGCTGTTTAATCTTCACGCTGTCAGATCTTTACGTTAAGCCCCGGACGCCAGGTCTCCCTGCTGCCCAGCTGGTCACCAACACCACCTGGCTTTTACCACCATCTGGCCATCCACCAGCACATCAGTTGGCTGCCACAGCCACCACCTGTAGCTACAACAACCACGCCGCATAGTCACTGCTAAATTCGATTAATTTCTTGTTACAACGCTTAAATGTTGCATCATATACCATAGTTCGTCATGCAAAAAAACTGACTACCCTTCTGAGCAATATTATGATCACAACCTCAGCTTAATAGCAATACTAATTACCATTACCGATCCCAAAGTAGCGCCAACATGCGGCGAACACACCACAACACTCCACCACCACGTTAATCACAGCTATTTCTGAAGCGACGGCAAATATAACCTCCAAAGTCTCGGGATGCCTTCAGTAATGCGGAGACACAGTTACACGAAAATAAAGAGGCGAAAAGACTTCTTCGTTTGTTTGTATGCGTCCGTCTGTGTGTGTGTGTGTGTGTGTGTGTGTGTGTGTGTGTGTGTGTGTGTGTGTGTGTGTGTGTGTGTGTGTGTGTGTGTGTGTGTGTGTGTGTGTGTGTGTGTGTGTGTGCGTGTGTGTGCATAAGAAAAAATACAGACTACAGGAGACTTACTTGCGAGTGAAGATGCGAATATGTAGTGTGCAGAGGCGGATGTCAACACATGTAAAGATTTATGGACCATCGTTGTGGGTCGCCGTGAAGAAGTTTCAGGGTTTATAGAAGCAAGCATCTCGGAAAAGCTGCACGAAGGCCTAACGACCCCCGACCTAAGGAGCGGCGTTCCGCGTTCCGCCCAGGAGAAGCAAATAGAGTCAGCCGAGCCACACCCACCTCCCGACGCCCATCAAAACGCCCATATCGTGCATCACCCAGACGGAGTCGGGGGCCCCTTGTGATCCCCCTTCCCCTTCTCAACCCCCCCTCCCGCCTCCCGTCAAGCCACATATCATCTACACCCCCTCCACCACCACCACCACCCACCCCATTTCTTCCTCCCCCTTTACATATCATGTGGCGGCACTCGTACATCAAATACGCACACACGCACTCACGTAAACACGTGTATGCGTCGGTCTCTCCCACTCTCTCTACCCTTCCCTCCCCCCCTCTCTCTTCTCCCCCCCTCCCTCTCTCTCTCTCTCTATCTCTCTCTTTATCTCTCTCTCTCTCTCTCTCTCTCTCTCTCTCTCTCTCTCTCTCTCTCTCTCTCTCTCTCTCTCTCTCTCAAATTCCCCCCTCTTTTTAAATCCCCTTCCTCCCTCTTTTCCCTTCACATATTTACACATATGTTGCTATCAGGACCTGTGCATCATTCTTGAAACTGTATAAATGTGTGTGTGTGTGTGTGTGTGTGTGTGTGTGTGTGTGTGTGTGTGCGCGCGCGCATGTGTGCCTGTGCATGTGTGCCTGCAAGTTCAGTGAAAAAAATCAGTATTTCCTGAGTGCTGAGAAAGAAACAGAAAAGAAAACGCAAAGGAATATCTATATCGACGCGTCTCTTTTGTACATATAGAAAACTTTGACCTCAGGATCTCCCCTCCCTCCCCTCCCTCCCCTTCCCTCCTCTCCTCTCCTCCCCTCCCATCCCCTCTCCTCCTCTTCTCTTCCCTTCCCTCCCCCCCCTTCCCTTCCCTTTCCTTTCCTTCCCTTCCCCTCTCCTCCCCTCCCCTCCCCTCTCCTCTCCTCTCCTCTCCTCTCCTCTCCTCTCCTCTCCTCTCCTCTCCTCTCCTCTCGTCTCGTCTCGTCTCGTCTCGTCTCGTCTCGTCTCGTCTCGTCTCGTCTCGTCTCGTCTCGTCTCCTCTCCTCTCCTCTCCTCTCCTCTCCTCTCCCCTCCCCTACCTCCCTCCTTCCCCCTCTCCTACCCCTTCTCTCCCACCCCCACCTTCCCAAACCCTCCCGTGACAATTTTAGAGACAAAGGTGTACACAAGCTTTAGTATTGGTGTGAAGAGAGTGTCAATTACGTAATGTTCGATGCCGCAGTTTTGGGCAGTTGGTAATTACCTCAGCCTAATATAAAAGTAGAGGGGACTGTCAACATAAATTCCAAATTAATGTCCACAAAAAGGATTAAAATCAATATATATTTCAGAAAGCTTCGCCATTTTTCATAACGGCTTGAGTGATCGATGTTATTGCCACTAACTCACTCACTGGAGGACTTCCGCAATAAAATGACATGGGCACGATGTGTGTGTGTGTGTGTGTGTGTGTGTGTGTGTGTGTGTGTGTGTGTGTGTGTGTGTGTGTGTGTGTGTGTGTGTGTGTGTGTGTGTGAGGGTGTAGGTGTAGGTGTGGGTGTGTGTGTGGGTTGGTGTGGGTGTCTGTGTGTCTGTTTGTGTGGATGAACTGACAGACAAAAATAAATAATATACAAAATTAGTATATCAAATAAATGAAGGTTGAATAGATAAATGCAAACCATCCATGGCAGAAGCGATACTATCCGACAGACACACCAAGACAAAACATAAACACATGCAAATGTAACACCCAAACACCCGGCTATTCTCGGCATCCATTTAAACACAAGCGTAGTCGAAACAAATATTCTCTATATGCCCAACATTATATTAAATCCAAAGATAAATCAATTGTGGCTGTGAGAGCTGGAGGTCTGGGTTTGATGGACGTGATAAATCTATATTAATGACAAGGGTCACTGCAAACACACCGTCCTACTACTCCCACAGCGCGTTTCTTCGCCCTGTTCCTCGCGTTCATTCAGATTTCTTTGCTCTTCCTCTGTGCATTCGCTCTTGTCTCTCTCTCTCTCTCTCTCTCTCTCTGCCTCTTTCGCTTTCGCGTCGGGTTGGTTGTATGTAGGGATCAACATGCATACAGTCATAAACTTGTATAAACACATATACAGGTAGGTAATTACGTACAGTATATGTATGAATTTTTTCTCTCTCTCTCTCTCTCTCTCTCTCTCTCTCTCTCTCTCTCTCTCTCTCTCTCTCTCTCTCTCTCTCTCTCTCTCTCTCTCTCTCTCTCGGCCTTGTGGTCTTTCGTGTCATATGGGAATCCCTGAATGTCGATTCAGTTAAACAAAATTGTTTCTTTGTGCATGACAATTCCCCTGCTACTGAACGTCTGTCTGTCCGTATTGATCATGCCTCCGCCTTCCCCCTCTCCGCCCCTCCCTCTCTCAAGCTCGCATGACGTACTCCATTATTGACGGTCTTCAATCTAATGAGTTGATAACAAGTTTTTTTATGTCCGGTCTAACATGCCACTCTAACGGCCGGTCCTTGCGTCCGGATACCGTTATTCCGATCTTAAGACTCCTCTTGATTTCCGTCTATTTCCTGAGCCTTTAATTTCTGGAAACCTAAGGAGATCTCCCTTTCTTTGCAAAATTAAAGGAAAGAACTGCCTGGCAAAAGTTCGGCATCCACAAAGGGTGTAGCGGCGGCCAGGCATGGCGTGCCACGGAGCCATTTTCTGAAGAATAGTAAGATAATGGTGCTAACTGGCGGAGCATCAAGGTGTCAGGTGGTGTTGGGAAGGGTCAGGTGCCCTGCCACCTCCTGCCACATAGATGCATGCCCTGAGAGAGGGGGAAGAGGGAATTTGACGTCGTTGCCAGCAGTGGAAGAAAAGATCTCAAGTATTGAGGAAAGGTTGGTAAGCGTGATTCTATGGTTAACAGAAAATAGAATCCTCTCCGGGTGTCGAGGCGGTAACTACAGCTGTCTTTTTATGAGGGAGCGTAATGGTAGCAACGTATGTGGTTAAGGTTTCGGCGATAGCAATAAAGAGTGCGGTGTAGGTAAAAGTGTTCGTGGCGTTAGTGCCGGAGGTGGCAACAATGGTTGTGGTTGCGTTAACGGAGGAGACATTAGTGGCAGAGGTAAGGGTGTCAGAGGCACGAATGAAGATGAGACCAGCAATTACAAAAAGTAGCAGTGACTATTACGGAAGAAATAGCAGCGAAACTAGTGGTTGAGGTGGCGGCGTGGCAACTGTGGTAGTGGTTGAGGTGGCGGCGGTGGTGGAGGCGGGGAGGGTCGATCCTGGCAGCACGTGGTTGAATTATGAGTGACAGGTATTGGTCCCCGAGCAGCCGATCCGCGCTGGTCCATCACTGTCAGACACCCCCACCGCGGCCCCGCCACGCCGCGGCCTCGGGAGGGGGGGGGGAGGCCGCTCCTGCTGTGGGACAGTGGGAGTGGATTGCTGTGGGACAGTGGTGCTTCCAGTAGTGTAGAGCAGTGGTCGTTTGTCGTAGGCTGTCGATAAATTAAAATGTTGTAAACCATCAGACTGAGCTTCTTTTTGTGAGGGGGTGAAGTAAAACACTACGAAGTGCCAGGTCGTCTGAGTTTAAAGACGCGCCAGTGTCTAGGCACAGCTTAACGAGAGAGGAGTAGGTGTAGTGAGGCGTCTCTCGGAAACCGCCTTGGGGCTCGGCAACCTTCGAGCGGCCGAAATCGGAAGCGTCCGTAGAGTGCTCACGAGAGGCCGTTCGATTGGGAGGCCGAGAAGTGAGTCTAGAAGGCATACAGAATTGAAGAGGGAAGCGCCTGATAACGGCGTCGAACCAAAAGACCAGAAAAAGAAGGGAATGAAAAAAAAAAATCGTCAAAATCGGATGTTCGGGAAGGTGAACTCGATAGGTCAGGCGTAGTAAACATGGTACTCGTATGAGCTGAGAAGATCAACAAGTTATAACAATCCCACAGAAGGTTTCAACAAACCAACAAAAAATACCCAGGGACAAATAATCACCCAAACATAAATACACATCCGTACACCAGCAGACACACACACACACACGCGCGCGCGCGCGCTTGAGTCTTCAAACCCGCCTGCCAAATATCCACACACGACCAATTTAAGAAACATTCTAGCAGTTCCCTACACCCTTTCTAAGTCGTAGGTAAACCGCAGTCAGAGTTATCAAACTCACGACAAACACACCGACCCTAAATATTGGATCATAAACATGTAGACAGGACATAAGTCGTAAAATCGAAGCCTTGATGTGCCATTTCCCAACAAATCAACCTTGTGTAATGACCCTAAATAACATCGTGGCCAGACCCGCACACGTCGCCAGGTCGAAGCTCAAGGAAACACTGCACTCGTCATCTGCAGGGAGAGGGGGAGAGGGGGAGAGAGGGGTAAAGGGGCGGTGTGTGTGTGTGTGTGTGTGTGTGTGTGTGTGTGTGTGTGTGTGTGTGTGTGTGTGTGTGTGTGTGTGTGTGTGTGTGTGTGTGTGTGTTTCTCTGTTACTCTCTCTCTCTCTCTCTTTCTGTTACTCTCTCTCTCTCTCTCTTTCTGTTACTCTCTCTCTCTCTCTCTCTCTCTCTCTCTCTCTCTCTCTCTCTCTCTCTCTCTCTCTCTCTCTCTCTCTCTCTCTCTCTCTCTCTCTCTCTGTGTGTGTGTGTGTGTATGTGTGTGTGTATGTCCTCACACAAACACACACACATATATATATATATACTCAAATTTACCGAACTAGATAAGCAAACGTAACAGGCAGGAGAGGACGCTAACGAGGTCACAGGTCAGTCAACTTGCGAAGAGGAACAGTGTCTTGAGCCCAACGGTTGGCATCTGCCCTGCGTTGAGGACTGAGCTGCGGCCTAGCATTCCTGACGAGTTTGCCTGCCTGCTTGCCTGCCTGCCTGCCACGGCTATGCAGTCATGCGAGTAACCACCTCCAACAGTTTGATGGATTACTTGACCTTTGCGAAGTGATAGAAACATGATCTCGGCGCGGCAAGAAGATGGCCGACCAAAATTGGCCAAAAAACGCTCGAGTCGTGAGTACAGTCACCCCGCCAGCGCCACCGTCAGGCGCCGTCAAATTGGAGGTTAAGACGGAGACACATTTAAATGAAATGTGCCCATCAATTACAACAAAAACATACACTCGAGCGAATAAAATAATAATAGCTCTGGAGGCAGTACATCACCATGGCTGACACTAGTCATTCTGACTAACATTCATTTTATGTAGCCGCGTAAATATATGCGATTCAATTTAAGTGCCACTTCATAAACTTATTTCTGACTTATTACCGTTCGCACTAAGTTTTTTGTCTCCACTTCCTTTGTATATTATGATAGTGTGTCGTTACTGTCGCATCAAAAGAGAATATAATCAGCAGATACCTCTGAAGTCACTAGACAGCAGGCACAGCTACGTAACAGCTATGGTGACTCGGCACATTGCCACAATTAGTCGTACTCAAAAATGCCTCGCATGACCGTAACGCCAAGGCAGGACTACTGCAAAGGGTCATCATTATTTCTTCTTTACGACTCAAGATTAATAGTCATTGAAGACACTACTTCACTGTCAGCGTCACCAACGGAGGTGTTTTAGGTGCGCGGCCACAAGGCGGCCCCTCCTCCTCCAGGCCGCTCCCTGCGAGAGGCGACGACGGTCGTGTAGTCGTCGGTCCGCCCGAGTCGAAGGCCTCACTCGGGGACGACGGCCAAAGAGGCTCCTTTTGGGGATTTCAGATTCATTTGGAGTGTAATTTGTCGTTGATATCGGGGCACGCATGAAAGATGGCGGGGCAAAATGCCTGTCCTGCCCCACGCCCCTCGGGCCGCCTCCATCGCTCACACGACAAATAAAACAAGTTAACGCTTGTGCTGGAGATCTCAGCCGCAAGGTGCCAAACTCACAAACACTCGGCAAACGACGGCAAACTATTTTACGATAGACATCACGTGAAAACAGCTTGCAATAAAGAAGGTGATAGTTCTATAAATCTACCCAAAATGTTTTCTGAAAGTACAAATACATGCCGAGCTCTTGTTGTGAGTTAGAGTAAGTAACGTCTGGAGCCTTTACAGTGCGTAGGACGAAATAAAGAACGGCTGTTCGGCTACGTATATCCACAAGAGAAATCTCAATGCGATAAAACGAACCGCAGTCAGTGAAAGTTCTCGGCGATATGTGCCTTCATAATGATTGTAAATATTCGCCCACTCAGTTAAGAGCCTCTAAAACACACAAAGGTTTGATTCACAAGGCTGTTATTGTCCCAGGTGTCTTATTTGCTCTAGATTTAAACGGCCTGAATATCGCACTGTTAAGACATGACTGGACGTCCAAAAGACGAACCTCGGACACGTTAGAATTCTGACGAAATGACCCTGGCAGCGACGCCGTGCCGGAGGACGCAAACATGAAGCAGCTGCAACGTCACGCACCCGAGACAGGGCTAAATCCTGCCACCATTTGCGTGTCATTTATAATTCGCAGACACTACAGTACCTTCAAAGAGCTCTGACAAAATGAAAGTGATACAGCGGTCGCATCCCATAACCTCTTAACTGTATCATGTATCGTAAAGTCTGTAACCCTTAGAGCCTCGCCGACTGTTTCCCAACCTCTCCTCTTTGGCTTCCCTCCCTCCCCCCTTCCTCCCTCCCTCCCTCACTCCAACTCTTCCTTTCGCTCCTCTTGCTTCCTTTCCTCTCTCCCCTCTATCCCCTTCGCTCCCTCTTGCTACCTTCTCTCTCTCACTCTTGCTTCCCTCCCTCCCCCCCTCCACTCTTGCCTTACAAAAAGGCGCAGCAGATATATCTCTGTCAAAAAGGGTGTCATTTTATCCTGTCTATAACTAATTGGAAAATCTTGCGTAACAGTATAATTCTGGCCGACACTGCACATATCGCGGTATACATTTCCGCCCTAACGGTCTATTTACGAGACGAACAACCGGCCATCTCGGGCACAAGTATCGTTCCCTTAAAACAAAACCTCGTTGTCCGAACTAAATAATCCATTTGTACAGGTCACACTTTGCGGCCGGCATAGGACGTGTAAATATACAGCGACGTAGAACCGGCCATTAATAGACACCCGCCAGAGAAGCAGGAACTGGATCATTCCCGATCTGTTTTTGCCATTTTTAACGTGTGTGAATTTGTACTCGTTCCTTTGGTATACACGCTTTTCGTTTAGCTGTTGATTTTTTTCTCTCTCTCTCTCTTTTTTATAAAGAACTGAATACGTTTGTCTTCTAGCATGTGTGCTTTCTTTCCCTTGAACTCACGAAAAAAAGAATATATATAAAAAAAAAGCCCTTTTATAAATAAAAATGATCTACTGACGAAATACCATACAAAATCAATTGGCATTTCCTTCCTCCTCCCTTCCTCTCTTCCTCCTCCGCTTTCTTCTCACTCCCACTCCTCGCTCTCGCCTCCTACCCCCCTTTCCTCCTCCTTACTAGACCCCTTAAATCTTACCTATTGTTACCAACTAAGTATCCCTCCCCTCGTCCGCACCCCGCTTCCCCCACCCCCTCCGCCCACTCCTACGCACGCCCACCGCCTTGTGATTGGTCGGCAAGGCTCATCAAGCGCGCAAACACTGCCATAAAAGACATCAATCCCCCGCATAATGGGTTCACCTGAATAACAAAAAAATACATCCTCAGCGAGAAAAATGCACAATAAATAGTAATCTCGCCTACCGCAGTAATGGCCGTAGTACGCGAAGGAGGTGTAGAAGGAGCCCAAGGGAAGGAGGAAGGGAGGGAGGGGGGGGGAAAGGGACAGGGAAGGAAGGGACGGAGGGAGGGAGGGAGGGAGGGGGGAGGAAATGGTGGGACGGAGAGAGGGAGGGAGGGAGGGGAAAGTAAATGATGGGACGGAAGGAGGGGAAGAAAGGAATTGAAAGAGAGAGATGGGGTGAAAGAAATGAAGGGAAGGAGTGGGATGGGGCAGAAAGGGTGAAACGGAACGGAGAATGAGTAGAAGAGGAATGATGGATGGAAGAAGGCAGAATGAACGATAAAAAAAAGAAATAACTATAAACAAGCAAAAAATCAGGACATTAAATAAAAAAATGCCTTAAAATTAAAGAAAACGAGAGAGACCGAAGTGCTCGAATCCACAGAAAACGAGGTGTTCAAAGGCAGGCATAGGATACGGACACGACGCCAAAGGAAGTGGCTTTTGCTACTGATCCATTGTTATTCCCCGCCTTAATATACAACAACTTATGTTCTAATATGCTGTAACTTACGGTACCGGGGGATATTTTTAGTCCTGCGGTATATCGTCTGCTCTGCCCCTCCCCCCCCCTCCCCACATTCTATCTCCTCACTTCCCTGACTCCCCTTTTTTATCAATCTCCTCCTTCCTCCTCCCTCATTCCCTTCTTCAACCCCCTCCCACCCCCACCCCCCTAACGCCCACTGCTCCTCCCCGGTTCAAAGGGTGCGAGGCCACCATGGCTTTACGTGACACCTCCCCTCCCCTCCCCTCCTCTCTCCCTTCCCCCATTACCGCCCGTCTCCCCCTCTCCCTTCCCCCACTAAAGCCCCCTTCCCCTTCCCCTTCCCCCCACAAACACCCCCCGCCCCTCGCCCTCCGTCAGCCACCATCACCCCACGTCGACTTTTCATACACTCCCCTGCGATCGTAAATTCCCTGACGCTATTAATAAGTCTACTGACCCCGAGCAGCTGATGGAGTGGGCTAGTTACTCGCTCGTAGACGCAAGGTAGATCGGCGGCGGAGAGGCGTAGGCTCGGGCGAGGCAAGGGGGGAGAGAGGGAAGAAAAAGAAGGAAGGAAGTAAGAAGGGTGAAGGAAGGATAGATAGGAGGAAAGAAGGAAGGGTAGGGAGGGGGAAGAAGGGGAAAGGAAGGATTGGAAGGAAGAGGAAAATACGGAGAAGGAGAAGGAAGGAGGAAAGAAGTAGGGAGGAAGGGTAGGGAGGTGGGGGAGGTGGAGCCAAGAGAGGGATAGAGAAAAGGAGGATCAAGGACAAAAAAAGGCAAAATATAGAGAGAGGGATGATGGGAGAGAGAGAAGAGGGATAAGGAAAAGGGAAAAATGATGGAGAAGAAGTAAGGAAGGAAGAGTAAGTGGAGAGAAAAAGAAAAGACAGGCATAGAAAGTTAGGAGGATAAGGAAAGACGAAGGGAGGAAGGGGAAAATGAAGAAAAATAAGAACAAGAGCCATTAGCAAGGGTCGGACATTCTGCAAGTTCTTGAGGTAAATGAACTTCCTTGAGTCTTGACTCAGCGAGTAGCTTATGAGTGAGTGGGCGGGTGGGCGGGCGGGTGGGTGAGTGCGTGGGTGGCTGTTGGGGTAAGTGAGGGGGGGTACTGATGAGGCCGATTTAGGATTAGGTAAAACAGCAAAGAAAGAAGGGCTTTCGCGAGCCGCCCTCCCCACGATGAGAATAAAGGGTTAAATTTATGATATATCAAAACTGTCAGTTCCGTAATAAATAATTTTGACATGTGATACACGGGCGTGACGGCGATGCCTGCACCGCGCGAAGCCCTGTCCGGTTCATCGGTTCTTGCCGGACGGTTCACTGGTTCACCGTTGATATTGGAGCACACGTCCGTGCTGGCCCTTGTTCCCAGCTGTCCATATTCCATATTTTCTCTAGGTTAGAATATGAATACTTTATGTGTGTGTGTGTGTGTGTGTGTGTGTGTGTGTGTGTGTGTGTGTGTGTGTGTGTGTGTGTGTGTGTGTGTGTGTGTGTGTGTGTGTGTGTGTGTGTGTGTGTGTGTGTGTGTGTATGTATGTGTGTGTGTGTGTGTGTGTGCGTGTGTGTGTATGTGTTCGTGTGCGTGTGCGTGTGCGTGTGTGTTTGTGTTTGTATACACTTCTGAATAAAAGATAAAAATCCTTCCCTCGTTCCCTTTCCTTTCCCTGTCCTTTCCCGCTTTCTCCGCTTCGCCTCCTTCATTCATCCTTCAGCATTCAGTCTTTCGTCATGGTTCTCCCTCTCCCTCTCCCTCTCCTCAGCCTCCTCATATCATTTATTCACTGCTTGGCTCTCGTCTTTCCTCGACTGCGCAAACAATCCAGCGTCCGCATCCGCTCCTCCCCGCCCGCTCTTTATCTGCCCGCACTTCCCTGTCATTCTCTAGGTGTGTGTCTCTACCTATCCCTGTCTCTCCCTACACCCACTCCGATTGCTTCCCGTCTCTCTCTCTTCTCTCTTCTCTCTTCTCTCTCCTCTCTCCTCTCTTCTCTTTCCTCTCTCCTCTCTCCCCTATCCCCCTCTCCACCTACACGCCGCGTGCAGAGCCGTTGAGCCATCTTTCCCATTCATCATCTTTTCACATACTCCCTTCGTGGCGTCAAAAGTGCGCTTGATACGGTGCCGGACTCCAATCTTCGTCGCCCCCTGGAAGCCAGATGGCCGGCCTGAGCCACCGGGGCTCGACGGACTTGCACAATAGAGAAATTGTTGGAGATCGTCTCCGGGAGCGCGTCTCTTCTCTTTTCCATAACTGACATCTGGTAAAACGTTTCGAACGTGTGATAAAAATGACGCGCGGAATATTGGCGTATTGTTCTCTCCTAACGGAATTCGAAGATAAAATAAACGTCTGGATAAACATGGAAAATGACACAGGATGGGTTTCGTCCATAATTCCCTAGTCAGCTTATCCAGCCCGAGGTGACTGTCGAGCAGAAGGTAAACAAAAAGTGTTCTCTGAGCTGGATGGCTGGCGACGGCTAAACATCTCTCAGCCACATAACAAACGACTGACAAGAAGCGTAAACGCGCGGTGGCGAGGCATCTTACGCGACCAACTCGCTTCTTGCCAACACTCCACTTAATCCCTATTTGCTCAGGTCTTTCCCAGAACGAGGATGTCTATTAAGGTGCGAAGAGTAAATGTAATGACTTTCGTCTTCATATAAATGCATCAAGTCATTCAATGTTTTTCGCGACACAACTTATGCAGTGCTAATGACCCGAGAGCAAAGGTGAGAGGAATTAGCATTTGGTCGTGGGTGGGTGGCAGCGAGGTGATGGGTGGATGGCAGATGGGTTGAGGTGGGTGGCAGTCGGGCGGTGGGTGGGCGGGCGGCGGACAGGACCCCAGATGGGGCTGGCTCCATCACCCCAGCTGGGTGGGCGTCCCAGCGGGGGAGATGTGCAGTTTATGCCATCCATCAGGTCCTGTCCAAATATTAGTACAGGCACCACGGCCATCTTGCAAGCCAAGTACACAGGGATCCACAGGGCCATCACAAATGTACAGATTAACTGCTGATAGTAAGGAAGCAGCAGGAGGTGAGAGTGACCTGCTGGGAACCGCCTGCTGATGCCCCGACTCTACCTGCTGCCATGGCACTGCTACCTTTGCCCTTGCTACTCATGGCCATGGAAGGCCAGACCATGAATTCAAGAGGTCACTCTCCATCATCTATGACGTCAAATACCTCAAATTCATGCGACCGATAGTAGGAAATATCTTGCCCTAGTTATAGCCTACTATCGCCAAGCACATAGGACGGTCAGCGTTCTAAAGACAAGGCGAGCAAGTGGCCATGCGATGTGTGTTGATTTATTAGAGATACGCCAGTGTTTGGTAATCCTGTGGGCAAACTATGGAGTTGATAAATGAACAGGCAAACGGAGATGATGGGAGCTGATAACAATGATGGCAGCGATGATAACCGAGATGCTTAGGAGGAGGCTAACTGACGCGGGCTGGTAGTAGTGGTTCAGTTGGTAATAGCAGTGATTTGTGGCTAAAATCGATGGCAGTGGTGATGGTGGTGGCGCTGGATCACCAAGTCCATCAAGGTAGTGACGGCCTGAGTGATAACACACCAACATAAATCATCAGAGACACGTCACACTTTTTCCTTAGCTCGCGCCACGGGGCCTGATCCTGCGATAATTGTTGGAACCTCCGAGGCGCCATGGCCACACTTGGGAGAAACGCGGGAGGGGGAAGGAATGGTGCCGGGACAGGGGTAGGGGGAAGGATCCTGAAGGGGGGAAGCTGGATAGGATGAGGGGAAAGGGAGAGGGGAGAATAGAGAAGAAAAGGGAGGAGAGAAAACAGGAGGGGAAAGATTTTTTTTTTAATGAAGAAGAAAAGAGACGTAATGAAAAAGAAAAAGAAAAAAAAGAGAAGGGGAAATAAAATAAGATGAAGAAGTCAAAGGTGCATTTAAGAATATTAGAGAAATGCTAACAATGAATCATGGCACAGACACTGGTTAGTCTTGCGGCAAGAGAAGGAAAGAGGATATGATAAAACGGATTTGATTAAATAACGAATTAAAAAAAGATTCCGAAATGAGCAAGTTGCGGCCTCATCTGCCTGGCCAGCGATGATGATGGCCGCAGAGAGTCGGGCCAGGCGGTAGATGAGGCCATGGCGTGGTGTGGGACGGGATGGCCAGGGCGGGGGCGGGGGGGGGTGCGTCTATGAGGTGGTGGTAATCATACATTTGCGTTTAGTGGAGGTTCAAGAAGGTGAGGTTTAATGGAGGCTTCCGAAGATACCCTCCCTTATTACACGCTGAATTAGTACCAGCAATGAGTGATCTAGCCTACAATGATTACACACATCATCGATTCAATAACAACCTTTACGTGCTTTAGCCCTTAGCCCTATAATAACCCAAGAAAATCGCACATGAACTTCCCATTCATAACCCGTTCGGAAGTTTGTTTACATACGCAAAAAACACCTGGTCGCGGGACGCCACCGCCCGCGCTCGCCCGCAACGCCCACGGATCTCGACCGAGGGTGGAATCCGGCGGGGCGTCTCGGTGTCAGCGGAGCCCGACCGACCTTCGCTGGCTATTGACAGCGAAACATATAAATCCCGGCTATGTATTATTAGTACCAATAATTTAGAGTGTGATAGCGAGAGACATTCATTTATATCCGTAATCATTATGATCGCAATGGAGCGGAAATGCCTTGTGACGGATGCTTCCTCCCGCATCAGGTCCGCGACACGTCAGCCGCTAGATCCGCCGACGGCGTGCGCGGAACGACGGCCGCCAAGCCGCTCGTTATGCACGGAAAGTGTTTCTGCCAATCTAGGTGACCCCCTCGCCACTCTTGCTACCTCCTCTACGTCTAATTAAAAGCTGAGCGGCAATTAAATGGCCAGGAATTTGTACATGAAATGTCTGAGGCTCATTATTATAGTGAAATTATTAATATATGCTATTAACGAGTAATTTATACAAATAATGTCTGCCTTTGATTTATTTGACACAACTCAAGATTCAAGAATTCAATCTCATCCACTGCGGACCCTGTCGTATCGATTTCCAAATGAATTTGGATTCCAGTAATAAAATCTCACTATTGCAGTACCTGTGAAAATATATTTGCATCTGCATTTCCGCCAGCGATCCGTCGTCGGCTGAGCTGTCCTTTTCCGTTTGCTTTGCGTGACGTTTGCGTAAATTAAAAAATATTCTCAGCATGTTCGCCGTCATCCCGCGACCAGGTGGAGCGCCCTCGGCCTACACTAGGCGCCCACTGAACAAACACATAACAGTGCGGTTATATATAATTCTGGCAGCTACATGATGAATTGTTCCGCCTTTGTGCAGAACCGCCGGACATGAATGAACTGCGGAACGTGACGCCTTAACCTCGGAACGTACGAAGCTGTAGAAGGTGACGAAACAAGACTATTGGCCCTGTTCCTTGATTTATGTCTCTTGACACACTACGCCCACAAGAGAGGCTTAACCTTTCCTTCCCGAGGTCTCACGTTATGACCCTTGCGGCTGGGGAGAGTAGAGGCTATTTTGGGCGAATGAGAGGGCGGTAGGGTGGTCGAAGTGTGCGGGAGAGGGGGGTGCCTGGTGAATGCATTTGGTCATTAATTTTTCATCGCAGGACACATGATGCGGCCGTCAAACAGTCAGAAGGGCCTGGGTTGCTCTCCCTCACGCCGACCCAACAGCTGTTACCACCAGCTTCTCGGTGGCTCTTCGACGGACGTTCCCCGACTCCCTCCTCGCCCGCTCCTCATTGCCAGAACACTCAAACTTTTGCGAGATCATTTCGCTTGCTATTTGCCTTTCCCCGGACTGGTTCTTCTTCTTTCTTTCCCGCTATTCTGTCTGACAAAAATAACGTGCATGCAATACAAATCACAGACAAAGTACATGTTTTGCAATACAGCTCTGTACAATTATCTCCGATAAAGATTTATGTACCGTAAAGCATCCTCAACTCGACTTGTAAAGATAAATGTCCTTTTAGACTGCATAATCTATTTGTCCATGTAATTACAGCTTGCAACAGTAACATCTAGTGCCATGAGCGGATGAGGGCAGGTGTATGCGACGTATTGAAGGGTTAAGCCATTACTAAAGCGTTGTCTAGACAATGTGTGATAACTTCCTCCTTCATTACTTTCTGCCGGACACTAATTTGGAAGTCAAACACGATTGTCCTCCACCATTAAGACTTCAAACAAATGCATATAAATGAGTCATAAATAGTCTAGCAGGTAGACTTACTCTCCGACCTAATGAAGGAAAAGTTAAGTGTGTGGGAGCCCTGAAAAACGCTGTCGGTTCGGAAATCTTGAATATGACAGGAGGCATAAACGCGGAACATGTATATATATTCGGGTGATTAATGAGGCGCGCCTCCAAGCTGACCATGATGAACTCTCTTCTCGAGGTCGACTTCATTACAGCGGTTTGCGAATAATGTCTAATGGGAGCTAGAATGTCTGGACCAGCTGGAGGCGAAACAGCTGACCAGTCTATGGCGGGAGCGTTTGAAAATGGCGCGCGGGGGAAGGCATCCATCACCATGTCACCGTCTGCAAGCAACCCCAGCATGAGGCCATTTCCAACACACATTTGGAGGATTTTTCCCCCGTAGTTAATTATAGTTTTGGACACAAATGGCTGAAACGAAAACAGTGGGCATTGTTATGTGTTCAGGATGTTGGCAAGGAGACGAAGGTTCATTGTGCTGGGGATCAGTATGCAAACTTTGAATGTTTGATCACTCCTCATATATCAGCTACACTAGACGTTCACGATCTTGCGCTCAATAGAAAAGTTGCAAATCTATTGTTGAATATTTTAAATGTAAAATTAATGCCGTGTTCTGACTCCATCGAGTAAATGTCAACGATCTTTCAGTTTGCAAGTCCATTACTATTTAAACACAAAATGACCAAAAGAAAATCACACACTTGGCTTAGTCAGCATTAAGAAAAATATACATCACTTACCTTCCATCCTTTGCCATAAAAAATACGAAGACACATTTACACACTTCCCACTGAATTGTAAAACTTTTTCTTTTCGCGTAGTAAATATATATCAATCGAACACGGTCAAAGGAAAACACACAATTCCCCCTTTCAAATTTGTAGAAGGTTCAACCGGCATTTCCCAAAGTCCCATCGACGAGTCCCGGCCATAAGGAACGACGTCGATGTCAAGTGATTTGTAGGATCCTAGCTGAGGGACCTGCCCAAAAAGTTTTTATCTCCTGAACGCAAGCCATTTTCGCCGCTGTTAATACCTCCAATAAGGTTGTTCTATAGGCTTAGACCCGGCCCTTCCACGTCACTCACTCTGCTTGTAATATATTATCCTGCTCTTCGACCAAACCGCTCGGAAACGGCACAAAACTGCATCAATATAAAACGGCTACACGAAAAAATGTTTCCAGGGAATATTACCTATCAATAACCGAATGTTCAAAAAGCGTTTGCAAAACTGTGAGAGAATCCGTCTCTCGCACTGTTGCGTAGCACAGCCTTTTGTCAAAGAACTTGTTCACAATCGACTCTGTAAAACGTGTCAGAAATCTTCATAACAATACAGGGATTTTTCTTTTACATAGCTTACAAATTCTTCAATGCAAATAAATATAAAAGCTTCCACTGATGACATGCACAGGCTATCGGAGTATTACCAACAATTAATAATGATTCTATTAAAGTGATAATGGGAAATAATGGTGAATTAAGGACATTTGTGAGCAGTGTCCCCGTCCCCGGGGCGGGTCGGGGCGGACCGGCCCTGGCTAAGCGGCGAGCCGTCAGTGCGGGCCACCCTGCTATTGAAGCCACATTAGATTTACGGCTAACCTTTCGACCCGGGATATCTGATGGTGGGGCCGCGACAGTGGTAACTGCCGTTGGGTAATAAGGGTTATTTTCACACTTTTGCCAGCAGGACACAAACCTTTAAGTTAGTTTGTGGTCTGTCTTGTTCTTACTTTCAGTTCGTTGTATATACCCCTGCAGCTTATCCCATTTATTCCCACAGGTTACCCTATTTATCCAAACACTTTAACCCATTTAACCGGACACATTCATTCCCTTCCGACAGTTTACACCGGCCTAGGTCGCCAGGACACCGCATAGGCCTAAGACGACCCTGGGAGCAAGCACGAGTAAGACGTCAGTACTTTTACCCAACAACCCCCGAAGAGGACGAATCAAAAGCTCCCGATAAATCAGTTTAATCTAGCGGGATGTATATTTATACGATTCCCGGCCATCAGAAATCCGTGATATATATCTCCGGGACCTCGAGGAGACCTGGCATCCGCGGGGCCATCGCTCCTGTTGTGTTTCGGAAGGGAAATTTATTGGCGACATTACTGTTCCTTTCTTCCTTATGACGAACGGGGCCCGTGACGTTCTGCTGCCATAAATTCGTGAAAGGTCCCCGTCACATCTGGAGCCATT
>NW_028234411.1:13788407-13790907 GCF_977035675.1 Penaeus japonicus
ATGTATGTATATGTATGTATTTATGTATATATGTATATATATATATATATATATATATATATATATATATATACATATATGTATACATATATATGTATACACATATATATACATATATATATACATACACACACACATATATATATATATATATATATATATATATATATATATATATATATATATATATATATATCCCCGGCCTATTATTTCAGGACTTCTATTTTCCTAAGCCTGCCACCATTCCTTCCTTCCTCCTTCTTCCCTCACACCACATTACCCTCCCCTCGCTTCCCCCTCGAAGAAACCACAACTCCCCTCTGTTTCTCAACAACTGCCAATCCCCCTCACACCTCACCTTCCTCCGCCGCGCAATGGCACCCTCCCCTCCTTCCCCTCCTTCCCCTCCTTCCCCTCCTTCCCCTCTTCGCTGTGGTCAGAGCGGGCGTTGTGGGGAGAGGGGGTGGGTGAGGGGGAGGGGCGGAGGGGGGCGGGGTACTCGAAGCAGCAGCAGCAGCACCTCGCGGGTCCTCGGGCGCGCTCGCTAGATTGAAATGTTTAACCCTCGCTGGGCAGGTACCGCTGATGGGCGAGGCAATACCTGTCATTCCGGCCGCAAATGGAGAATTGCTGTTTTCGCAATATGATTAGGATCAACGTCATTCTTTCTGCGTTTCTTGGATGCCTCAACTTTCCATTCCAATCTAGCATTCTTTTTTTCTCTTTCCTGCGGCAAGTCTGAGGACGAGTTATTCGGCGCGGTTCCCTCCCCGCGTTGCGCAACATGCCACCGTCCACGACAGGGCAGTAACGAACGGTGACTTTGACTTACTAGTCATGCATGTTGCCCACGACCAAAATGCTGGTCGCATGATCTTCATGTCGTCCGAGTGTATCAGCTACTTGTTTCGAAAGAACCGTGTAACAATTATAGAATAACAATGAGACGAGTTAGAATAAAGAAAACATCAGAAATTGTCTTTTGAAAGAGATGTTAACGTATAATGTATCGTCTTGAGAGGCAGTTACCACATAACCAAAAATACTGGAATTCCTCAAAAGTAAGAAGTGTTTCCCTTTTTCGAAGGGTCGGCGTAGGAGTGAAGAGCCAACAGATGCGAGTTGAGGGCAGCGGTGAAGGGCTGACAGATGTGAACGAAGGGCAGGTGGTTTCATGGGACGTACGGGAAGTCATATATTCTAAGACGGTGACGCTTGAACCACAGGAAGCCGTATTTTTGTAAGTTCATTATACTGACCCTTAAAATTAATGTTACGGGGCACTTGGCATGACCAGCGCCATGATAAAACGGTACAAGGAAGAGGGAAAAAAAAACGAAAAGCAACAAACGATTTTCAAATTCCCGGGTGGGTCGAACGTTTTGTATTCCCGATTACTATTCCCTGTTTTCCTCTAAGATCCTACCGACGCAGCTGACTTTAACCAACTCACAGACACAATACTCTAGCGACACGTCTGGCCACTTAGTTCCTCGCTACAACTGCTCTCGTCCCCTATGCAGAGTCCCGCTTCCCTTCACCCACTACCTTATATGGGAATATCAAATCGCTATATGCAATACTAATCAGCGCTGTCGTATATGGAAGAAATGCCTGTCTAACATGAGATGTATTACTTCAATCTGTGTGGATATTTGTAAATCACTGTATACATATACTTGAAGACTGTACATCTCAAAATCCATAAATGCAACTAAATGAATTTCAATTAACCTTAAATTTCGGCCCCATCCATACTTATTTTCTCGCAGTCTGCCCTTTTCCCCTTCGCCTGCGCCCTTACGGAAACCCTCTCGCTCGCCCGTCACCAAGCTCCTCTTCCTATAACTCTCACCATCGCTCAACTTACACAACTTTAGTCAGCGTCGTGACTCAGAAAGATGTCCATAATCTCCTCACTCTCTCTTCCACCCCCTGCCCACTAACCCCTGGCCGCAGGACCCGGAGGTTTCACAGAACCCCTTGTGCAGCCTCCAACGTGACCCGACCTTTGTGGGCACTAATGCACTCGCGAATGCATGAGCGTGCTTGACGGCTGCGAGTGCCATGAGATAACATCTTGGGATGCTGGGTGAGTATCCATCACTATGCCACCATCCTTTGCCAGAGATCGTGTACGTGAGAAGGGGTGCGCTGGGGGTGGGGGGAGACAGGGTCGCTTCAGGTGATCGAGTACAGATTTAGAAACATGAATTACAGAGCACCTGCGATAAGTATATTTCATGTGTTACCCTAAGCGATAATTATGTATATTAATTAATTTAGCATATGTCGCAGCTAATAATCTCAGTTTCTAACCAGTATCGTCGAGAAATCATTGCATATCCGAAACAGGAAAACATTTCCTGATTGCACGAGAGAAAAGGAGAAAAATCGAGAGCCCTCTGACGATGCCTGTGCCTTAGCCATCTCTCTAGCACGACTCACCGAGGGAAAATCAGGATGAAAATGCAATTCGAGAAGAAAGGGAGAAAAAACA
>NW_028234411.1:13800907-13815907 GCF_977035675.1 Penaeus japonicus
AGGGGTCGAGGGGGCAGACCTACTTTTGCTGAGGGGAAATAAAGATAGAAGAATGAAAGAATGAGGGAAAAAGAAGATGCAGGAATGCTAGGGAGCCACTTAAAGAGCGTTGAAAGTGGATGTGACGACGCCTTTGACACGGCCGAGATGAGAATAGAGACGAAAATGGGATGTTTGGAGGAGCGGCAGCAGCCTGTGCAGTGGAAATAACTCTTGACATATTGAAACCTGATTACCGCTGCCAATCGTCGCTGCCACGTGTCTCGATGAGGAAAAAAGTGCTCCTTTTCCCTCGTCACTTCCCCTCACGTACTCTGCTCGGCGGTACGGCTGCCATGCACTGGAGGGGGGGGGGCACGGGGGGCCCAGGTGCAGAGGAGGAGCGAGAGTGTGGGCACGAGACAATGACGGGAGCAGGTGGGCTCGCCAGAGACACGCACTAATCACAAAGCTCCCACTAAAATGGACGTCCGCCGCATTCTTGTCGACTTGGAGCTGTTTCCTCGAGATGGCGCAAATATAGCCTTCTTCACTCACCGTCTTATCAACTCGGCGACGATTCTTCGCATGAACTGTAAAATGTCGAATTCTTGTGATAGTATTTTATTTATTTATTTTTTTTTCTCTCTGTTCCTCGCTGATACGATTTCTGTGAATGTCGGGACTCCCACTCCGTCTAAATCGAGAAGGATCGCTAAATCACCATCAGCGCTCAAGTAAACAGCTAAATCAGAACTAATCCTTGAAAAAATCCAATCAGTCACCCGACAATACCTGAGTCAAGTCGAAGTAGGAAGCGGAGAGCAGAGTGCCAGCTAGGATATTTAGGCACTTTACGAGTAAGGAGTTGGCACTGCCGGGGGTGACGGGGTGACGGCCTGACGGACCCCAGCTGCTGCTCTGTACCCCCCCCCCACCACCCACCCCTGTTTCAGGCACCACCTCGTCAATATCCGACTTGTATAACAACCCCCCATAACTGCCTTTACAAACCCATGGCCTCCGCGCCTTATAAAGTCACTGGAACAGGTTTCCCGGAGCTACAAACTTCCTGAGTTATGATTCATAAAATGTACGGTTATATCAAGTATAAATATGTTCCTTGCGTCAGGCTTGCTCTGGGTGCCATCTGTCTCTGTGCACGTGAGATGTACATTTTGTCAAGCTTTAGAACTCGAAATTATATCTGAACACGCGCCATCCGATATTGGTCATTCTTAGACTCATACCGTGACCAATACTAAGGTATTGAATTTCTATTTACATGTATACTTATCTATATCTCACAAATGCTGAAAGTACATATGATATATATATATATATATATATATATATATATATATATATATATATATATATATATGTGTGTGTGTGTGTGTGTGTGTGTGTGTGTGTGTGTGTGTGTGTGTGTGTGTGTGTGTGTGTGTGTGTATGTGTGTGTGTGTGTGACAAAAAAAGAGGAAATCCGGCGTCACAAACCTGAAGACGTTTCCCATTTCGACGAGCTTCTGCTTAAATCAACATTCTCAGGTATCAGCAAAGACAACACAACTAAGATGAAAAGGTTATCTAAAGGTTACGCCAAAAAAGTTAAGCGAGGAGTGAAATCTTAAAGGAAGGGAAGAGAATCTATACAAAGAAGAGAAAAACAAAACATAAAAAACAAGAGACGTGTACAGGTCAAAGGGAAGCCTGGGATGAAGATTCAACAACTCAGAGGTAAATTTGGCCCGAGATGTCAGCTTTTTCCCCAACATGACAAAGTACACGCACGCGACACGAGCCGTCAGCAGCGGCAGCCTCGCGCCCCGCGCCCTCCGCACAGGAATCTCTCCCCCTCGAGGCTGCAGAGCCACGACCTCCTTGGCCAAAGCAAGCATGATGTACACGAAGGTACCACGCGGCGCCCAAAGACCTCGTGACGGGGATCAAAGGTGTGCTAAAGCATGCACGCTGTACCTGGCTGGCTGCTGGTGAGGAACGCGGCCGGGGAGCACCTGTGGCCGCGTGGTCGTATCGTCTACGACTTTCCGATCTTCCTTAGCTCCTCGAAATTCGCTTAACGATCTACCTAACCCCTTCCAGATTAGTGAAAGACGGGGCTCACATCTGCCCGCAATCACTTCCGCAATCTGTTTCCTGTTCTAACAGAGGAGGTGACAGCGCCCACGGACTGAAACAAGGACGAGCGCGCACAGCTCTCCTGCCTGTAGCCTTGTGACATTTTTGGATTAAAAGATGCACTGTCAATAACGTGCCTCCTCCGCGGGTCATTACCCACTCTGATCTTTCGACTCCGAAGAAGACAAAGGCAGGTAAGATTATGATATGTTTCAGACCCGAAGTTGTGCTGCAGAAGCAAACACACGCGTGAAGTAATGAGTAGGAGGTGGAAATAAACACGGCATTGCCAGCCTCAAACAATGCTTTTAAGTCTTAAAAATTCTTCTATGACATGTGCTAAGGATAACGTATCTCTTTCACTATTTCTCTTAAAATAGGAAGCGGAGTAAATTCTTCCTGCGTTGCCGCACGCCAACGCAGTTAAACTTAGCCTTAGTTTTCTAGTTGTTATTTATTTATATATCGACGTATTTTTTTTCTTCACGTGCCCCGGAGTCTCGCTGTTAGCCAAAGCGCCTCGCTCTCACATTCACGCGCACGAGATTCGGCTCCTTGATTGAAATTTGATCACAGGCAATTTGGCGCTTAAGCTGAGAGAACGAAAATCACGAACTCAGCAAAGCACTGCAACAGCAGACAACAGCCAAGTTTAAACTCTTCGACCTGTATCAACATCCCTACTTCCGCATACGCTAAGAGCCCATACTTCCGCCCACGCCCGGACCTGCACCTTCAGGGGAAGGGTGACGTAATAACCCCCCTGGTCCCTCCTCCTCCTCCTCCTCCTCCTCCTCCTCCTCCACTTCCTCGGCCTCCACAAAGGAAGATCTCCCCCGAGGTATTGCTTACTCGATTAATTCTGGAATATCTACTTTAATCAAGTTTAATGTGGCAGGTTATCATGGGATATGATGGACGGCTGCAGGCTGTCAACGCGGTTTACTATGCGCTATGGCTGGGGAGATACATCATAGCGCTATCAGAGCTAGGATCAACACCAAAGATAGCTTCCCCCACCCCCTCCCCGCCACACCTCTCCTCCCGATTTACTCCCCTCCCTCCCCCGCCCCCCCGTTACACCTCCCCTCCCCGATTTACTCTCCTCCCTCCCCCGCTCCCCCGCTCCCCCGCCAACTCCCCTCCGCGGAACGTACGTCATACGCCCCGAACGCAACACCCCGCGATCTCCATATCCTCTTGCCATCAGGGGAGGAGGAGCAGCAGTAGCCCCGTCGCCGCTGCCTCCTCCGCCGGGCGCTAGTATATGACTCTTGTCTCAGCCTTCAGACCCATCAGGCTCGCGGGATGATCACATCGGGCCACCCGCTGCAGCATCCCGATCTCAATCATCAACACATGCATCATCTCGCTATCTGGCCGCAGCATCTCCTCCGGTGCGACTGCCGCTTCCCGTCTCTCGTAACACCGTCAGTCAGTAAGATATCACATCGGCAGACCCAGCAGCGATCTGACAGAGATAACAGAGAGGCGGTGAAGTTCTCAGCTTCACCCGTTCGCGAGCTATGGTCAGGGGCAGTTTGCGATACATATTGAACGTGCAATATGCACGGACCCCCTGCGTGCGTGGGGTGGGAGGGCTATCGCTGTGGCGGCGATGAGCGAGGGTCGCGTGCTTGAGTGCGTGTACACGTGAGCGCGAGTATGAGTGAGGTTGATGTGAGCATGAATGAATATGATAATGAGTCATGAATGAGAGTGTGAGATTCTATTTTTTCTTGTGTGTGTGTGTGTGTGTGTGTGTGTGTGTGTGTGTGTGTGTGTGTGTGTGTGTGTGTGTGTGTGTGTGTGTGTGTGTGTGTGTGTGTGTGTGTGTGTGATCCTCAACGCCCTTTAAAGTCACGCGTGCAGAGCAAGGGGAGCAAGGGCGTGAGGGCGCGGGGGAAGGCGGCGGGGCGGGGTCATCTCCTGTATTACCGCCGCATAAAACCTACATCAGCGCAGCGTGGAGTACTTCCGGCGGATGATGGATGGCGCGGCGAAGGTCGCATGCACGAGCGAGGGCGACGTGCATGTCTTCCGGCGAGGTGCCTTGTCTTCGGCGCTCCTTGTCCGTCTCAAGGGCTGGCTAAAATGAGTCACCCATACTTAATTCTAATTAGACAGTAATGAAAAACATTAATAAGGCCGATTAAAGATATATACCAGGTGTTTAGCTCCATAAGTGTCGCCAATCACAGTCGCTCTTCAACCAAGAGTTTTCTCTCCGCCAATCCAACAACGCCAGGGCGACGCATTGCAAGTGTGGCCTTCCTCTCGAGGCCACACTTGAAAAATTCACGTCGTTAAAAAAAAGAGAAAAAAAAACACATTTCCCAAAACATAGAAATATTCTCAGGACACATCTATTCAAATAAAAATAACAAAAACGAGAACAGTTTTAGAAATAAAACCGATATCAGTGTGCATGATTTTCAATATGCAATAGTAGTAAGCATAATAATAACAGCAGAAACAACAGTATTAATAATGATCCTGATAATGATAATAATATTAATAATAATAATAATAATAAATATAATAATCATATAAATAATAATAACAATATCAATAATAATAATAATAATAATAAACTTATAAAATAATAATAATATCAATAATAAAAATAATAACAATAAAAATGATGGCAATAACAATAATTATAACGAGTATGATGATCATGATAATGATAATAATGATTATATAATGATAATGATAATGATAGTGATAATGATAATGGTAATGATGATGATAATAATAATGATGATGATAATGATAATAATAATAATAATAATAATAATAATAATAATAATAATAATAACAATAATAATGATAATAATAAAAACAATAACAAAAATAGCAACAATAATAATGATAATGATAAAAAACAATAACAAAAATAGCAACAACAATAATAATAATGATAAAAAATAATAATCATCATCATAATAATAATAACAATAATGATAATAATAATAACAACAACAACAACAATAATGACAAACAATTATTATAATATTAATAGTAATAATGATAATAATAATAGTAGTAGTAGTAGCAGCAGTAGTAGTAGTAGTAGTTGTAGTTGTGTTTTTGTAGTAGTAGTAGAAGAAGAAGTAGAAGTAGAAGTAGAAGTAGTAGTACTACTACTAATAATAATAACGATAAACAATAGTAACAATAATAGATAAATAATAATACTGATAATAATGACAATGATAATGAAAATAATGAGAATAATGATGAGAATAATCATTATAATAATAAGAAAAATGATACTGATAATAATTACAAGAGAATACTCCAAAGGCTCTCATGTAAAGCGCACGGAAGAGAACACAAACACGCTCAGCACATGGGTCCCACACCTGATGTATGTAGTCATATGTTTATCCTAATGACTAACTCTTGCCTTTGACGTATAGCCACGCAAACCACTCAAACGCGATCATACAATGAAAACACGCCTCATGTCCTCACGCAAGCAAATACATGTGTCCGCACTGCTGTTGGCGACTTTGTCTTGCACACATACACACGCGGCTGTTGATACCTAGTATACACACCACATAAATAGCCCGACCTGCAATTGCCACCCATGCACACCCTTTGGTACCTTGTTCCTGTACAACTACGCGTCGCGTCTTATGTCAGACTCTGGAATTGGAGAAAGCTGTGGTGGCATGATACCTGACGTAACCTTCAGTTAAGTCGTGGCGTTATGACACAGTGGCGCAACACCGGAAGAGGGAGGTTGGCAAAGACCGGAGAGATAGATGCCTTGACTAACGGCGACCGTGATTCACCATACACGCACCATACATTGCACACCAACATGGATATCTCAGATGCAAAACATATGCCCGTTTTCGAAACGGGTATTTCTGGTTCTGATCTCCCTTCGCTGCAAGCATTCTTTTGCGTCCGGTACATAACATCAACAAAGTAATGCTCACGAATCTTTAGAATTAGATGCACCATTAGGGACCTGAATTACCATTGAACGCCTTTTATTTTGAAGTGTACGCCCACTGTTTCATTCAGCTCTGCGCCTCAAAAGAACACCTTGCATGGTTCTTGCCATGCATCATCAGCTCCTAATGCAAGGTAAGGGTCGCACGGGTGTGGTTGACATGCGCGCACATGTGCACAAACATACAACTTATGTAAATATGATACACGCAGAGAGATGTAAATGTGAAAGTTGGCGAACGAGTTAGCACGGCTCGGTGATGTCACTGACGGTGATGGCAATGTTGGCTAATGATGATAATGATCATGATGATGAAGACACACGCACAGCCACACCTGTCATAATCATGTATACAAAACTACATCCGTCACACACACACGCACACTCACACACACAGATACATCCGTCACACTCTCTAGCTACACAAACACGTGCATACATCAACTTAGACATGAACGTCATTGGCAGTCAGGCTGAAGATTTGACTTATGGGTCTGTTTACGGCGTTGCTCTCAGCCGTTGCCTTGACTGACGACAACCCCCTCCCCCCACACCTACCCTCCCAACAACCCACCCACACCCAACCTTCCCACCCACCAGCAGCTACGTCACTCCGCCCTAAACCAACCCACGCCTAATTAATGTTTGGTCTGGCACAACGACAAGCTAAAAATTCAGGATACTGTGAAACTGCTTGCTGTTATTGTTGACGATGGTAGTTACCTCTCCCCCCCCCTACCCTACTTCCCTCACCGACTCCCGTGTCCCTCCCCTCTTACCCCTCCTTCCCCTTCAGCACTCGTCCACCCAGCTCCACTTCATCAGTATAGTTTACCTCGCACTACCTGTCACCTCTTCCACTAAAGTCGTATCAATTCCCACGGCCTCTTTCCGCGGAACTCACCCCACCTCAACCCCTCGTTCTCATGTAACCTATCTCTTACATTTCCCCTCACACCTCTCTCTTCCTCTCTCACTCTCTTTTCTCCCCTCTTCCCTCGTCCCTCCATCCCCCGCCCCAATAAACAAGCCGACAGACGCACCTCCCTCTACTTGTTCCATACTAACCACTCTTTCCCCTCTCCGCCCACTTAATAAACTTGGTACTAGACATTCCCTCATTCCCAGCCCCTCGCCCAAGCACCAGCCCCAAGCACTAGCCCCCATCCCCGCACCTCCCCTCTAACTACACTTCCCCCTAAACCAAGGCTATCTCATCCCCTGTCTAACTGTATCGCCCCTGATTTCCCTACCTATTCTTATTTCCTTCACCATCTTCCAAGTTTTAGAGTCCTATTTCCTATCCATCCACCTCCGCCTCCCCCTTCTCCTACTTTCGCCCTTCCTTCACTCGCCAAATCCTTGCCATCCCTTCCATCTCCTGACCCTCGCACCTTCTCGTACCCTCCCTTGCCTCCACCCCCTCCCCAGTACCCCCTCCTCCCTCCCCCATCGAGCCCTCCAGGGTCCTAGTGGGGCTTCTGAATGATGGGCGTGTTTACCCTCGGGCCGATAAAGGATTGACGCCCCGATACGCACGCAGATCACGTCGTTACGGGCAGTTCCTCCTCGTCTGCGTTGGTTTAATCACGAGTTTCATGGCTCATTCGCGCGGCGGTGATCGGCCCAACCACGTCGTCGCGCCGCCGGTGTCCGCGCCTGACAGGTGTAACCGGCGGCCGCGTGATGGACGGCAACAGCCCGGACATAACACTAAACAACACATGTCCGCCGCCGTCCTCTGCTCCACTTCCACCATCTTGTAAGACTCCACCTGAGCCCTGCGCCGCTCTGCGCACTGCGTCGGCGCCCTCCTCGCCCCGGACACAGCGACCCCAGGTAATGATCACTCTTGTGACACTCAGTAACTAAACTAAACAGTTTTTACATTCTTGTACCATCCTTATATTATCGCCTCCTCCATTTAATTCCGATAAGAAATCCATATAAATATGTGTTGCCAATCCATATTCATATTCTGATCAATGTAATTCAGCATTCATATTATACAAATCCAAAAATAACAAAAACGATCATCTTATTATAAAAATCTAACCATAGACAGCATCAATCCTTTGAGGAGAACGGCCAAACGTCTATTGTATCAAACTCAAGAAATCTGTTGAAAACCAATAAACTACGAGTTCCCTAAGGGCGCTCGTTCGTATCGCATCAGCGCGCCAAAAAAAGCCCCGCCGCCCATCCGACAAAAACCGCGGACACTGACAAACCCGCCCGTGGTATGAAAGTGTCACGAGCGCCTCATAATTTAGGGTTTTGTAGGCCGTGTTATCTCCCGGTCTGTGATGGGCATATGATGAATATTGCAGGGTGAAGAAGGTGGCAGCAACGGAGCGCACCGTCGCCACACGCGGGCCTTGTCGAGGAACTGTCCATACTCGAGCGCTACTTGGTGGCCGCCGTCAAGGGTGGTGTGGTTACATGAGCATTTCGCCGGGAAGGGAAAGAATTATAGTCGTAATTCGACAACGTTGCTGTTGTGATATAGTACCGCGTGCGGTGTACTACATGAGTATTATAAATGAATTGTAACCTTCCTTCGCTCCAAATGAGAGAGCTCTTTGTTTGGCCTTCCTCGGAGTTCCTGCGAAGGCCTCCTCCATCAGCGTCTGTCCAGGCGTTAATCGCGCATCACAGTCCGAATTGCTCCTGCAACGTGACAAACAAACAAAGGCAACACACACACACTATCACACGTATTGAGAATTTCCGTCGATTACCGGAGACTTATGGCCGGACGGCGCTCGTTGCATAACCAATCATATGTATTTTTAAAACATTTGTTACACGCTCAAATGGATATAACTAGGGAACGAACACATTAAATGCTGTAACGAAGTTCTCCTGTTATGGCCTAGTCACTCTCGCTATCTGGGTGTTGAACTCGCGTGTAAATAAGTAACTTACGATATACAATTAACATTTCGCGACCTAAAGCTCGTGTCTGCAGATGAGGTCTTCGGGTAGAATTTCTCCGTCGTGTCGGGTCGTTTACGGCTATATATTCGTGCATCGCCTCTCCCCGAACTCCGTGTTTAGCAATACTCTGAATATATTTCATATCGGAAAAGTATAATAAGTATACCGTCGTTACCCGGGGCTGGGAAAAAAGAGAGCTGCGACTCTTCCCAAGGCGGATACTAAGAGGACATGACTCCATCTATCACCAGGTCCCTTTCCCCCGCTTCCTACATCCCCACCCTCATACCCCCTCCTTCCTCTTCTCCGCCCTCCACTCTCCAACCTCAAACTTCCTGTGGACTTCAACACCCTCTGGTCATAACCACGTATCACCAGTGTATCCATACCAGCTTTCCAGCCAATCTACCTCTCTCCCAAGCCTCTTCCATCCACCTTCTGATCTCCCCTACAGCATCCACCGTGCCCCTCCACCCGCACATTGTCTCCCGAGCCAAGAGGTTTCATCCCACTCGATGGCGAGAAAAGCAGGTGGATGTGTGGAGAATTAATTATGAAGCAGAAACATAAGAAGCGAGTTATGAGAAGCGAGAGACAAAGACGATACGGGGGAGCAGAGAGGCATGGGAGAATACTGAAGAAAATGAAGACGATGCTGGGAGGAAGGGCGGAAGTAAGCGAGGGCAGGGACAGAGGATATAACGAACATTCTATCAGATAATCTGGCGAAATAAAGATCGACAAAAACAGTAGCTAGACGTGAAAACGAGTCGACGATTTCGACAGTATCAAAACGAAAGGAAACACAGAGAAAGCGAAGAAAATGCGAGGTAAGAACGCGAGAAAATAAAAAGAGAAAACGAGCATGGGTGTGAGGGTGAGGAGAAAGGCAGCGATAATGAGGATATATGTGGTGTCGCCTGCAGGTGTCAGATGGACCTCACGATATCTAAATGATTGACCTGAGCCGAGTCTGATGGGACGATGACGAAGGTCGTGTGTGAGGAGGGAGGAGAGAGGCGACGCTGCTGGAAATGTGATGGAAATGTGACACTACAGGGACGGCCTGGCGACGCCTTGGGATCAGGACGTAGATTACGAGGCCGTGCGAAGCGTTGCGCGATCGTCTCCGGATGACAAAAAACAGGGCGGCCGGTTACAGGACAGCATGATATTTGGGTGCATGGTGAGAATCAGGTGCCGCCTCGAGAGAGATACTCGGAGACTACGGAGAGGGTGTATGGATCGTAAAACAAATGTGAAAACACGACAATAGTGAGAGGTAGACATGCAACTGGGACAGGCAGCTGTCACAACTGACTGATACTGTTAGGAAGTTATTAATAGATGCTTGTACAAGTTAAACGAGTTAATATGCCGGACTTCGAATCGGCCCCAGGCCGACATGATCCTTGAACCCTCCGCTCGAACACTGGTTACATGTCACCCCCGGAGGTACCCTCGCTGTGTCCACTTTAGGCAACTCAAGACGTCGTTCCTAAGACGTACAGGCAATCGTTCCGCCTGATTCGAGATGAAACGGAAGACACGGAGATTCCCGCCTCTCCACCGCCGGATCTTGAAACCTATTTACTCTAGACCAAAGTTAATTCAGTATTAAATTAATCAGCAACTAGGTGGGGCCGAATATCAGACACAGGACGCTGCTGGGGGGCGGAACTTGCCGACTTGGTAATGAATTGCGCCCAAGTTTCTGACATCTGTTTGAGAGCGCAGTTAAGATCGCCTGTCGCCGTCCAGCCCGCCTTTCCTGCAGCTCCTCCGACAGGGCGCAGAGTGACCGCCCGTGGACCTGGCAGAAAGAATATGCATTTTCGCCGCGTTCTGGCAGCGTGCAGATGTACGGAAAATATTCATCTGCTCATAAATCGGAGCACGAGGCAATGCATAATTCTTTGGGGCGCTCAGATTCCAATGTGCAGGAATAGTAACGTTGTCGAAAATTGTGTGTAAGCCGTCAAACCACGTGTTTCTGTGTTCAATACATTATCTGGATCTGTCACTTTGCAATATGAAACACAATATATACTTTATTCGGGAAATAATAAATAGCCTTCTACCCCTCAGATTGATGTGATCTAATCATTAAATAAAATTTACTATGTATAGTAAGATATATCATCAATGGTCACTAGTCGTGTTTCATCTCCGCTTTTGTCCATTTCTACACATGATTACGTTGTTTGTATGTTTACACATGTATGTATATATATATATATATATATATATATATATATATATATATATATATATATATATATGTGTGTGTGTGTGTGTGTGTGTGTGTGTGTGTGTGTGTGTGTGTGTGTGTGTGTGTGTGTGTGTGTGTGTGTGTGTGTGTGCATCCCAAAATAACTTTACTTATTCACTCTCTATCTCCTCACTTCCCTTCATTTCCATCGCCATCTATTCCTCCCGGTATTCCTTCCTTCCTTCCTTCCTTCCTTCCTTCCTTCCTTCCTTCCTTCCTTCCTTCCTTCCTTCCTTCCTTCCTTCTTTCCTTTCTTCCTCCCCCTCTCCCCTTCCACTTTTCCCCTCGCTCTCCCTCCCGCCTCTGCCCCTTCCACGCCTCTCGGCTCGTACCTCCAGACATCACCATTGACAGCGGGACCTTCAAAGATGCAGGCGGTGAATGGTATAAAAGACACGTGCCAATTTCCAGTCGGGTTCGCGGCCGAAGGAAAAAAGCATGCGTCAGTCCAGGATCTCGACGCCGATGAAACGGTAATTAGCATCCGACATCCCGACACGCGGCCGACAACCTCGTGGACGTGAGGACCTCCCGACGACGCCCGACTTACACAGAAATTGGTGCAGTGCCGATCTGACCGAACAATACGTTGCGGGGCCGCGATAACACAGGCCAAAGTGCTGGGACAGAGGAAGCCATATTCCCATTCCTACGGAAGATATACTTGCCGTTCAAAAATGTGGACACACCAGAGCTTCTGAATTTGGTTATTCCTTCCAGCGAGTGATATCCCACTCAATACTACCTTCGGCCAACAAGCCTTGTGACATGTGGCATTATGACTTCCCTCCTGTCGCCGTCCGCTTCGATGAAAAGAATGATCACGATTTCAAATAATCCTCCAGAAAAGTAGTAACTCTGACGAGCAACTTTTCCCCTTGTTTCTTTTTCTATCTGTCAGTCACATCACTTTTTTTCTACGCCCGGCAATCTTTAATCACCTTTTTGTGTCTTTCTATCTGCCTTCCTCCCTCTCTGCGTCCTTACGCCTGCACTCTCCCTCGCCTGCCCTAGCATTCTGTAATCCTTGCGATATTCAGCTATTGCATGAAGCTAACTTGTCCCTCATCCTCTCTAGGTTGCCACCCTCGCCTGTCCTCATCCTTCACTCCACGCCGTCTGCCCCCTCCTTCGCCTTCGCCTTCACTCGCTCGCCCCTCCTACTGAATATTTGAAGTTTAGGGGCGTTGAGATTGCTCTGCTTCCTGCTGGAGGTATAGGGCTCGACGCCCCCCCCCCCACCACCAGCTTTCCCCCTCCAACCTCTTCCCCATATTCAAGAAGTCAAGCCGCTGGTTCTGATATCCTTCCTCCGATGTCCCACTCCAGCCCGGAGGAGGTGAAGGTAGACCGAGTATGCAGCAGGGTCCCCAAGCGTCATAAATTTACAGAAAAAACTCCCTGTCCGTCTGAGGGAGGGAGGGAGAAGGGGGGGGGGGTGCGTCGTGACCCTGCGAGATGACAAAGAAACCTTAAACTACGAGGTAATTACACTGTCTCGCAAATTTGATCTGCAAAATAGTAGTTAATATCAAGGTTGTTGTATACGTTGGACAACAGATGGTTTGGGTAAAGGAATACTCTAAAGGTAAATTGAAAAATAGATTGAAACCTTCCACAATACTTTGATAAAACTATATATATATATATATATATATATATATATATATATATATATGTGTGTGTGTGTGTGTGTGTGTGTGTGTGTGTGTGTGTGTGTGTGTGTGTGTGTGTGTGTGTGTGTGTGAGTGTGTACGTGAGTGTGTGTGGGCGCCTATAATATGTTCCTGAATCTGTACTCCCTCACCCCAGGATCCGATGGAATATAAAGAACTAATTCGAACAATAACTAATGCCAGCGCGGCGCCACCACCGCAAGCGTAGTAATAACGGGACCCATTAGCAAAAACGGTAAATGAAAGATCAAACCCCGGCACAAACGCCCTCGGTCCTGTTTCAATTGTGTCTGTCGGTGGCTGCCCAAACCCGGGTCAGACAGCCTAGATTTCTATACCAAATGTTCTGACACCTCAATTAACTGTTGCGTAGATGAACAAATTCACTGACCCTCTGCTATCGTGCCAGCCAGTGCGTTGACCAATCAAATCCCTGATCCGTTTAATTCCGGCTTGTGACTGGCCACTGACCTGCTAAGCCTTACTATTTCGCAGTGGACAAAATTTTTAAAAACGTCAGAAAATACTCCGCTGACGAAAGTAGTTATAGAGCTACTGCGTAAAATGCGAAGTGTACGTTGTAATATGTAGTGGTGGCGTTTCCATTCCCAGTATTTCAGTTTTCAAAACACGGCCGGCCCGTCGAACCGTATCCACCTACCTCGGGCAACGCAACCGTCAACCGTCAAAACCGTACGCACGCCGATCGCTTTCAGAACACATGTACATACACGTACGGTGCTTGAATTAACCCAATAAAGCATCTAGGGTAAACCAAAACAGAACTGCATCTTTTTCCTCATTTTTGTTTTTCTGATTTACGGAGGGATTTATAGATGAAGTATTGTTTCTCTTCTTGCATAATCAACAAAGCTTCATTAGTTAGGATATGTATACTATCAAAAATATATTCATATAATTCCATTGAAGGAAAACTCTGAAGTTTAAAAAAAAAAAAAATCGTCTATACATCCACAAAACTCGCCAAGAGAAAAATACACGTGGATTTAAGATGCAAGATTTTCTCATATATTCTTTGAAGTTTTGATATATATATTTTTCGGCCTGAAGAAGGATACTTTCTTTAGACGTTAAGAAGTCCGCTTTAGGAGACAACTTTGTATCCTCCATCAAGTTGAAATAAAATCAAACTTGATGCAACTCGGATTTTCTGGCTTCAACGCAGAAAGACAAAAATGACTGGACTAAAAATACAGGAGGCAAAAATGCCGTCGCACAAACTCGGAAACTTTCAAGAAAACAAACTTCTACCTGTTCATTACGAGAAAGTAAAAACAAACATAACCCTTTCTTATCAAGTACGTAAATGCAATTATCCGATTTAATAATCCATAAACATCATACTTCACCTTGCTTGACGAAAACATACGTTCATCGAAATACAAACAGCTAATTGGCAACTCCATGCATCAGCAACATCAACAAATCACGAATCAAAAAAAAAAAAAAAAAAAAAAAAATGCTGCTACGAAGAAAAAATCTTCCCAGCATGAACCCAACTTTTTATCCGGCACTTGCTTATCACAAACCCGTAAATAAGTCCACATTCAGAAATCTTCCTTCTCCCTCTCCTGCAACACATCTACAATGAATAAAAGCATTTCCCCCCAACGTAAATATTCCGGCTCGCACCCCCTCCCCCCCACCGCCGCCGCAGCCGCACCCGACAATTGAGTGCCGCATATAACTACAATTACACTTCATGACGGTGGGGGCCAAACGTGGACTCGTATTTTACCATTAGCAAGGGATAGTTAGGGTGTAAACTATCCACTACTGCCCCGCGGCCACGGCCACTCGCTGCATCCATCATCCTGCGCTCACCCCCGCCAGCAAAAACTGGAATCCTCAACTTTATATCTGGGTCATTCCACTCTTTCTACCTGACAAACTGCACTATGATATACAACTCGAGTTTCCGCCGGACCCCCGTGCGCAACGCCCAACGGGTTCCACGCCCCCACCACGGGCTCAGAGCCTCGGGGGGAGGGCAGGGA
>NW_028234411.1:13823407-13833407 GCF_977035675.1 Penaeus japonicus
CCCTCTCTTTTTAAAATGGGATTTCGGAAATGATTGTGTTATGGTCCTCGTGCGATTCTCGTGTGTGATTTGCCGATAACTCGGGGGCGATTGTTGCTCTGCAGTCACGTCTCATAATGTCTGTATCTTTACACTAATGGTTTAATCCCCGGTGATCTACATCAACTCATAAATTACAGATAAATCTTCAGTAAGTTGTGAGTTTAGTTCATGCGTCGAGTATGATCGTGGGTGTACGTGACAGGCCGCTTCGCTGGCAACACTGGCGTCGTTCTCAGGGCGAGATTCATAACGAGAGCTTCAAGAGCCCCTCGGCTGCTAACTAGCGTATTTCTATTCTGCGGCCTTGGTCAGTGAATGACATTTCCCTGCGTCTGTAACACAACCAGACATCACCTTCCGGCAGCCACACGGCCAACCCAACATCCGGAACACGTCCAGAATTAAGCATTATTGCGTTCCAGCAGAGGGGTGGTAACGGCGTGCTCCAGAGGGGGTCTGCAGGTCGCCTCTCCCCTGGTCATGGATATAACACAGCAAAGGTTGTGCAGGATTTAAGAAGGGGCTCGAATGATGCCCGGAATGCTCCAGTTTTCCAGAATCCTGAGTCTTCACGTATGTGCCATAACCTCCTTTATTGCCCCATTGCCAGGCCTTTATGACTAAACTTTGTGGGGAACGGCCGGCTACAAGGATGGCTGGCGTTAGATGGGCGCTGAGGAAACAATTTACGCGAAATACAATGCCAAGAAATCGACTCTACAAGGCAGGAATGAAGAGGCCTGGACTCTGACATCTGGATGGCTGTTATCACGCACGATGGCCACTTTCACATGATGGGAAGCACAAAACGCCCTAAAATGTTGCGCTGAGGAGAACAACCTTTCTTCTGGATCTCAAATGTCTATAAGGGCGAAAAGCTACATCTTGTTTTAGCTAAATCATGCCATTCTCTCCCAGGAGTTAATAACAGGAGCAGTCTAAATTGTGGATCTATACAGTCCTCTGGCGCTGTATAAAGAAAGACATGACCCTTCCTCCCCTTCTTCCCCTCCTCCTCGTCCTCCTCCTCCTCCGACGCCATCAGACAACATCCACCAGGCCGGGATCACGCGGGGAGCAAAGGTGATAACTATCAACCGCTGGAAAACTACAAGTTGACCCTCGTAACCACTAAACAAGTTCCCCTCATGATCCTCCGACCCCTCGCCCCAGTAAGCATCGGGTCAGCGCCAGAAACAAAAATGGAGCCCAAAACAAAAAGGGAGGTGGAAGTTTTTGAGCCTCCCGTCAGGCTTCATCAGCGTACATGGCAAGTTTTCCAGAGAGAGCACTCACTGTCTACCCGGGAAATTTAGCTCGGCCCATAAAGCTGGGAATAACTCCTGGAAACTAACTGGAACCTGCCGCCGCTGTCCCTGTGTATGTGTGGTGCTTGGGCGGATGGGGATCAGGGAGGAGGGGCGCCCTGGGGGAAGGGGGGCAGAGGATATGGCCAGCTGTTTAAAGATAAGGAGAAGGAGGAGGAGAAGTGTGGGGAAAGGGCACGTCCTGGAGCAAAAGTCGGCGGAGGAAAGAGAGGGAAAGTATGAGAGGCGGGACGACGGCGCTCGCGTGTGGAGTGAGACACAGAATCGCAAGGAATGGAAGGGACGAAAAGAAAATAGAAACAGGCGAAGGGGAATGGGAAAGATATATACACGAAAACATGTGAATTCGTTAAGGAAAATGTAAATATGGGCGAAAGAAGAGAATGGAACATGAAAGTTAAAATCGGAATTGTAGTACGAGAGAAGTGCAAAAGTTACAAACAAAAGAGTCGGAAAAATGAGCACAAAAAATAGAAAAGGGGAATCAAACGAAACGAGAATAATACTGACTTGGAGTGGGGAGAAAAAGTCATGTTTGGGAAGAGGCGGAGAGAAGGAAACATGATGTCGCTGCGCTGTTGTCTCGGGCCATAGTGGAGTTAAGTACTGATTAGCTGATTACAGATAACGAGGGGAGAGTAAAGGGAAAGATCGTCAGGGGGTCGTTACGGAAGGCTACGAGATACAGGACCATAAAGCACCACTCTCTCTCTCCCCCTCGCACGACCCCCGTCCTAAGCCCCCACCCCCTTCTCTCTCTCTCTCTCTCTCTCTCTCTCTCTCTCTCTCTCTCTCTCTCTCTCTCTCTCTCTCTCTCTCTCTCTCTCTCTCTCTCTTTCTCAGTCCAAGTATTAAGAAGACACAAACACAAAGGCCAGACCGCACTGCAAAAAGGACACAGTTTGTGTGTGCATGTATTAGAGGCAAAGACAAGGATCTCCCGCGCTAACATTACAGTTCTCGTTGCTAGAAACGCCGTGGTACGTGCACCACCTTATGATTATTAATAAAATAGAATGGTTTGCACTCGCAGAAATGGTACCACAGCAACACTCGATCTATATAATGGCAATGAAGGATGGTAATAACAGGTATGTGCGAGATGTGTGTGGTGATACCCCGGCACAATCCCGCATGGTGCAGCATGCGCTCTTGTGTTTACACACATATATCAAGCCCGATATCAAGCACAAAAAATGAGAGAGAGAGAGAGAGAGAGAGAGAGAGAGAGAGAGAGAGAGAGAGAGAGAGAGAGAGAGAGAGAGAGAGAGAGAGAGAGAGAGAGAGGGAGAGAGAAGAGAGAGAGGGGAAGAAAGAGAGACGCTGTCAATCAAAGACGAAGAAAAAGGGTACGGAAAAATATACACAGAGCCCACCACTGCCTGAAGGAATATCGGAAATCTACCTCGATATCAAATTATATTATTTTTTTCAAGTCGACATTCCGCCGGCCGCCGGAAAGGGCCGACGGACAGCCGCGCAGCCCAGCCTAATAACCCTAGTTAAAATCCAGTACAACTGCTCGTTACAGACTTATGTATGCGAGTTTTGTTTAGGATTCAATCGGTCCGCTTTCAGAACCTTTGCAGTTCCATTATCATTCGCGCAGGAGACGCTAATTAATCAAGATGAGCACTAACATTTATACCGTGATGATACATATTTATGGAGTAATGCCCGCCTATCAAATGACTGCGGCCGTAAATACCCATGACGGATTGCTAGAAACTCACCAAAGACACTCATCAGGCGAGCAGTAAGTCAGTCGCTATGGCCCTCAACCACTGGTCACCAAGGCTAGTTACATTACACTTACAACCTAAATCATTGTCATTATTCAACCCCAAATAAGCATGTATCCGAACCCTGCGCGAACGCTGGAGGGTGCGCCAATACCCGCTATCCGATACTCGCGCGGTCTCTTGACCCGGGCCGGATCTCGCAGCGGCGGCGGCGGCGGCGGCGAACGAGCGTCGGTTGGGAGGCGCAAATGGCACAGCGATCGGCAGAACCCTAAGAAGGGGGGGAGGGGCTGCGACGATGCCATTGTCTGCGAATTAACATCCCATTCGTACGTCCTGAGATCCCAAGGAATTCGAGTTCCGTTTCAGTCGCTGTATCCATTGATGGATTAATGGACTGGAAAAAGGCTTTGTATTATGTGTTAACCGCAAGAATATACAGCCGCGAATTTCCGTTACCGATATTAATTTTCCAAGCCGCAACAAAGAAAATGGATTACTGATAATTACCTGAATAACAGTAATACAGCTAATGCAATTACACTGAACTCTCGCAATAACTAGATTCCATAATTGGTACTCAAGTGCAATTTCATCCCTTAAGGGTTTGGTCTATTATCTCTGGAGATTGCCCTTGATGATTGATTTATTAGTGGTCTGCGATGTTTCAAACAGGGACGTCTCTGCCTCTTGCCGATGTCTATATCTGACCGAGCGTCATGTCCCTCCCAGTGTCCCTAGATGTGAAGATTTCTTTTTTGTTTGTTTGTTTGTTTGTTTTTCGTGAAAGCTTGTTTCCCTTTTCTTCTTCTTCGAGTGAATCACATCTTCATCTGATTAATTAAAGACTAAAATACACACTATTTCTTTCACACTCATTCACTGCAGGTATCCCTACTTAGCCTAACAGGTCCAATTCCATTTCCTCCGTTCGGCATCTCCGATCGCAATGTCCTTTCCTCCTTCGCCCACATCACCTTCGGCTGCCCTCCTCCCCCTCCCGCTCTACTCCCCTTCCTCCTTTCCCTTCCTCCCCTCCTCCTCCTCCTTTCCCCTCCTCCTCCTCCTCCTCCTCCGCCTCCTTACAGCTCGATAGTTTTCCTCGTATTCCTCAAGTCTTGTCAAGTCGTCCGTGGCCGGCGCGTCTCGCTCGTCCTTCTTGCACCCTAAAGACCACTTGCCCGCGAATTATGGAGCTCGTTCGGGTTTGGACCAACACGCTACACTACCGGCACTACCTCTTGCCTCACCATCGCCAACGCAAATCCCTCCTGCATCGCCAACAGTTTCTCTTGCACCAGCACTATTGCAGCCTCTTATTCTCCCTCCTTCCTCACGCCCGGCGCTTGTCTCCCGTTCGCTGCGTGACGCTGTGTTGTTCTTTGGTAACTTTTGCTCGCCTCACACTATTTAAGTTATTATTACACAATGTTCCCTTGCATCCATCGCAACAATTACCGCAGTCACCACAACCAACGTCACAGCACTACCAATAATTATTTTCCTGTTCCTCAATACGACCTCGCTCCCTCCTATCATATTCCCCTTCGCGCTAGTACCGCTCTTCCATCATACTCACCTTCCCTAAGTTTCTAACTACCCTAATGATGTCGCTCTCTCTCACTCTTTCTCTCTCTCTCTGCCAGCCTTTCGCTACACTACGCCAGTCTTTCGCAGACTAACTTTTAATGTATTCCTATTTTCGTTTTTATTTTTATTTTTTTCTCCTCTCTGCCAGAACATTACTTTCTCAAGGGTTCAGCCTCTACTTTCTGATTACCAAGTCACAATCTTTAACTCAGAGTGATTCCTTATCATCCTCTTCCTTATTCTCCCCTTTCTCGTGTCTCTTCATTAAAAGGTTTTCCCTTAATCATCAATTTCTTTCTATACATTGTCTAATACACAGCAATTCTCACACAGCAGCGCCGATTCTCTCAAAATAGATCCTCATTTCCTCAAATGTAGTTGGTTGGGATTTGACCTTCCGTCGTAGGTCAGCAGGTCCCTCAACAAAACAGGTCAGAATATCTCCCTAAAAAGGTCAGCAATTCCCCTTACACAGCAGGTCAGCTTCTCCCCAGCACGGTAAGCCACACAGCCCCGTCACTACCTCCACCTCCATAACCATATCTGCCACAACCTCCAGGGCCTCAGATACTTCAGCTCACGCCCACAGCCGACGGAAAGCTCCTCCCCCTATCAAAGGAACTCAGGCGAGGCTCTCTTCAATCAAACAAAACAGGTAACGATTATTGTTATCCCATAATGATATGGGTCTCATCCCCGAGAGACACTCCTTCTCCCAAACCCAGCGTCTCACCGCCCCTTTCCCCTTCCCCGTCGCTCTCCTTCCTCCTCTTTCCCCCAACTCGTACCTGCTCCACGGCATACGGGCGAGGGGAGAGCCAGACTTCCCCGAGGAGAGAGGCATTGTGCTGTGAGGGTCGAGGGACAGGGAGGGATATGATGTTGGGAGCAAAGTTTGGTGAAGAGAAAGGTGGTGTAGATTTCTAGGAGGGTGCCAATGGGAAAGGTATTTACTTGGCAGACGGATGGACGGCTGCTCCAGCTTTTGTGGAGATAGAAGGGGAAAAGGTGAGTATATATACATTTTTTTTCAGGCGAGATGATTGAGGGGTGATGTATAGGGGGATGGTAAAACTTGCCAAAGAAATTCGACTATGTTGTCAAAACGTCGTTTAAGGTGATGTGAACAGAAATTTGAAGTGGGTACGGAACAAAAGGAGAGAGCGATGTTTTAGGAGATGGAAGGGGGAGGGGGGTTGAGAGCAGGGATAGAAGAAAAGGCAGAATGGCGACAGGAGCAAAATTTCGAGGATGGAGAAAGCAAAAGCTTGAATGAGAGTCGACCGGTGGTTGTAGGAAGGTGTCAGGAGGCGCGGGTGCGGTTCGAGGTTTATGTGGTGGACATGTGCAAGCAGACACCACAGTCTCCGGGGGTAGGCTAAGTACTCCCGGTAAATGGTCTCGTTTGGGTGTTCCTTGCAGCGTTCTCCCCGCCCTTTATCTTGCACTTCCAGAATTACCCTCTTTGCTCCGCCATTCCATAAAACTCAACATTCACAGCGGGAAAAAATCTCCCTGCTTGCTCTTAATATTACACTTTCAAAATTACCCCACTTGGCTGACCCATTCCATAAAACTGAACATTCTCCTCAGAAAAAAATGTTCCTCGTGCTCTTAATCTTACACTTTCAAAATTACCCTCTTCCTCGCCCCATTCCATAAAACAGAACATTCATGGACGAGAGAAAGAAAGGAAAGAAAAAAAAGAAAATAAAAAATAAAAACTAACCATCACGTCGGTCCGTTATTTCCCTCTTAGAACGAGCCACTTTGCTGACCGATTTCCATGAAACTTAAACCGAAATCATTCCAGTTGCAGTTTATGGAGCGCTTTCCAGATTAGCCTCTTTGTTGTACGTTCCATAACAGCGAAGCTTCACGAAGGGCCAAAAACCACCGAACTCGCACGCCCTTTGAAGCCTCCACTCACGTCAACCATTTTACAAGACCGACTCTGCATGTCGTTTTCCGATTTCAAGACATATCTTTTAAACGGAATTTCTAAAGAAAGGGCTCGTTGCGCCTGCTTATTTCGAAAGTGCTATACTCTTATTTCCTACGGCTGCCTCTTGCAAGGACAAGAATTCAAAAATCCTTTATACAGGTAGAGCCTCGATGACTCTGCACCATTTCTAAGTAAAGCGCGCCAGGGACTCTCCATCCTCAGCGGCGCAGATCCCCGAGTTGCTCAATCTCGCCGTTCTTCTCCAATTCAACATAGCATTCGTATCCTGCCCCCGCCCCCGCCCGCCTCCGTCCCGGGATCTACAGGCGCTCGAGGTCCGACATCACGATGAAGCTGATCCACCCTGAGCCGGAACCGTCTCTTATCTCGGATCTGTGAAGCAGGAGACCCGCCTTTGTCTGACCTCTCGCTTGAGACTTATGACTTCGATCCTGCGACATGATGACCCGGGTTTTGCTGTAATAAATAAGGAGGGGAATGAGGTCAGGTCAGTGTCGAGGGGATGGATAATGTGACCCGGGGCCATTCCAGTGTCATGGACAGACGCATTTGTTATTTGGGGCGCAATAAACGACAATGACGGCTGGAGGGTTGACGGGTTGGCCTCCCCAAAGAAAAATGTTATCTACCCATAGATCGTTCAAGCATCAGTTCAAGGTGTTACCAAGTTGCGCTAGTTGTTTCTGATACACTTACCTGGCATCTAAGTATTGGCCACTGGCCTCTACCATTTAGAATAATTTTAGTTTCTGCCGTATAGACAAGGGTATGCCGATATCAAGTGGGACGACGCTCTATCCGAAAATGGTCCTTTAATGTGTGGTGTAAGGAAATAACCGTGGGCGTTATTCTATGAAAAACGTAATTATTTGCAATTTCAGAGAAAAAAACAAATATATAAACACACACACACACACATGTGTGTGTGTGTGTGTGTATGTGTGTAAACCGTATCTCTCTTCCTTCTTCCCCCCCCCCCCCCTTGGATCATAAACGCCTTCCTGTCTCACTGTCTAGTGTCATCCTCACTGTATATATCATAAGGACACAGGAATAAAAACCTTCTCTACGCTCCGCTAAGTGTATATTTCGGACGCTGTCAAACTATTTCCTCAATGGCAGTCATCAATCAGCCCACATGACTCTCCTTTGATAGAGGGTGGGCGGGGGTGGGGGAGGGGGTGCTCCATCCGACAGAAGCCAAGTACTTTGCTCTCCATACAACCTATTATCAAGGCCAGTGGAAGGGGAAATTCAGGCGTCTTGGAAATATTTTCAGATAACGAGTGTAGCTTAGTATCTTTTCGGCACTGGATATCATTTTCGACAAGTGTAATATGCTAGTTGAGTTGCACCGAACACGCTAAAGTAATTTGCCTGAAAGTGTGTGGGATGTCTTCGGTGCAAGACTTCCGGGGAGTCTATATGTTTGTATAACCTTTCGTTTAATACAAATAGATCTTGAATTCCTCCCACATGGGAAATATCACCGAGGCAACTGACACACGTAGACACGTGCGACCGTAAAGCTGAAATGATATCTCGAGTCTGACCAAAGTATAAGTAAGTGGTGTTACACGTCACCGAAAGTGTGACCTATAATGACTTCGCATGGACGAGTTCAAGAAAGTTGACCTGGTCTGACCATCAGGGTTCCCCATTTACTGAAAGATGAGCCAGAACCACTCAAGGATGACTCAGGGTTAGCCCCGAGGACGAGGCTATGTTGAACAAGAATGACCGAAGAACCTTCCTGAAGGCATCTGAAGATCCCATTAGCTATAAGTGCGTGTGTCTCTGAGAGGTCAGGCTGGCAGAGGAAATGTTATATAGATGGAGTCTGGAGGTGATGGCAGTCCATGATGCCGCGTGAGTGATGAGAAAAGGAACGTAGCGGGAGAAGAAAAAATGCTATGAGCGAATAATAAATATCCTGAAATAAGCAGAAACTATACTCCACGAAAAAAGTGAAATGAGGAAGGCTGAGGTAGAAAAAGGCGAGGGAAAGTTGAAAGTTGAGTTTTGAAAGAAACAAAACGAATTTCGAAGGTAGAAATAGAAGTGGATGTGAGAGCACAAAGGGCGAAGTAAATAGGGTAGATAGGTAGACCCTGAATCGGGGGATAACCAGAGGGAAGAAGAGTAAAATTGGTGTTGTCTGAAATCCTTGCGGAACATAGATTAAAGAACATCCAAGGCTAATTAGCAATACGAGGGGATAAGGAATGGGCAAAATAGACTGTAAGTGTTAAAAGATCATTAACCGCAAGCAATGAAAACAGAGTTTAGGATGGGAGGGGAAAAGAGAAGGAGGGTGGAAAGGGGAGACTGACACAGAGGGCAATAAAGAAGGGGAACGTTACTGGGGAGGAGGAGCGGACGCACCAGAAGGGGATTACATAGCAGGGGAAGGGGTGGGGGAAGGGGAGGGGGACGGGCAGGGGGACAGACCAACACACGACACTAAACGACGGGAGAGGGACGTGAGGGAAGAACTCACGGAATGAGGGTTGAGGCGGGGTTCTGAGGGGAAAAGGAGGGAAGGGGCGGCCGCTGGGGAAGCTGGGAATAAGTAAGAAAAAAGTGGCACTGGACAGGCAACAGCAGAGGCTAAGACAATAATAATAAACAAAAACAATGAAGAGGCTGGCAAGAGGAACTGAGTCAACGACAAAGAGGAATGGCAGCGCGAGAGAGAAAAAAACTTGGAGAGCAAGAGGAGTGAAAGCAAGATGAAGGAAGAACAAACAAAGGTCGAGAGGGAAAAATGTGATAACGCGGGTGGTGAGGAGAGAGAAATGGATGAAGACACGAAAAGAATGCGGGGAGAAAGTAGAGAAAGCAAGAAGAAACAAGAATGGCGAAGAGAGAGGGAAGGGGAAAAGAAAAAGAGAAAGGGAAGGATAGTGAAGGAGTAGAGAGGGGGAGGTAGACAAGGAAGAGGGGAGGGAAACGAGGGAGAGGGGAGAGAAAAAAGGACAGACAGACAGACAGACAGTCAAGGGAGGGGAGAGAGAAGAGAAAGAGAGGCCAGCAAGAGGGGGAGAAGGGGAGGGGGGAGGAGGAAGGAGAAAGGCAGACAAGCAAGAGGGGGAAGAGAAAGGAGGGGCGAGAGAGAGAGGAGGAGGACTGGCCTCACGTAACCACTGATGGAGTCCACGTCCACCGGGCCTGACGTGTGATAGGCGGCTTGCACTCAACACACAAAAAAATAGTAAGACGTGCTTAATTTCGAGGAAAAATGAGTTACTGGGTTTAAAACGTCTGAGCAAGTTCTAGACAACATAACTTTGATTACATTTATGTGTATATCTTCATCAACGTCACACCAG
>NW_028234411.1:13835907-13875907 GCF_977035675.1 Penaeus japonicus
TGGTAGAACTTAATAATGGTGTCATTCCGGAAAAAAAAAATGTCCGGGGGTAGTTTTGATGAGGGAGAGTGAGAGAAAGAGAGAGGAGGGGGATGACGGGTAGGAGGGAGGGGGGGGGGCGGAGTACCGATCTGGTGGCCGAACTTCATCGTTTTCTAAAAGCAGGCGCTTGCTAATGTTAACCCGATGTCACGATTTGGTGATACTTTTATTATACCGAGTTGCCCGTGTGTGTACTTCACGTGGCAACCCGCATGTGAATAAAGAGTAAAATTTAAAAAAAAAATGTGATAAAGAAAATTCTATTTGGAGGAAGACCGCGACTCCCCAGTCTCATCTACGAGTGAAATCTTTCGCCTCTGCGTGTAAATCATAATAAAACCAACAAATTAACTGATTACCAACGCCCATCTGGAGCCGCGCCCGCACGCCCATAACGCGCGGTAGAACCATGAACTCCTGCTTCCCCTTCCCTATATCAGTGCCATAAAAAATCATCAAGTTTGACGGAAACACCGGCTATTGATGCGAGGGTCGACGAGCTGACGTAGTGAATAATCAAATTATCAATTTTTCTGCTGAAATTGAATGAAAGTTGCGTTGAAGAGTTCGAGGGCAAATGGGCAAGGGTTAGAGGCGTGGTTGTAGTGCTGGCGATGGTGGTGGTGGTGGCGGAGGCGGCGGGCGGTGGGCGTGTAGTGTTTATGGGTGGCAGGTGGGGGGAGGGTAAACATGGGCGTATCTTTATGGGCGGGGTGTGGCGCGGCTGAAGGCTCGGGGCTTGTCTGGAGTCATTAGGCCTAAGGCAAGTTGTATGAACCATCCACAGATCACGGCGACCCGGCCCATTTACCCGGCTTGCATTTATTGCCACTATCGGGCCTTACTGGACGACCGCTAGGCAATTCTCGCCTTTGGATCCTCCTGACGAAGAGGACATAATTGCCCGAGTGGTCGGGTGCTAGACACCAAGTAGGATCCTGCCGTAGTTGACACTGCCAGACCAATTTTGACTCTTATGTCCCCCTGTCGGAAGAACTGAAGGCAATAACGGTTGGGATACGCCCTCTGGGACAGAGTTTCTCTTCAAAAACAGACGCAAGCTCTAGATTATGACGTAATAAATCAGGTCGCTCAAGTCTCCCCTGACAGACAAACAGACGAACACTTCTTGTCAATACTGCGCGCTGCGAGACACTGAGTAGTTCAAGAGCCGGCCGCTTGGAGGCGCCACGGAGCCACTCAGGGCCGCGGACTGTGGTGGTGATACACTCGCCACGCTCACCCGCAGTACTATACCAGCTGATAATGGTTCTCTTACCCTACCTGCCTCCCCTCTCTCTCACCCCCAGAGCCTCCCCTCTCCCTCACACCACAACCTCTCCCTCACCCAACAACTCCCTCCCCGCAACCCCCATCGCCTCCCCTCTCCGCCTCTCCCTCCAACCGCCGTCCTCGCTCCCCCACCTACCCATTTCTTTCTTTTTTCATTTCTTCTTTAATCGTCAATTCCTCTTCCTACTACCCCTATCAATTCCCTCGCTCACTTCACTACCAATCTTATTCTAACCTTGTTAACTTTCCCTCTTTCTCCGTCTCTCTCTCTCTCTCTCTCTCTCTCTCTCTCTCTCTCTCTCTCTCTCTCTCTCTCTCTCTCTCTCTCTCTCTCTCTCTCTCTCTCTCTCTCTCTCTCTCTCTCTCTCTCTCTCTCTCTCTCTCTCTCTCTCACACACACACTCACACACACACACTCTCACACACTCTCTCTCACACACTCTCTCTCTCTCCCTCTCTATTTCTCTCTCTCTCTCTTTTCCCTCAGTCACCTCCTTTTCACCCCTTAACACCTTCCCCCTCTTTCTTTCTCTGCTTCACTCCCCTCACTCTCACCCTAAATGTCTCTCTCTTCCTTTCACTCACCCCAACTGCCTTTGCACTTTCCCCTTATTTTTTCTATCCTTAACCCTTATTTACACACCTATTATCCTCTGTCTCTCTAGTGCAATCAACTACTCCCAAATTTTAATCACATTCCGGTTCAGATATCGTGTTTCACTTCACATTTCTCTGGACCTACGACTGTTTGTCATGCTGGTACCACATTACATCTCTCTTATTCTCTCTCTCTTTCTCTATTATTTTCTCTCTCTCTCTCTCTCTCTCTCTCTCTCTCTCTCTCTCTCTCTCTCTCTCTCTCTCTCTCTCTCTCTCTCTCTCTCTCTCTCTCTCCAACACCAATAACTTCCCAGCGAGCTTTGAGTAATTTTATATGTAAAATGGCTCTAAACCGCAAGTTTCACGTGAACTAGAAATTGCTGTACCGTCGATCTCTTTTATCTACGACAAATAACGGGCACCCTAAAAGGCCAGGCTTCACCTAGTGTTAATGAATTGTTACTTTACATGTATTAAATACTTTCATGAAAAAAACAGAAAAAAACGCATGCATCGGCAATGCACACGATTTCATTTAATGTCCAATACATTGCAAAGTAACCAACAAAAGGTCCCGTTATTCAACAAGGGCATTCAGTTTTGTTCCTAAAAATAAGGATTTAATTATGGCACTGATATGCTGCTGAATATAAAAACACAAACCTGTCATTTTCGAGTACATTGATCCTCTAATTACCAATTAAATTCCTCGAGATGCAAGAGTCCTTGATTTGGCTGTTAATGTGCCCTTCGAGACGCTCAGTAACAGGACACTTACACATAGCAGCAGAGATAGGAGGAGGAGGAGGTGGAGGAGAAGGAGGAATAAGAAAGCATGGAAAGATTAAATATAAACAAAATGTTAATAATAATGACAGGAAGAATGTGGAGCCGAAGACGAAAAGGAATGGCAGCACCAAGAAAGAAGCCGGATGGAGAAGGCCCAGAGTACTGAACGTCCCGATAAAGATAATGTCGGTATGAACTCCTCGAGATGAAGGTGGATATGAAGGAGAGATCTCATGAAGTAGCCTCGTTGAAGGTGGAATGAGAAGTGGAGTACTGCGCAGTGCCTAACGCGGACGGAGTACTAGAGTGAGTGCTAGAGTCAAGTACTGAGAGGTTATTGGGCAAGGCCGCCTCTGAGGATGTAAAGACTTGGAATGTATATTCGGTATTCTGAGAAACAGATGAATGACGTTCTCATAAAAAAAAATCAATGTGTTACTTAAGAGGGTCTGAGCAAAGATGCGAGCATGAAACCAGCGGGGCTTTTACTCGTCTGTTTGCCATGCCTGCCATTCTCATCCCTTTGCATACATCACGCTCATGTTTCACGACAGCAAAAATAGTGACAGGTCGTCAATCAAAGAGATAAAATGTGAGTATCATATACAGAGAACGTGCTTTCATATGGATGGTAATTAGCAATACTAGCCCAATGAAAGTGTCTAGAAATTGTATTATATATTTTTGATTTACATTACTTCTCAGCAAGACTGAGAACACTCACAACTTGTTTATTAAGACGGCGCCCTTTCCTCCTCCGTCTCCTTGGGACGTTCCTCTCTCCTCGTGTCGCCCTTCCTTCTGCGACATCCTTTCCTCCCTCAAAGCCGCCCTTGTCCGCGTCTTCCTCAAGTACCTCCGCCACGTGCCTCTCTCAACGCCATCCTTCCCTTCTTTGGCTATTTTCTCCCTTCTTTTCGGGCCACACTCCTCCTTCAATGGCACTCTTCCCCTCTTCCAGTAGCACCCTTTGCTCCCTCGGCGGCACCCCAGCCCTCCCTCCTTCCCCTCACCCCCTACCTCAGCGGCGAGCTTTGAGTCCCCTCGCCGCTGCTTCCTCGCTCACTCTCCTTCCTCCATCCGCCGTGATCAACTCGCCCTGATTAATACACTCGGCGTATCCCTTAACGTTTAATTGAGACAGATATCTCGGGCCGTGTGGCAATACAGTAAGTAACCGAGGGTAAAGAAAAAGAGAAGATTTAACCTTTGCTACGGAGCTGGCCGCGAGTTACACCATCATTAGCATAATGAGCGTTGTGGACGGCGTCTCATAATGCATCGTTCTGATCTCCTCCTTTAAATTTTCCCCAAGATCCGCTCCCTCGCATAGTGTTGCTATATAATTGCCATGTTAAGTATATTTCAAAGGCTTTGCACAATGAAGGAGGCATTTCATGAGTTCAGTTTTAATAACGCGTTATGATCTTTCTTTTCATACACAGAGCTATTCAGACCTTTCCTCGCTTACTGTGAAGCAAAGGGCGAGGAGCGCTGCGCGTGAAACTCGGTAACGCGCAAATGAAAGCTTAAAATAACACATACTTCATGCTAGTGTACATAACCGTAACTCGTCAACCAACAGACGACTCTCCCTCTGATCTGCGCTGGCTCCTGGCGGGGGCGCTGAGCGACAGGAGCGACGCGGAAACGCATGGTATTTTTGGGATGCTTTAAGGCTCGCTCGGTGTGAAATGTTTTGGTCATTACAGAGCCGACCCTTGGGAGGGACCTAATTGTTTAGTTTTAAATTATGAAAACGAAGAACGAGCTTAATTATTTTTATTATGCTGTTATGGACAACAAACAAACTTTAGCGGCGGCGTGTCGTGCAAAAATACATAGAAGTCGCGTAAATAAGTAAACACAGGCACCGACCTCTAGCACCGCTGTCACGCTGTAAAGCTTTTTGTCATTATGATTAAACAGAACTCAGACCGGCGCGTATCCTAACTCAAATGCATTTTGCGCTCTACTCTTGATTAGGTTGCTCACCCGGGGCGAGCACCAAGGCCTCATCGTTGTCCTGTCCTGCCTGGTGACGGCGGGCGTGACAGCCTCCTCACCGGCCAGTCACGCGCGGGCGGCGGACAGAGGCGAGGGCGTCTGGCTGCCTGGTGACAGACATGATGACCGGCGGCTCACTCACCACGGTGTCAGCTTATCGCAGGCGCGTGACTTCAAGAGTAATCTGTTACTTACCTGCAAAAAAAGAAGTGAATTGTTAGTCGTTAAAAGAGTATAACCACTTCATATATGAAAACTTTTATAGATTTTAGTTAGATTAGCAAAATTTTATGTCGAGTGACTGTAAAAATAAATGCAAATAACATTAACATTAAGTACTACACTATACGAATTGACTTAATCACACATCAACTCAGGAAGGACGTGATCTTGCAAAAAGAGAGAAAATCCGCCCACACATCAGTCAACATTTGAGGCAGATTTACCATTGAGGGCGAGCGCTGCCTCATTAGTGTTCACTCACGACCACCAAAATGTAAACAGTGTCTAAATTGCCTTGTGAATGTCCCCGCCCCTTCCAGCCCTCGCCCTTCGCTGAGCCTTACACGCCGCGATCCCCGCCCGCGGCGCAGGAGGCCGCCTCTTGTTGCCCTTATTCACCCGCCCTCGACAGATGACGCCATTCACGCCACGCCCACGCCCGCATCTCTCAAAGGGAGATGCTGCCTCAAAGGCCGCGACCCCGCCACGGCTCTCGTTAGGGGAGGAGAAGACCAAGAAAACTGATGTCACTTTCAGTCATTGGCTGCCTTAACGAAGGAAATAATTGATATATAGAATATCCTTCGAGCGCGGACAAAACGCGAGCATGTATCCCCGTCAGCCCTACCCGACGCTTACGGCGGGTGGTCTCCCTCCGTCCTCCGTCACATGGCCCACGGGCGGAGTTCAACGCAACACGCGCGTGCACAGTCCCGCCCACCTCTCAGAGGCCATGTCCGCCCATAAATCCGAGCAGGACACGTGCTCGACGCGGCCTTGATTCCGAATGATGCACGAGGCATCTCACTCCGCTGAGGATTTTCGCTTGTCATACTCATCCTCCTCACCTTTCTGCTCCAGTATGACTCATCAAACATTCGTCACTAAAGGAGCGGTAATCAATATTGTATCGCACTCATTGTTTTCAGGCGGCAATGTCACACTAGCAAACCTCCGAGAAGGTGAAGCCTCCTGGCTGCCCTCGGGCTGCGTGTGCCATGCATGCTCCCACCTGTCGCCCGTGCCATGCCCGCAGGTGTCACTGAGGCCCCACTAATTAGATACCAACAAATGACAACACCCCTGATGAGACGCGGCCCAGGCAGGGCGTCCCCGGCATCTGTGCAATGCGCTCGGCCGCCGGGGAAGGACACGCCACTGCTTGCCTTCTCCCGCAGCCCTCGTCGGCGCCTCCGCTGCCTCTCTCGCTCTCCAGCTCTCGGGTCGAGCGTGAGCGGTGCCCACGGTGCCATAAGAACAATAAGGCGGGAATGCTAACCTCCGTGAGTATGGCAGCTGGGATCCCTCTGTTCTTTGGCACGCTAAGCTTGTTGGCTCTGCCCCAGGAGTGTCAGCCTTGTGCTGATGCCGCCGTTTGACGCGCTCAGTGGCACTCTCGTGTGCGCTACATCTTGACCCGGACAAATACACTAACCTCACGCACGTAACTTTCTCTCTGCTTGTTTGAACAGCTCAGGCGCGGGTTAGCACCTCAGAAAGTCCAGTTATTTCTTGGCAAAGAGACGCTATCTGAAATCTATGAAATCTTGGTTGCTCGGAGCAATAAAGTGACCATCGCTCGCCGCTTCCTTAAGAGCTTGTAAAGAAAAAGGGACATCCGAGGAAGCAAAAACAACATGGCCATTAAAGAACACTACCGACAAAAAGAGCGTAAACAATAAAGCCATAAAATTCTACACTCCTCTGTAGTAGCCGCCGCCCCCCCCCCCCCCCCAAACTCCCTTGCCCACCTGTACCACCTGGCTCCACCCATGTCTCCTAAACTGACTTTGTCTTCCCTCCAACTCCCTTCGTTCTAACTGCACCCACAGGTATCCAGAACAAAAAGCTTAAACATGTCGCTTATTTATTCACACTATCAATTTCAACAATTCCACGAGCATCATTACTGCAAGAGTTACTGCAACACCTGAACAGACCATCACCAAAGCCCTGAATCCCTAACCCAGCACCAGCACCCCCACCCCCCCTTCTTCCACGCGCAAAGTATGCTCGGTCAGCAACAATAAATCCATCTACCCCACCCACTCACAAAGGCACTCGTCCCGCATTCCCTGTACTGGCGAGCATTTAAGTCCAGCTCAAATATGACGAACGCGGACAAACACTTGACGCCAAGACATGAACCGCCTTCGAGTGTCCTTGGCGGCCCCAAAAGCAGCGCAGAAACGTTGTCAAGGGCCCATCAGGCCGGACACACTGACCTCTGCGTCATGGCCCGGCACAACACAATACGTTAAGGCAGCACGCGGGTAAAGAGACCCGTGACAGCTGCACTAATCGTGATGAATACAGACTCCTGCTGGATGCTCGCTGGCCAACCCTTAAACAACTGTTGTCAATATATTCACAGCTTTCGAGTATTGCAGTTGTGAGTGAGTGCATGTATATATGTGAATGACTGAGGATGTGTGTGTGTGTGTGTGTGTGTGTGTGTGTGTGTGTGTGTGTGTGTGTGTGTGTGTGTGTGTGTGTGTGTGTGTGTGTGTGTGTGTGTGTGTGTGTGTGTGTGTGTGTGTGTGTGTGTGTGTGTGTGTGTGTGTGTGTGTGTGTGTGTGTGTGTGTGTGTGTGTGTGTGTGTGTGTGTGTGTGTGTGTGTGTGTGTGTGTGTGTGTGTGGATGTGTGGGTTAACATAATGTGCAAGAAGTATAGTATATACATGTAAATATACATATTTATATATACATACATACATACATACAAACATTCATATATATATATATATATATATATATATATATATATATATATATATATATATATACATATAGACACACATAGGTAGATAGACAGATATAGATATCGATAGATAATAAGATAGATAGATGGATGAATAGATAGATAAATGGGTAGATAGATACATAGATACATGGGTAGATAGATACATAGATAAATAAATATATATATATATGTGTGTGTGTGTGTATGTGTGTGTGAATATGTATATATGTATGTATATACATGTGTGTATGTGTATATGTATATGAATGTATGTATATATGTATGTATGTATGAATGTGTGTGTGTGTGTATGTATGTATGTATGTATATATATATATATATATATATATATATATATATATATATACATATGTGTGTGTGTGTGTGTGTGTGTGTGCGTGTGTGTGTGTGTGTGTGTCTGTATGTGCGTGGTGTATGTATATGTATATGTGTGTGTGTATGTATGTATGTATATACATATATGTATATGTATATGTATATATGTATATATAATATAAATATAAATATATAAACACATACATGCAGACACATATATGCATATATATATATATATATATATATATATATATATATATATATATATATATATATATATATATATGTATATATATATATTCATATATATAGAGAGATAGATAGATAGATAAAATTATATATTAGCGTGTGCGTATGCGTTTGAGTGTACATGTACGTGTGCGTGTGTGCTTATATTCGCTGTGCATCACGTCACCTTCCCGCGGCCTGACGGCGAGCGCGGCGGGCTGGCGGGCGGGCGGGCGGCTCCGGCGTCGTCGCCTTCAGCAGGTATTCGGGCCGACCACTCACCGCTGAGCCTTTATTATTTCCCCATTAAACGCCCATTCTCGCCCCCACTTACAGCGGATAATGGCCGCCCTTAAACAAGCACAACGACCGGTTCAATACCCTGCTAAACGGCCGCCCTCGCCACCTATTATTCAGCGCCTTTTATATCAATAATATTATTGTGATGCACTTGTGGCGCGGTTCTCAGCCTCCCCTGCAGCGTGCACTCTCCACGCCCCGAGAGATCCGCTCCTGGAGGCTGATCAATTGTGCTTTTAGACGGCTTCGTGTTCTTCACATCTGGAGCCTCACCCCCCCCCCCCTCGCCCTCCTTCAATCCACGCTGCCTCTTCTATCCGTAGGTGCCTGTGATTGCACAACCATGCATGACAGCTTTGGTTATGATCATCAAAGACATTGCTAGGATATGGTATGATGGCTAGTATTCTTTTAGATATTGTATCTATTGTGAATTACTTAATTTCAACTCTTTTCGGACCGTTTTGCTCTGAAAATCAGTGTCAGTGATTTTACGGAAAAATAAGATAAGAATGGAAAAACATCATAAAATCCTTAAATCCATTCATCTTCCCGCCTTCTCCGCCGTCTCTGCTTCTCCATGACAGTGATGAGAGAGTTTTGAGAGGTGTAAACAAACGGCTCTTTCCTGATTGGCGGCCAACTCACACGCACTGTCGCTGCAAGGGCCACGTTGCGCCTTGCTCGAGGTATTTGTAGATGGCAGAAGGTTTGATGTCTACATGGAAGTTTAAATGCAAACATCCGCTGTGCCTCCTGGGGCCTGTGGCGTCACGAGGGATCAAAACAAACATGACGTCAGGCGAGTTGTAACGGCAACGGCCCTCGCTTTTTCTCGTTATGCTCTTTCGTTTAATTTTCCTTTTTAAACCGTGGAACTTGTTCGGGTTGTGATATTCGGAGGATCATGAAATCTTTAATAAATTGTACATACATTGTCACGTGGAATTTGTGCGAATTCGAGAGAAAATAATAATTTCTTCCGCACAAAACCTAGAACAATACACCGGGCAACAGCAGCCTCCCACGTATCCCACACACGCTAGCGATGGGAACACAGCCGCGCCGTAAGAGCAACCAACTATAGAATTTCCCAAAATAAGCGCTCTATAATTGCATTCCAGACATCATGTACTCATCTGTGTGTATGACGTTACAAACAACAAAGAGCGGCCACCACAATGAAGCGATGGAGCGCGACGAGTGCCAACATGTGAAGACTCCCAGGGTGGAGAGGCGCAGTCCACTCACCGCCGGACGAAGACAATGGTGCCGGAGAATAACCTGGACACTTAAGGTGCACAAACAAACAAGGGAGGGGGTCTTTATATGCCCATTATGAAGGAATTATCCCACAGCACTCACACATTCCCCGCTGGGTGGAGGACCCGCTGCCACTTCTGATTCCCAACCGAGAGAGAGAGAAAGAGGGAGGAACGGGTTCAAAAATGGCAGAGGCAAAGTGACCAAGAAAGGGACAAGGAAAAGGTATTCAGAACTCCAGTACCTTCGAAATGTTGTGTGGGCGAAAATGCGTTGTGAAGTTTGTACTCGGGGGTTCTCGAGAGGCCCTTCGAGGCGGATGTGATGTGAGCAGGGGAGCGTTCCCAGGCGGACTGAAAACTTGGCCTGTGACGAAGACTAAGGGATCCGGCAACAACGAGACAGGCCACTCTACGCAATCACATACGAGGCAATGTGGACGCAAGTAGCACTACCTAAACTGTCTTATAATATCACTCGAAATATCATATATTCGTGTCCTGCACTTAACAGATGGCGCGGGAGATATGAAATATTCCCCTGCTCTCAATTCCCAATCAGTAATGAATGAAACCCAATCACTGATTTCAATCTAATCACTTACCGCCATTTACGATTAATCAGAAACACATTCGAATCTAGGGAACGAAACGCTTGACATTAAGAACAGCGAGTTGCTGGTTATTCTATCCATTGTCAAGTTATACACTGAATCAATGCATTATTCCTTTCCAATCACCTTCTCGCCGTTTATAACGAAAGTGAACTGAACGAAATCTCGTGCATAACATCGCTACAAGACCTGCTGGTTATGTAGACATCCAAACTCACCAGCGTTCAGCTTACACGAGAACATTGGCCACCACACGACAGAAGTGTCTGACAATCATGCGTGATGCGAATTATGTCACTGGAGAGTCCCAATGTGGCACAGCCCCTCCCATCTCGCACGTGGTGGCACCCCTTCACCTACCCCTTTCCCCTTCGCTGCCACCGTGCCCATAGGAAGGTGTTACCCTTTCCCCTAGCAACACTTTTCTTCTTATACTTATATTTTGGTTAATATGGCGATGCATTTGGACCAGTGAGTTGTGGGAAATTCTAGTAGATTCGGTGTAAAGAAATAAGTGCAGTAATAGCAAAATTGTAATGGTATCATTGTGGCGATGGTGGTGGCGGTGGTGGTGGTGATGGTGATGGTAATGGTGATAGGGATGACGATGATGTTCATGATCATGATGAAGGCGATTGTGATATTGACTATAATAATTATGATGATTAGAAAAATAATGATATAATAAACTACAAATATAGAATGAAGGCAAATGTTAGCTCTTCTGTGAAATGAACATTATCCTCTATCCAAAATTCCAAACGCATAAACAAAAACAAAAGCAAAAATCTCCAACGGCATTAACGAGATGGCGATCTCCGAAGCAGAAGGAGAGACTAATGACATGGAGTAATCTGTGATCTGGTCCGCTCCATCAGGTCAGGCCCCTCGTTACCCCCCCCCCCACCCCCACGCATATAAATGCTTCACACATCCCACCCATCCACCTGACCTATCCACAGTGTATTCATTCACAAAGGCCTATAGATACGTACGACTAACTTCGACATGCACAAAAGCACTGGCTTTGTCCTGAAAAGAAAAAAGAAAGAAAGAAAAAAACTCTCCAAGCCCAGTTATGTGCTTCCCCCCCACCCCCCTACAAACACACTCACCTATCATAGCTCATGCCTCAGCACTTATGCCTCACCGATCATGATTTACCGCTCAAGTGTCCGGAAATTCGTTATTGCGGCACTCCTGGCCACCACCGCCGACTCCACTGTCCCTAACTTCGTCATGTTATAGTGAGTTCATGTCTGCTGAACAATGAATTGCAGACACAGCAAGATAGAATATTAGATTATGAAACTTTTTTTCCATTTAGTAGTTATGATTGGGATTTTAAAAAATACAAAGAAAAAATGTAGTACAGATTGCGCACAGGGCAATGACACACTAAACAGCAATATAATTGCGTGCGTGTTGACTCCCACACGAAGTGAGTGTACATGGGACAGTCGCACTTGTGTACAAAGACTAGCAGTAGCAGAATGTACAACTGTACACGGGTAGTGTCGGCCGCATGTCGGGCGATATCGGTGGTCGAGGTGGCGGGACGGGCGGTTGTTTGCGGCGTGTCGGTAGTTAATAACACGTCACGGGGCCGCCGATCATTTATCAGATGGACCACCATTTATCAAAGAGCGGCCATTACCGATGGCATCGTCTCCACCACCACGTCTGAATGCTGCTGTCTTACTTCGACCTTCGCACCTTCGAAAAGAAGAAAGGAAAAAAAACGCGCACGTCTGTGACAGTGCTTTTTCAGCTTTGTGACACCGTATTTGTGCATTCCATTGCAGCAGTAAGCGGTAAAATTCGTTGTAAATATGTCTAGTTCTATACAATTTCATCTTAGAAACTAAAATGCAATAGTCTAGTATAAGTTTAGGACACCAGGCACAAGCCCCGCATATGCTGAAATATGTTTACTCGGAAGGATTATAAAGATTGATAGAAATTATGGCTGCAAGATCCCTCAGCGCCTCCAAGTCACCGGATACATCTTCTTAAGGCTCTTGTAGCCTCAGCGGCCATGCAGTCATGACCGACAATTTTCCACCCACTTTAAACCTGCACACCACGAACGCACTCACGCAACCCCGTTCGCATGCACGCAATCGCTCCACGGCCGCGCTCTGGGCTACAATCACCTTGCAGACGAACCCATTGCTAATTGCGTGTTGCATCATCCTGCTTTTGTGGTGTGCTTTTCAATTATCAGCCGTCCATGCAGACCCGCTTCAATAATCGAACTCGTCATTGGTCAATCATTTGAAGGTACGAAGCACTATATTGCTCCCGGAGGCGACTGCGCCGCACTTATCTGACTGCTGATCCGGGGAGAGACCCAGGGAAAGGTGGCAATTTCTCTAAAATACTTGTGCATCCCCGGGCTGACCGCACCCAAGACCTTCAGCGTTATAGACGAATCTTCTGAACGAGAGGAACGGTCTCACGGACCAGACCTGTTTCACGGGTAAATACAATCGTGCCCCGAGAAGGCAGTAGATAAATGAACATGGCACAATACCTGTACACCCGCTTTCGAACTTACTGCTTGAAAATCTCCTCGGGCAGACGAAAAAGAGACCTATATGACTTCTTCATTCACAAAGAAACTACCTTGACTTCTTCTGAAGGACAAACAGAGCAGCGTCTTACTGAACAGTGAGGGACATTCTTTGATCAGCGACCTTGTTAAAGCCATCAGCCGGCAATTAATGGTTCAACTCCAGATATGTGATTTTTTTCGTTTGTTTGTTTTCTTCGTTCTCATATGGGACTTTAAGACTAGGCCTTTGTCAGCTGCACATGACAAACACGACACTGAAGTTAATACATATTAATCCCTTATAAAACAGGATGAGAGACGGGATATCTGACACAAATAAACGCTAGTTTGCGCTGAGTCATTACTTAACGGCAACTGTTGACTGACTGTCACCATCGTACTGGCTTCCCTGCCGTGCTGACGTGCCCGTCCTAAAATCGGTGACGGCCTGAACAGAATTTAACAGACATATAGCACAACAACAGGAAATTCACATTGTCATTGTGTGGAGATGAACAAGGAGCGAAATCAGAAAACGTATCGTCATTTTACGCTAAAAGCATGTCACAAAATCATGTTAAACCTTTCCGGTGCACAAAAAAGTTCCAAGCGAGCTGATAGCATATATTGATGCGCCCTTGCAGTACGGGCATAATGTCACCCCCATACTGGTACCTCTTGTGAATAGAGGTTTAAAATTCAAATTCAAAGTCTTAATTTGTTGTACGAGGTGAGGGTGGAATGCGGGCGGGGATGCTGGCGAAGGCGGAGACGGCGAGTGAGTTTGGGTGTATGGAGGATGTAGGTGTGGGCGGGGGTGTGGAGTGGGCGTGGGGCGTGAGGGTGCTGATGCAAGTGTTATATCACGCAACTGCTATATGACGATAGTCGGTGGCACTGCAAATGTGTTGTCCGTTTATTAACACACGGCCGGCGACTACAGACTGATCTGAATGGCGTAGAAGCAACGAGCGGCGAGCAGCAGAGGCATGCGATCAGCCTCTCTGCCTCGCCCTTGATCCATCCATCCTCTGCGTCAGGCTGAGCCGAGTCGCACAAGGAGACAGGGGAAGAAGAGAGGCGGTGGCGACAGCAGGGGAATGGCCAGGGATATTGGACCAGCCAGTCACACCTGTCAGCTCATCCATCATCCATCGTGTCATTAATCAATCCATCCATCCTACCATTTATTCTGACCCCACACCCACCCCACGCGCCCTTCTTCTGCCCTCCCCCCCTCTCCCTCCCCAGCTCCCTCTGGTCCTCGTGGACAGTTCAGGATATGCGTGAGTCATCCCAGCGTCTTGGGTCCACGGAGTGATGACGCAGAATAACAAAAAGACAAAAATAAAATACGTTTTCATTTTTTCATTGAGCAAACCAAAAATTTCAAAAGTTGATATACATTATATCATCTAAATAATGTAAACTCACGACTGTCGCTTTGTTGAAGACACACAAGTCGAAGAGGTTGTTGATGATAAGACAAAACAAGCGGCCAGAGGAAGCCCGCTGTCACAACCCGCCCGCTAAGGCATGTATCAGTCACAAGCCATGTTCACAAGCAGCTACCAAGGAGGAGAGCGACACTGCCTCTATAAGGAGACGGCTTGCGATGCGTAGGGTCCGGCCGCCAGGAAAGTCTAGCCGGGAATATTGGGAGATGTAGGCTCACCTGTCAACCCATTCATCATCCCTTCCCTTTGGCTACTCCCTTTGTTCTTTCCTTCTTTCGTTTCTTCTTTCTTAGCGTCAACTTTCTTCGCGTGCCTGCATCCACTGCCTTTGTTTACGTTCGTCCAGAGGGATTTGTAAGATTGTAAGAAGCTACTTCCCGAGGTGTCAGGATGGCATATTCACAACAAATCGACGAGAAACAGTTTTGTCATAGGATATGATTTGGACCTAAAATAGATAATAAGAGGAAACAGAGATACAGACTAAAATATATCAGTATACTATTAGCGTGTGTGTGTGTGTGTGTGTGTGTGTGTGTGTGTGTGCGTGTGTGAGAAAATAGACAAGAAAAGAAGACTTGCCCTTCACCTCAACTGATCGTTAATTCATCATTAGCACCCCCTCCCCCCCTCCACTACCCTTACACTCGGCCAAGTTTCACCACCTCCTACACCTCAAACCCCCCCCCCACACACACACACATACACACACGTCACCAACAAGCAAATCTTCCAAATCACAATTGGATAATCAACGAATCACAGACCAGAAATACCAACGCAAGACGGAAAATACCAGCACCTACACGCATACCATATCATACAAGGCTGCGTATAGTGCGGATGGCTGTCCGTGCACTGTATTGTCTGGATTCTTGTTCAATCAGCGAACACAGCAATTGCAATTAATGATATTATTGTTTTTGGCGCACATATCATTAATACTCCCGATCTCTAATTCAATGACTATATCAATGCCTAGGGTAGCGTTGCTGTATTTGTATTAGCACTGTCCGTATTACCGTTAATTTCATTACAGAGGATAATAATGTTAATGGTGATTATGATCATAACTGTATTGTCAATGACGGTTCAGTGTGACGAAGCTGATGAAAGACCGGATCATCTGATCCTTTAGGTACGTGTTGACTTTTCTGGTCACGTAATTTTTAGTCATTAACGTTGCAGATCTTTCTAAACCGACCGCTGTTTTTTTTTTCTTTTTATTTATTTTTTTTCTTTTTTTTTCTTTTTTTTGTCTTACCCAGCTCCTATCAACACTTAACCGGTCGATGTAATTAGAAGTAACTGCAAATTTTAGTATGAATTTCATTTCCAACACCTTTTGCACTTCCACGGCGTCATCAGATTATTGAAACCATTTTCATGTTCATCCTATTTTATCAGCATAACTCTCCTCACCTGTATCAATTATCTTGTATTTGTATAAATGATACATGGTTATAAAACAATTAAAATCCCAAAATAATGCAACAGTAAAAAATACAAAATAAACTGCACTTCAAAAAATTTTCACGAATCACTTAATTACGATGAATCACAATAAATCAAATCCCTTATCATCATAAATCAACTATTAAATACACACTATGACTCACAAAAAATGCATTACACACCGGACATCCGGCCACACTAAATCAAAAACGCGAACCCACTCGCAGCAGCGCGGGACACGGCCGACACAAAAGCATCTGGTTCCCTCAAAATCTAATTCAAAATCGAGGCAGGAGGGCGTAGTTCGCCGAGGAGGACCCGAGTTGTGTTTTTATCCAGGTCTTTGTGGCGGCGCTCGCGGCGGACCAATTAATCATAAAAGGTGTCTGTTTGTCCCATTGTCGCGACCACCGTGTCCAGCGGACATCAGGTCCTTCTAGCAGACATCGGTTCCAGCGGACACAGAGCTCCTTACGTGCGGACGCTGTATCTAGGGGGTATCGGGCTCTCTGGCCGCTGTGCCTAATGGATATTCAGGTCCCCTTTTCGCCAACACTTTGTTCAAAGGACATCGTTGCCTTATATGCAACCGCGGTGATTAACGAACACCATTACCCGGCGATATAGAAGTCGGGGTCCGAATATGAAGATGTGTAAACATAAATAATAACTCTGGATATCCAGGTGAGTATCCGTGCCTTTTGAAAGATTTCTAACACAGGTGAAGGGGAGGAGTGAGATGACAAATTCAGAATCTGTTAATTTTTAGGAGTTCAATACTCGCGCCTCACTAAATAATTTCTAAACCCTATCGAGAATTGAAAAACTATATATATATATATATATATATATATATATATGTATATATATATATATATACATGTATATATATACATATATATGTATATATATGTATATATGTATATATTTATACATATATATGTATGCATGCATATCTGTGTGTGTATACATGTACACACACACACACACACACACATATATATATATATATATATATATATATATATATATATATATATATATATATGTAGGTATCTGTACATATATATATATTATATATATATATATATGTAGGTATATGTACATATTAATATCATATTATATATATATATATACATAGTGAAAATATATACCACATGGATTTTCTTTCACGAGATTTTCATGTGTCTCCATATCAATATTTAGGCACCGGTTGTAAATGTTGCCGACGTCCGCTAGACAACATTTATGACAATATAACATATTGATAGAGACACGAAGCTCCAGTGGACGCGCCGACGAGACGTGTCGCTAAAACAAGAGGGGTTCTGATACGTCCATCAATCACTCGATTGATGGTCCGGTGAATTATTTAACGCAGGGCGATCCCGACACCATCCGCTTGTATAAATGTTGGAGCGATATGTATAATTGGCTTCGGCATACTTCCGATTCATTTGGAATCACGTTTGGGCTGATGCTCGAGTGAGGGAGGCCCGCTGCACGGCCGGTCCTTTCCCTCTCCTCTCTCTCTTTGTGTGTGAGTGAGTGTACGTAAATGTGTGTGTGTGTGTGAATGAGAGAGAGAGAGAGAGAGAGAGAGAGAGAGAGAGAGAGAGAGAGAGAGAGAGAGAGAGAGTATGTGTGTGTGTGGTGGGGGGGGGGGGAGATGCAGGTGTTTGTTAAACATGCGAATAAAGGCAAAAGTGAGAGATAGAAATGAACATCGAAAGGAAATGATGATGGTGAGGCCTGTTCTCTAGGGGGAGGAGAGAAGGTGAGAGGACGTTGGGGAAGGGGGTTGGGGTGGGGGGGGAGGAGAGCGAGTGTTTGTGGACGTGTTGTGGACTGTGACTGCTTCCATTAATCACTTTACCCCCTATCAGACGCCCTTAGCACCTTACTCCCCCCCCCCCCTTCCCCTTCCTTCCCGTCACTCCTCTCTCTCGACCAGCCCCTACGCATGATATCCAACTAACCTGCATCTTCTTCAAAGCACAACTCTAACCTTGGTGTAAGTAAGCTGTAAGTACGATGAATGCTCCCATAACACTGCCATCCCCTGCCTCCGTAACACAAGCAATCACCATTTTTTTTTTTTTTTTCTATTGACTGATTCATCTTATTCAAACTTCCCCTCCACTTGAGTAACTGATTATGGAAGGAAAGCCATCTAATTTGTTTTATATCTAAGTTTTCAAGTGGTAAAAAAGGTAAACCATACTAAACCAATTAGCACTTCTAATTGGCTCACTTACCCACTTATCCTGATGTTCGGGATACCTGTTTTTTATGACGCTCTCCGTGATTATATTCAATAAAAGTGTGATTAATATTTTCTATCATTCTAATATCCCCTGATGCGACAATAAAAATGATTATGCATTTATATAAACAGGTCTGCTATGATGAACTCTTCGGCAATGACTTGGTGACTTCGTTTCCGTTATATCCACAGGTAATATTTTATCAAGTACTTTTTTGTAGTCTACTAGAAGTACAATGTAAATTGAGATAAACGTAAAATAAATAAATAAATACAAACAAGCAAATAACAGCTGAATAATATATATGATTAAGAACTACCCTACCGTCCACTTTTTTTTTCATTCATTAGTTTTGAGAACTCCGGGGTTAGTAAGAGAGAGATAAAATATTAACTGTGAATATCGCAGTACCAGGGGGATAGGGAATGGGGTAGAGGTACGACCCAGTAGGCTGACGACCCTCTATTCCTCTCCCCATACTGCTGTAGGCTAAGCACCCCCCTCACTCCCCCCTTACTACCACAGTCGCTGAGTGTCGGCCTATCTGCGTGCGGGTCATTTCTCACGAGGGTGACAGGCATCATCCTGGCGGACTGTTTGTGACCGGCCCTTCATTAACACAACCAATCACCAAGGTGCATTCTTCATCATTCATCTTTCATTAAAGGTCCTTGGTACCCCCTGTGTGCTTGTGTGTGCGTGTGTACGTATGCGTACGCCTGAGAATATGAGTGCGAATGTCACTGTGAGTATGATTGCGAGTACATGTGCGTCTCCGGGCAAGCTTTGAGCTAGTGCGCACGACTGTGTACTTGTGTGTCTGCAGTGAATGGTAGAAGTGTTAAATGATGTGCAGTCGTCGTTAGGCGATTAGCGAGCGGGAGATCAGAGAGGAGGAGGCAGACATAGTAGTGTGGGGGCGTGGCAGGGGGGTATGACGGCATGACTGCCTGGGGAGGGAGGGAGGGAGGGAGGGAGAGAAGGAAGGAGGCGAAGACTGTTGGAGGAAAGACTCGAGCGGGTCTGGGGATGAGGAAAAGGCGGAGTGAGTGGGTGGGAGAGAAGCAGATGGAGGGGGAGGGGGACCGGGAGGGATGGGAAGGGGAGAGGGCGACTACATAAGTTGTGCAGGACACCCGAGTCTCGGGAGCCTAATTCTCAATGCATGACTTCGCGGTGTAGTTCCTAATTGACGGGGCGGAGACGAAGCCTAGTAAACTTCAGGCGCAACGGACTGTTTTCTCATCTGCGAAACGTAATATCTTTAAGTGATTCAAAGGAATTCCGCTTTCATGTGCCCGCCCCTACCTCTGTAATCGCTATTATTTAATTATATATCCTGCTAAGAGATGTCAAATTGGGAAGGGGGCGAGGGATAAAGAGAATTCGCCAACTGAGGTTATATCATTGCAAACAGATGACTGCCAGATTGCGTAGCGACACATTACAAAGCGCTGTTGGTAATCATACTGTAAAATGACATCAATTATGTTAATACATTATCATGTGGTCGTTATGGCTACTTGAACACCTATTGTCACACGCCTCAGAACTTCGTCAAATGACTGCGAAATGACCCCAGTTTGAATTTCGCGCCTCGCTACTAATGGTGTGGGGGCGGGGTTTACGAGTTGCCACGCATTATCATAAACCGCCATATTTTTATAAGTGACCTGTATGCTCTGGAACACTCTTGGCATCTTGATTTATTTGACGTGAATGCCCATTCTGATGCGGGTTATAAGCACGTCTTGGTTTGTGTATCCACGGGAGACAGGAACCCGGTGCTCGGCTAGTGGGCATCGCGGTCGGCGGGCGGGTGGCGCGCGGCGACTTCAAACGGCGGCCGACTCATCAAGATTGCACATTAGCGCGCCCCGGTGGGTGGCTGAGCAGCTTTTTGCCCACAACAGATCCTCAGGTCTATCAATGCATGTGATTCACCACAATTTTGACCTTGTATGCATGACTTGTAAAGCGACGGCCACTCGCTAAGAAACCTTGGCCTCCTGCTCTGATGTTGATCAACCCATGTCCCTGCCACTCACTCCTGGCAGCTGCCATTGCTACAACGCGACACGAGGGAGGTGGAGGGAAGCATCGCTGCGCCACACACTCGGCGCTCCAATTCTTAAATATAACCTGATTTATTGTTCTTCCATCACCATGGACCTAACCCATGGCTGGGGAATGCGTTCTATTAGAAAGTCTGCATTCCCGGATCGAGGTCATATTAGTTGGCAACCCGCGACTGCCATTAGAAGTGAGTTGAGACGTTCGAATGATCATATTTCTGATTTACGTCAAGATGCAAGCCCATCGGACGGAGCTGTATCTTCCTTCTTCTCGCGGTAAAATAGCAAGATAACGGCGAGGCTGCGGACTGGAGCTCAGATAGCGGAGGGAAGTGTTAGTAGATGTAACAGCGGGAGGCGAACGGAGACGGAGGGTTCAAGTTGGTGGTGGTGACTCCGACATCGTTCCTGCTAGAGGCTCTCCTTTCATCGTATGGAACTGTGGCCACGGAGGGAGGTGGGGATCGGCAGATTCACGTGTGTGGCTGGGATGACTAGTGGTGATTTACAATTAAAAAAAGAAGAAAATGACTTAAGACTTTTGCAGATCGTCAGGTCATTAGGGAGGAGTCCGTGAAATGATAATGAAACTCCCAGCGGAATATTCCAACACAAAACATAACAGATGACGGACTGAACCACCTCCGTCCAGTTCTTGGAACATCCGTGTTTTCTTTTTTTCTTTCTATCTTTTCTTTTCTTCTTTCATAACAACTGAGTTCTCCCATTCAGGAGTGACACAATTCCATTATTCTCATCCAGTATTCGGATTTTTAACATCTTAATTCGAAGTTAAGAAAATGCTGCACGAGTTCCTGAATACAATATGCCGAGATATTTGCGACCACTGTTGACACTCCCCGATGGAGAGGTCCTCTAGGCCTAACACTCCAGCAGCATTAAGCGTCGGGGCGAGAGTGTCGCGTCGGATCCTCCCTCTCCCAGGATCTCGCCGCCGCCTGATCATTGTGTTTTAAATTAGCAGTGAGAGAGAGAAGAAAAAAACGGGTAGGTCCCTTCATCACAGCAAGTTGTCCCAGGGAGGCCTAAGATAACATTCTGGATAAACCCGCGTCCCTACAACCATAACAATATCAACTTGGCCCCTCCGTAGCCCGATCCCGCCCGTTGGGGAAAGCAAAAAAGAAGGAAACAGGTAATAGCCATGATGTTTTCCTTTCTGATGGGGAAAAGGGGGAGGGGGAGGGAGAGAGAGGGGGGGAAAGAGGGGTTATGAATCCATTTTGTCTTATCATATCAATATCCTCACAACTTTGATTACACAAAGTTGTCACTGTGACTGAATCATCTTCGGTCCGAGATTCCCGGAAGCTGCTTCCCAAAGCGAGACGGGGAAACGCGCAAGGAGGTGAATCTAACAACGTCGTAATCGCTGCATTCGTAACAGACGACGTTCAATATTCTCTGTAACACCAACATTACATTGCCATTATTTCTGTCATGAACACCAATGCGTGGCGATGACGATAGTTTGTCTGAACATAATTTTAATCCCCCCCCCCCCAAAAAAAAAAAAAAAACGCCCAATCATTTTTCTTAAAGAGTTCTTCACAAGCTGCATAGCTCTTAACACTACAGTTATCAAATAATCAGCACCCGGCTGCCAGCGTTCTAATTATCATGGTAATCATCATCGCCACTGCACAATGTGATTTCATAATCACAGCTGTAATAATCATAACGAAAATCCAAAATGGTGCGAAATTGTTTTGGAAACATGATTTAGTTAATAAAATAATTATGGCTAAATCTATAGCAATTTCCCAATGCAAATTAAAAGGGTGAACACCTGGCAAATACTAGAGGAGCGAGACAGGAAGGGGATGGGAGGGGAGGCTGTATGGGGCAGAGGATGCAGGGGGGAGAGGGTATAAAGGGGTTAATAATTATGCCCAAAATATGAACATTCTGCCTAAAATATTCCAAGGACCTCCGAGACTGATCGGCTGACAAGATAAGCCGATAAATTACCGTTACATAAAAATGATAAAGATACCGTGCTCGGGGTATAGTACGCGGATGGCATTCTCCGGCGCACCGCTGGGTATTTCCTTTTTTCTAAGTCCCTCTTGACATGTACCAAGTAATGCATAATATCGTAAACACAGAATTTTATTGAGCGTCTCCCCCATCATGATCCAGTGATGGGCTCAGAACCCCTTCATTTGTCCTGATGAAGGAGACTGGACCTCTGTATAATCCAGGGAGTTATAGGTGCATGGCTCACGGCATCCATCACTCCGCCCCGATATACGGAGACCATTAAATAAACAGGGAGGGCTTCATAATGACCCGCTGTCCGGCCCGCGATCATCGTAATTATAATCATCATTATCATCATTATCGTCGTCGTCGTCGTCGTCAGGGCCGAGCGAGCTGCCATCATGCTTGTCTTAATTATTACTATCAGACTAAACCATTATAATGCTTAGCATCAGTATTATCCCGTTTTAACTCAAGTTTGCATACTCGAGCAAGCTTTGCATATATTCTTTTTACGTGAAAAAAAGTATTAGGGCCAATATACAGGCATATGGGACATGTAAATGCATGTTTAGTCATCGAGAAACAAAGAAATTAAGGTAAACAGTCTCGCGCTTGCTTGTAAGTCTAGATACACCGAAGCAGAAGCCACCTCTCGGAAATATTTCAAGGACCCATCAGTCCTAATCTCTGGCCAGCCGGTTACGCGTTCTTTACAAAGTCGTATATTATTTCATTCTGATTGGCCACGCGACCCATATATATCACGGTTGTGCATGGGGGGAGATGAAGGCACGGTGTTCACTCCTGGGGTGAGGGGGCAGTGGTGGGGGTGGGGGTGGGGGGTCTCCTCTACATCTGGGATTAGGCTCCCTCAAAGGATGTAGGATGGAGGGGCAGTTCACCCTTTTAACATCCGATGAGCGACTGGTTCAATGAGTAATATGAATAAGTTTGGTCTCGTGCAATAGATGTTGAAGGATCCTATACATTAATTTCTTATTTACACTTCATCCATAATATCCAAGCAGTGGAAAAATACTTAAAATAATTGAATGCCTCTTCTTAGAAACTACATTGCACTAATGCAACAAATTGAACACACAAATCCAGGCATGGATATATGCATTCACACACATACATGTATGATTTCATGTAAATGTTTAGTGAAATATGAAAATAAAGTCTTCATTGCTATTATCATTCTTGATACACGTTTTACTACCAATCTCTATGATGGGTAGAAGACGTAGGTCATTATGAGAATGGGTTACGGTTAATGGTTATAACCCCTAACCCATTTCCTAGCCCCCTCCCCCTCCCCCCAGGGGTTGGGTAATGCGTGTATGTGCATATACTCTCCCATTTATCAGCCGTCACGCTTTATGTCCGTCATATATCACATACACTGCTGGCAGATCGATAAGCGAGTCTTTTTGAAGTCGACGTGTGCTGTTGTTTGTGATAAAAACATAATGTTGTTTGCCAAACGAATGACGACTGTTTTGAGCCGAAACAAACCGCCGCGATATGTTCTTTTTCCAATCACTTCTTTAGGAGTATGTAAACGCTTGATAAAAATCGTGTAGGAGAATGGATGTTATCCCTATTTTTCGCAGAAAAAAAGTGGTTAACATGTGATGAAGTGTCTGTGCGTTTTATATATATACATACATATACATACATACATAAATACATATATACATCATACATTCATACACAACACAACACAACACAACATATACACGCACGCACACATACATACATACACATACACGTACACATACACGTACACATACACACACACAAATATATATATATATATATATATATATATATATAGAGAGAGAGAGAGAGAGAGAGAGAGAGAGAGATGGTGCTGCGAGACAGTTTTCTTGCAGTATGCGGAAATATAATTTTTTTTTTTAATCATATTAGTATGTTTATATATATACATATATATCTATATCTATATATATATATATTCATATAGATATATATATAGTTCCGCGATGTTTGGCGGCATGCACAATAACAAGCAAAACAAGCATTCGCCACATGTGAGGACAAAGAGTTCTGTTCACCTGACACAATATGAGAGCAACACATGCGCTATGAATCACCTGTAGAATATTTTATTATTTATTCTCGTATAGAATAATAAATATAAGTTAGAACTCCCCACACTCACTCACTCACTCACTCACTCTCTCTCTGTTTGTGTGTGTGTGCGCGCGCAGACGCTCGCAAATGCGTTTCTTTTATCCATCCCGACAAAGCTATCAGACTCCCTTCCCCTTCAGCACCGCACAGCTGCTCCTGTTACAAGGGGCGTCCTATGCCTCCTTCATCAAGTAGTTTCCCTGTTCCCTAGACATGGAGTATCAAGTGCGCGATGTGCATCACGACACCCGCCTCTTCGCGGCGTGACACACCAACACCTTCCTCTAAAGATTCGCGTGACTGAGTCTGTACGCCCATTAGTTGAGCTGAGACGCCCTCGTGTCACCCTACAACGTTTATTTCAATGGCGGCGGGATATGTGCGGACGCAGCCCGAGGGCATCGAGGGGTTAGGGGAGAGGCGGCGAGGGGAAAGGGAGGGGGGAGGGGGGCTTATTTTAACCCCAAATCTCTGTTACAACATGAATGCAACAAACGCGACCATACGTGCTTACTAATTTCAACAATACATTATGAAAGACTAACGTACCTAACTTCGACGCATTGATGATCTTTTTTCCTTTTTCTTCTCTTTTTCTTTCATTATCGTCTAAACAAAAATGCTAATTCACTGAAGAGAAACCAGAGCATGTCTTCCTTTCCTGACACCATCATGTATCATCACCTAAGAGCGGTCCACGTGGCCCGAGCGCAGCAGAAGGCCAGGGCTCCTCCTCCTCCTCCTCCTCAGCCTTGGCCTCACAGCATCACATTTCCAGCACAAATGGGCCATGCGACCTATAATAGGCCTATATAAATCTTGCGGCGGCGCGGGTTATAATGAAGGTAAATATTGAGTGTCAAGGTGGTGGGTTTCAGCGACCCCCCTACCCAAGCTTCCCATACCCCCGATCCAGCACGCCCTCAGAACCTTCAAGAGGCGAAACGGTAGCAACACTCCTCGGGGACATGGGCGATGTCTTCATGGCCTGGGAGATAACATGATTTTCACTCGTTCCTGCAAAGCTGCAACTATTGTAGGTGCGAATATTCCCTCGATAAATAATACATCAGGTAACATCTGTGTAAAAGAGCGTGTGCTTGTTTGACTTCACAAATGAGCAAAGCCTGGGAGAATGGCTGTGTCATTTGACTTTACTCTCTTATCTATTTCTAGGTTATTTATAATCATTTAGTGTGTGTGTGTGTGTGTGTGTGTGTGTGTGTGTGTGTGTGTGTGTGTGTGTGTGTGTGTGTGTGTGTGTTCGTAAAAACATGTACAACCTGGTCCATGCGGCAGTGGTTGCCAACGCGATGCTGAGCTCTGCAATGATTGGCAAGGTTACCTAATTTAAGACCAGCAGCTGCAATGGAGCGGACTCTCTCCAGGGGCCTTACTTACTCGCCAGGCAGAGGTGGGAGGTGGAGAGGCAGAAGGCGGGGAGAGGGAGGGGAGTGACAAGGTGTGGGTGGCGGGACTGACAAGGCGCGGGTGTTGTGGGTGAAACAGCTGAGTGACACGAACTGAGAATCAAAAGGAATAACAATGAAGAAAGTAGGCGCACGGTGTGACAACAGGAGCGGAGGCTGCTGATGTTGTAGGAAAACTCGGCCTAGGAAGCTGAAGATAGTTACAGGGCGGGGGGTGAGAGGAAGTTTAGTCCGGTGAGGAAGGTGAGACGGTGGCTGAAGGTAATTGAGAGAGAGAGAGAGAGAGAGAGAGAGAGAGAGAGAGAGAGAGAGAGAGAGAGAGAGAGAGAGAGAGAGAGAGGGAGAGGGAGAGAGCGCGCGGAAAATTAAGTGCACGGGGAGAACTTCGAAAGGCGTAACTGGGAAAGGAAGGGTCGGAGGCGGGGGGTGGCCGTGGCGGACGGGGGGAGGGGGTGCAGGAGAAGTTAATGTGCATGAGATAAAATATATATTTCTGTTTAATTTACTTCTGACGCTTGAACGGGTGGGTGGAAACTGCCTTTTCCAATTGTTTAATGTTAACCAAATATTGCTCCTACACAAACTCTTGATGATCACCAATTTTAAAGGTTTCCTTCCGAAACTAATGCGCGCGCAATATATATCTCCCAGTAGCAAAGCCAGCTGCAGCCACAGCAGCACATGGCCACAGGGGGAAGACTTTCAGAAATATGGGCGTGTTGAAGTATGGGCGTGGCGAGGTAAAAGTGCGGCATGGGCGTGGTGTGACTGTTGTGTGCGTGTGACAGTGACGCATGCGGGCGGCTGTGGCGGGAATGTCCGTCGCCCTGAGCTGCCGCCCTGACAAGATATATATCCACCCATTACAGCGGGGTGGGTGTTAGGGACACCCATGGATATTAGACAACTTGACAAAATTTATGGACGTCTTTGTCGACAACGTGACAGGAGCGCATGGGGCGCCACTCAGTGAGGATACCGACGGGCCCGCGGTTAGGGATCACGGGCAAGTGGCTCTTATGCGCCCTCCGACCCTTTGGCCGTGGGGGCTACAGCCGCCGTGGCCCCATATCGAGCTTAATGCACACATGAAAGGGGGAGCCGTGGGATATAAACCTTTATGCACATTGCGGGGCCTCCGGTAAATATCTGGTGTTCATGAGTGATTTGTGACCATGTCGAACAAAGAAATTTCCAGATGACCCCAGGCCATTAAAATGGGGGACTGTGGTTCGGGGGAGGTCATATATTAACGGCATCTTGTGGGGCTGCCCTATCGCAGAACACGGGCGCAATTATAAGAGGGGAGGAGGGCGCGCTACTACACACATGTGCACAACCTTGCCGAGCTCCCGAAAGCGCCCGCCGAGTACGCCCACGACATGCCCAGTTAACATTAACCCGAAAACCAGTTCCCCACCTTAAGCAATTGATATATATCATTATCGCCATAAATACAAGCAAGAGATACTCCTGCTCAGCACAAAAAAGTTAGGTGGCGGCCTCCATCAATCAGCCAGCAATATGACACGTGGGAGCGTCAACACACATGTGGTTTTGCAGCAGCAGTCGAGCGAGGCCAACAAGCACCCACATGAGAGCCACCCAGCATCATGCGCTGATCATGCACTCAGTGAACACCGTATTTATTCTCCTCACAGGGAACTGGCAATCAACATCTCGTTTTCTTGCTTACAAAGCGCAAGATAAGATCAAGGACATCGCAGATCGGAAGCGAAGCAAACGTGAAGGTAACTAAGACTCTTAAGTAGCACTGCGAGCACCGCCCGCTGGCCTGCGACGCCTGTGCGCGCACGGATTCGAGCATCAAAGGAACGAACGTCGTCAGTGTCAGCTGTTTTCCCCACGCGTGATGGAGCTGAAGCCGCGGGCAAGTTGTTGCAGGGGGAACTAAGCCTTTCCTCTTGGCTACGTTAACTTGTCCAACACTGGGGTCATTAGAGACGCAAGACGGTGGGGCTCGATGAAGATATTGTTTTGGAGATCCAAGTGACCATCCAAGTTAGAGAAACAGATAAAAGCGAACGCAGAATGAGGGAAGTTTATCAAGTTGAAGTATAAAACTTGAGTGATGGTCGACCATTTGCGAAGAGAGAGGCTCCCGCCCGAAATGGGGATGGAGGTATAACATAAAGAATAGAAAACGCATTTATTCAGATTCGGAGACAATTTGCGGCATCTCGCTAGGGGGAAACAAACAAAGCGCGCGCAAAGAGGGGCCCGACTATCAAATAAATCCGTGATATATAAAGTTTGATAAGGAGAGATGGAGGGCAAGTGCAAGACGAAATAAGAGCAAATCCCCAACAAAAAGAAGGAAAATCCAAGCGATATCAGCCCAAGAAACCCAGTAAAGCGTAAAGCAGGTTAGATATACAGGATCAAGTAAAAGGTTTCAGGCCAACCAATGGAAAGGGAAAGAAACTTCTAGAAGGCCACCGCTGTACTTCAGACTCCCAGACGAAAACTTACCAAACCGGCCTATGAAGTTTACCGTTGTCCATAACAAATATAATGCACAAATAAAAGACATCTCGTGTGATGATTTTTATGCGCATCCTATAAATAATTGTTCCCTTAAATCACTACTAAATAATAACAATAGTATTGATAATGACGATGGTGGTAATGACAATGGTATTTATGTTAAAAATGGAAAGAAGAAAAGGGCGGAGAAAGAGCATCAATAACATCTAGAATAATAGAAATAAAAAGATGACCCTATAATTCAACTCCATGTATCACACTAGGAAGTTTATCATTCCTAAAACCCTAAAACGGATGGAAAAAAAATAACTCTCGGGATGATACGATGCGAGAACCCCTGACCCCAATAAGCAAGACCTCACGACCCCGGTCTAAGAACAGCAGGAACCCGAGTAAAGACTGGACAACAACCCCAACGCATCGGCGGCGAGATCTACCCCTGGCTGGGGCGCTCACTCTCTTTCCTGAGCACAGAACCCCGTAACCCCGGCGAGCGAGGCCTTCTCAACCCCGGAGGAGAAGCTCGAGGACCCCAGGGGAGAGGTAGAGTCGTGTTGATGGCTGGGGAGCGGGGAGGAGGGGGTGGAGGCAGCGTGGTTGCGAGCTGCTGGCGGGGGTACAGCCTGTGAGGGTGTGTCGCGTGGCATTCATTGATCTGTCAGTCTCCTCGTCAGCCGCCCGTGCTGACACTCACTCTAGCCCGGGAGGAGGAGGGCCAGCGAGAGGAGGAGGAGGAGGAGAAGGAGGAGAAAGGGAGTGGGGAAGAAGAGGCGGCGTTGGCGAGGACTGGGCTGGAGCAGGGAGGAGGCCGAGGAGGGGAGGGGGACACATCCCGGAAGATAAAGCTGAGAGGAGTAGGAGGGAGCGGGAGGGGGTACTCTCTCCGTGAGCACAAAAGTATGGAGACACAGAGAAGGGAATATTACTGGAGGTAAATAGATTAATGGCAATTATGTTCCCAGGCCAAGAGGGGACGGAAATGAAGGGGAAAGAGAGAAGAGAGAGAGAGAGAGAAAGAGAGGGAGAGTGACCAAGCATAAAGGGATTTATTCAAGACGGGAGAAATACCTGAAGATTAGAAAAGAGATAGAATATGCTAAAGGAGAAGGCGAAGGGGACGGCAGATTGATGACAATTACACGACAACTTGGCCTAGAGGGAGCACTGAGACGGCATCACAAGAGGCTGTGGAGGAAGGGTGAATGAGGGGACTTCAGAAGGGGCCCCCGGGAGGGAGAGGGGTGAGAGGCGAGGGGAAGGGCGGAAGAGACACAGAATGGGAAATGAGAGTGCATACAGAGGGCAAAACAATGAAAAGAAACTGAAAATAAAGGAGAGAAAACACTGAGAAGAAAAAAAAAACAGATGCTAGGATGTATGACGGTGAAAAGCAAAGGGAAATAATCAAGGGTACTGAAAAAAGTAAAGGTTCATCCTAGAGTTAGAGAAAAGAGATGGTTGAAGGGGAAAACGGGTGGGGTAGGGGGAGGGGGGTTCTGGAGGTGACTGGAAGGCGGTGGAAGGTAACTGGATTGATGACAATTATTCCAGTCGGACGGTGGGGGAGGGGGGGCGACCCTACGCACGGAAAGGCGGAGCTGGAAAATTGGATTACTGACACATCTGATAAAAAATGGGAATGGAGAAGTCGAGGTGAAAGGCGACCTCGCGAAAGAGAAACAGACTTAATGGAGATAGAGAGAAGAAAAAAGAGAGGCTACTGTAGCCCGGACATGTACATGAACCAAGAAAAAAAGACCTGAAAAATCCGAAAGAAAAAATAAACTAATAAGTGGGAAAAAAACAAATATGTGTAATGACAAGCAGAATGATGAAAAATATATATATATATATATTGTAAATGTGATAGGTAAATTACATACAAAAGAAAAAGGAGGGGGAGGAGAAGAAGAAAGAGGAGGAGTAGAAGTAGGAGTAGGAGAAGTAGAAGTAGGAGTAGAAATAGAAGTAGTAGAAGTGAGATGAAGGAAGATATTAAAAAAAAAACAATCGTGTAGCGCACAGTGATGCCTCAGAGAGCGCTGGACCCTCCAGATCTCACAAAAGGTCCAACCCAAAGAATTAACAGAAAACAGCACCTACACCAGCGGAAGAATATGCCTGCCGTCGAATATCTATTTCCGTTTACTTCGCTCTCTAATATATATATATATATATATATATAATTATATATGTATATATATACATATATATTATATACATATATATACCTGTGCGTGTGCTTGTGCTTGTGTTTGTGCGTGTCCGTGTGTGTGTGTGTGTGTGTGTGTGTGTGTGTGTGTGTGTGTGTGTGTGTGTGTGTGTGTGTGTGTATGTGTGTGTGTATGTATGTATGTATATATATATATATATATATATATATATATATATATATATATATATATAACCGAAGCGAGAGGGCCGACGAGAAGAAAAAGGGGAAGCGAGCATCTCGACCCCGCGTTTTCTGAGAGGCCGGCGTCGGCATGGCTCCCCTGCGTAAATCCCTTTGTGCGTTTCGTAAACAGACGAAATCTATAAAAAGCGTACGAAAAGCCCAAGAAAAGCCGGCGTGCCCTGGCCACCCTCACGTCTGTCATTCCACTATCGCAGCTCGCCATCCTGGGACTGGGCGCGAGACGCGGCGACCGGAGGGAGGAGGAAGAGGAGGAGGAGTAGGAGTAGGAGAAGTAAGAGTAGGAGTAGTAGTAGAAGCAGAATTAGGAGAAGTACGAGTAGGAGTAGTAGTAGGAGAAGGAGACGGAGAAGCAGAAGTAGGAGTAGAAGTAGATGTAGAAGTAGGAGAAGTAAGAGTAGAAGTGAAATGATGGAAGAGAACGTTGATAAGTAGTAGAAAGAGCAGGAGGAGCACGCCGCCGACGACGAGGAAAAACAAGACGGAGAAGAAGAGACAGAGGGAGAGTAGGAGCGGGAGAAGAAAGAACGCAAAGAATGAAGACTGAGAATCAGAGAAAGAATGAAAAGAAAAGAAGTTGCGCTGAGACAAGGGATGTCTGACTGCCATGTATGCCATTACATTATCCTTTCTGTTGTGACTATTGCTCCTGTTGCCATTACTGTTGTTATTATCAATATTTTTCACTGGCATTTGTTATTATTATTGAAGTTACCATCTATATTTTTATCATTATTGCTTTTCTCTTTCTTATCTAGTATTATGTAATTTTCATTATCATCATTATTATTGTCATTTTCATTATTATCAATTCATAACAATTATCATTATCATTGTAATCATTGTTACTGTTATTATATTACTATTACTATTATCATTATCATTGCAGTTATCATCATTATTGTCATTATCATTACCATTAGTATTATCATTATTATCATTATCTCTATCATTATCATCACTATCATTATCATCATTACTATTATAAATTCAGTTATTAATATTATTCCTATAATTGTTATCATCTTTATTATTATTATTATCATTATTATTGTCATTATCATGTTTGCTATAATCAATATTATGAATGATATAATCACCATTATGTTAGTCATCATCATCAACATCATTATCACTAGTATAATTAATATCATTATCCTCATTATTATCAATTACATTACTATACAGTATCTTGTATCTAGCCATTGTCGTTTTTCAATAAAATATTTTTTTTATCATTATCATCATGATCAACACTATTATCATTATTAGCATTATAATAACATTAGCAAAATAACAGATGCCAACGGTGATAAATAAGTAATATAAATAACAGTAATAATAACATCAACACTAATCATAAAGATAATGCCAATTATTGGCACTATCAAATAGTATTATTACAAGAATAATAATGATGATAATCCCAAAAATATATATATATATTTTTTTTTTATTTGATATATTGACCTCATCTATTATAATATCAATAACAATAGTAATGTAAATTTAATTTCAAAAAATACTTTCACAAAAACTGTAGTCATATTGTTACTATCACTATATTATCATTGTTGTTATTATTAGTGTCTTGGATATTATGCCTAATATCACTAAAATATGTTTCATCAGCGCTCCACCATTGTTATGATCATCATCGTTATTTCAATCATCATTGTTAGCATCATAATCATTAAAACATCACAAGCAATTCTCATTATACTTAACATCATTCAGTAAAATCCATTCTTATTCCTATTACAATTAATATCAACGAAACAAATTATTTCATCAGTGTCGTTTTTTGTTTTTTTTTTACTTTGAAACCTACAAAGGAATCATGGCATGATTGTACCATATATCTAGCTGCCGCAACAGTGACTCTCAAATCAAAGCTTCTACCTCAGATAGCCTTGCACTATAAAAAAAAAAAAAAAAGATAAGACGGCGTTTTGTCGACTTTGTAACTGAGTCATGGCCACAATCTATCCAACAGCTTTTCCATTTTCGCTCTCAGTTCTTCTACTGATCGCCGCACTTTTCTGATCTATTCGCCCCCAGGAACAACAATCAATAACCATCACAACGAGCGTCTCGTCTGCACAAATGACTGTGCTGATAATCCTCTCCTCATTACAATAGCCCTCGCGTCACTCAGCAGTTCAGGCATGTCAAAGACGGGCTAAGTGTTGACTGGTGTAGATAAGGGCAGAAAACATGGCCTTGAGAAGCCATAGAACTTCTGCCCTAACCCCCCCCCCCATGACCCCCACCCTTATCCTCCTTCCTCCTCTGGACCTGTAACTCCTTACCTGTGCCATTTTCCTTGCGATATTTTGTTACAGATATTTATTTGTTGTCCACTTCATTTTTTTAATTCAATATTTCATGTGCTTCCCCACACATTTTAGCTCCATTTAAAGACCGCAAAAGGTTGGCATAAAACCTAAATGCGAGTATTTCAAAGACATTTCTAAAAAGTCCCCAAAGCAATTTAGTCCCCGAGGTCCATCCTTCCCTCCCCGTCGCCCGACCGCACTACCTTCCCATGTCACCCCCCCCCCCTCCAGGGCACCCCAAGCCCTCTTGCCGTCTGCCCCAGGGCTTGCCAGGTCCCCAAGTTGGGTAATCAGGGAGTGGGAGACGACTGGCTGTGTCAACAAGAAATTCCGCCCGTCAACCGCCGCCACCCATTGATCCCGCTCTGACCGTCACCCAAAGGCTCCGTACTATTTCTACTTGCTCGCTGACAAGAGCGCTCGCGTCTCCTCCACTTTTAATTAGTTTCGGTCATTATTCTCATCCGTCTTTTCTCAATTCTAGGTATGATGCGTAGTGATCACAAAGAGTGAATCGCATGTCGTTTCCTTTTTCTCGATTTTCCGCGGACATTACAGTTGAAAAAAAAATGTAAAAAATAATAAAATAAAGCGTCAATATATATCATTGCAAGTATGAGTTTCTTTCAGTGAGTATACCCTATTATAAAATTTAGCCTTTTTCTTATCTTATCTGAATAGCATACAAATAAAAATAAAACAAAAATATTTTTTGGCCATCGTTTACAAATATTTTCTCCGAACTAGTATCGCTAAGAAAATATATCAATCAATGGCAAATGGCCAGAGAAATTCAGACCTCCAAGGCAACGGGTTCCACGAAGCGCCCCGAGAGAAGTCCGAGAGAATAAAAGCCGAGTCAAATCCCGGCGCTGGAAGGGAGCTGATCAGATCAGCAGCGACGCGAGGTCCGTGGGAGGCGCGGCCGAGCGAGACGTCGCGCTCAAGAACAGCGAGGATGTCTATATCATCGAACAGCTGCATCATCAACCAACAAGTTGAACAAAACCGATGTTAAAGAGCTAGATAATGAGGTGTCAGGATGATGAGGTGTCCAGATAATGAGGTTTTGGAAGATAAGGCAGAAGACTAGACGGTGTTGGGATAAGAAAAGATAATAAAATATTTAGATAAATCGGCGCTCTAGTGCCGAGGCGTTCGGATGACGACGCGATGTCCGGATACCGAGAAACTGACGTCCGGATACGACATGTAGTGAGGCCGGGGTGATGATGGTGATGATAGGTTATCAGCACCATCACGGCGAGAAAGAAGCGGTCGGGAGGAAAAAAAGGGGGGAAAAAAGCGGAGACGGCACGCGAGGAGGCTAGTGGCGAGTGAAGCGTCGCCCACTACTCACCTCTTCACGATATTTGCGTTGACTTTCCTAACTCGAAAAATATTCTTGACACAAAGGCTAGCTTCTTCCTTCCCTCATTCTTCTCATTCACAAAACACAACATTAGCATCTACATCCAATCACTCGCGACCTTCGACACCGCATCGCGCGGACAGCAACACGAAGCCTTCGGAAAGAGTCGCGCACGACGAATGAACGAGTGAATGGGGGGTGGGGGGGGGGTCTGCTTGGAGTTTTAGCGAAGCGGAATGGGCGGTGCTGGCAGTGCACAAGGAAGAAGAGAAGAAGGAGGAGGAGGAGGAGGGAGGCTCTCCGTTGGTGGTGGTGATGGTGGCCCTTGTAGAGCGCGGGTCCAGCAGTCCAGGAGGGAATCATTGATCCTGTCAATCTGCCGTCAGTCCGCCTGCCCGCTCGGACTCTTGCTTCCTCTCCCTCTCCCTCCCCCTCTCCTCCTCCTCCTCCTTCTTCCCCCACATCCACGCTCCTTGTCAGACTCCTCCCACTACTAGTGATGCTACCTACTACCGCCTGGTGCCACCATACTCACTTCTTCCACCCAGTTCTCTTCGAAACCCCCCTATTGACTTGCCTTGTTGCGGCGCTACTTTTTCCCTTCCTCTCTTTTTGGGGGGAAGGTCGCCTTATATTCCGAAATTTTGACCCTCGCTCAGCAATCTCTGAGGTTGCTGCGATTGCGTCTTTTGTTGATTTCATTTCATTTCCTTTAATCTTTTTTTCCTTCTTATGGCTATTCATACTTCGTATTATTCCGAAACGCCTGAGGCAGATTCCATTCTTCGCTTTATTTTATTCATATTAATATATATATAAATATAAATATAAAATATATATATTATCTATCTATATATATATATATATATATATATATATATATATATATATATACATAATTTGTTTTGTTTCAGTTGCTTCATTTTTTAACCTGCCAATCAATTCAAAATTGAGACATAATAAAAATGATCAACAAATAAATCACAATATCTCTTTCCGTATTCTATCTGAATCACTAGATAAGAATCTTGATCGCCTTTAGATCAGTGATACTGTCCATCATGAATGTTAGATCAATGATTATCATTCTCTTATTATCATTATCATAGTACAATTATTAAAATCACAGGAGAACTGTTATCATTATCATTTTCTTTATCATAGCTGGTTATCCTGACTGATATATCTTTAATATACTAAGTGTTCTTCTTATCGCCAGATTTTATATAATTTCAAAATAGGTTTATTATCACTAGCGTTCATCTCCGTCATCCCCCCACAATGACCCCGCCCCCCGGCCACAAGCGACAACATAGTTATCGTCACTTTGTTTGTTTGTTTGTTTTCGGTTTGTTTAGACGGTGCTTATAACTTTTCGTCCAAGACCTTAGGTATTATTTTGACAAGTTGCACTTCTTCACAAATGCAATAAAAATATATGATTAATTGGTTTCTCTGCATGTCTTGTTTGAATCGGCACAGAAATTGCACCAATGAAACAAGGTTCGAATCCTGGACACTCACAGATCGAGAAACGGATCGAGCGGGGTTCTGTAGGTTTAATCCCGCTCGATTCCGTCATCGGAACCTTTCTGCATATGATCTTTTCCGCCTTTTCCCTCCCTTTCCCGCAGCAGCTCATACAGCCGGTATCATCCCACTTTCCTACCAGCTCTATTTTTTACTTAAAATACCCACTAGTCTTCCCTACGTTGCTTAAATTAAACAAAGATTTTCCCTCGCAAAAGTTTAAGATAATTCCTTGGCGAGCTGTGCATGTAAGTGTCACCTGCCTGTCTCCCTTTTGGTATCTGTCAGTCTGGCGTGCCGGACTCTGTCTGCCTGTCTCCCGCCAACAATCTGTCTGTCCGTCTTAGTTTGGCGCTAGTCTTATTATATGTGCTGGAACCTGCCATGCTTATTTCTCTTGTGGGGAAGTTGTACCCACGCTTTCTCGTGGCTTGCCAGGTTTGAGGCAGGCTTTCTTTTAAATGTTTTATTTCTGTCTCTTTCTTTGCTTCTCTTCTCTCTTCTGTCTTCCTCACCCTCGCCACCTCTCATTCTTTCCTACTATCTCTTTCTTTAAATCCCTTTTTTTCTCTCTTTCTCCATTTCTTTCTTCGACAAAATCAAAATCGCAATATACATCACCCCCCCTCCCCCCCTCTCTCTCTCTCTCTCTCTCTCTCTCTCTCTCTCTCTCTCTCTCTCTCTCTCTCTCTCTCTCTCTCTCTCTCTCTCTCTCTCTCTCTCTCTCTCCCTCTCACATTGATCCCTACGGCCGTGGTGCTCTCTCGTCAGAGCCGTCTTCTCTACCAACCACACATCACTCACTCAAGACTTGTAGGTTGCGCGCCCGCCCCGACAAAGCGGCTCTTTTCTGCAACTTTAACTACTTTCTGCTTCGTAACGTGCAACACCTGTGCTTCGAACTGTGGGATTATATACAGCCATTGGAAGTATTCCAAACAAATGAGAGATACATTATATTGGTGTTGAAGGGAGATCTCCGTCTTTGTAGCCCAACTATTTTTTCTCTTTCCGACACCCTTTCGGAAACGTCGCTGACATTCGTTCTTTTTCCTAAAGTTTCGTCTTCGCTGTTGTTATTCCTCTGGAGACGCTCGGGATTTTTCTCTGGTCTATATTTTCTCTAGTTTGGGAGTTAATAATACAGGTGTGGGTCGTGTTCCTTCGCCGGCATTTGGGGGAATAATTCCTCCCCGAAAATCATGCCGCGGATAATGTTCAGGAGAGACAGAACATAAAACTATCCCCCTCGCAAACATCAAGCGTAAAATGCCATTTCGAGTTTCATTCGGAATCAAAACATTACACACAAAAAATACTTGGATAGTCATTCTTTCACGGCGACGTTTTCTTATTTTGCTTATGATTGGCGTAGCTGTACGGCGCGTCAAAGAAAAAAAAATCTAGATCTATATCGGCATCTATCTAATTCTTATCCCTCTTTCCCAACAAAGAGCGCTGCTATACCACCAGGGACGGGTTACCAGAGATCAATAGTAGTGACCCACAGTCTTCCATAAGGTGGGCTAGGGTGGGATGTGTGCTCACGTGACACAGAGGATGTGACACTGTGTGACACCGCAGCGGCCCTATAAGCAACATCTCGGCGACCAGCGGCGTGGCTGAGGCGTAGCAGGAGGATGTGTTCCTGTGCTCACGTGAGGCGGTTAGGCCGGTGGCCGCAGCCGCCCGCGCGGTGCCACTGTGTATGGAGATAGGGAGGCGTAATGAATAAAAATCAAATGTTCGCATATCCGTATTTCCGAATGAGTGTTGGAGTATTTCATGATATATATATATATATATATATATATATATATATATATATATATAAATATATATATGTATGTATATACATATATATATGTATTTATATATGTGTATGTGAATTTTCATGATTGCTTAAGAGTATGAGCATATCTTTGTTTTTGTTAAAATGCTATATGCATGAATACATACCTATACATACATACATATATATATATATATATATATATATATATATATATATATATATATATATATATACATATGCATATAAATATATATCTGTGTGTATGTGTTTGTGCAATTCTCTCTCCAACAGGGCTATGACAGTGGTGCAGTGACGGGGCAGATGAATGTGCCATAACTCTGCAACACTTTGCGACGGCAATAACTGTTTAACAATCCGTAATATCTGATTCAGTGACAATAGTTGCTATGATGACGAGTGGCCTAGGGAGGGAGAGAGGAAGAGGAGGGGGTGAGGGAGAAGGGAAGAGAGAGGAGGATAGGTGTGGACGGCAGGGGACAGGGGCACGGACGGACAGGTAGCAATGGGCTCAGGTAATAGCTGGACGTTAATATAAACACCATATATTATCTTTTAGAGGTGATATTAACAGTCGGAGGCGTATCATCAGGCCGAGGTTATGCCGGCTTAAAGTGTTATCAACTGGTGGCAATGTTTCTCGGCAAATAATACCAGTGTTATATTCTGAAGCGGGAGTGCTATGCGTGTGTCTTGGTGTGTCGTGGGGAGGCAGTGTTGTGTGGAGTGATAATAAGGTGTTAGAGGGAGGGTGGCGGTGCAGTTGAATGCAGCTTATGATGTGGTAGACAGTTTCTTGTATGATGTGATGCACCCGCATTGTGGGCAATGTCGGAAGACAAGTAGCCGTCACTCACAAAAGCAAATGCTGTTGCAGTAGTTGGTGTCCGAAAGTCAGTCAAAAGGTCGGCGCAGGCGGGCAAGCGAAGTGGACAGTACGGTTACCGAGGTGCGGTCGAAGAAAATGCAGAGAGGGAGGTAGACTGGCCGAGTTGGTTGTGGAGTGGATGAGCGAAGGTAGCTATGTGGTAGACAAGTAGTGGAAGGTAATAGGAGGGACGACACTTGATGGATGTCGCCTGCTGGACAAAGCAGATGACTGACGGACGGTTGACAGAGTTGATGGATGGAGGGATAGACGGCGGGGAGGGAAGGGCGCCACCACAACCGAACCTAGAACGACGCCTTGAGACAAAAAGCCTTCAAAGATTTCAAAACCTTCAGGGTGTTGAACTCGGGAAACTTCTTAGTAACTCAGCCTTGGTATTTCGAGCTAACATTGTGTGAATACCAACAACGGTAGGTTGAAAACATTTGCGTTCACTGATCAATAATTCAATAAATTAATAAAAATAAATGAATAAATAATTAATAGGCCCATTGCTCTTCCAAGAATCTCTGTTCTATCGATGGTCACAAAGTACATGTGACCATCATACGTGACTACATGGCTTCCAATAGGCAATGTTTAACAAGAGAATTCCATCGTAACGCAGAAATAAAACAGCTGCTTTAATTTGCTCGAGCGTAACGCGATACACCAGGAAGTAGCAGTGTCGCCAAAGAATGGGGTAATTTACTTAAATAAATGTGTGAGTGCCACTGAGGGCCAGCGGGGGTTACCTACGGCGTTTCCACTATCAGATCCCGCGAACAAGCAGCAGTACGTCGCGTCACTGCTCCACGACACGTCCTCGGTTATAAAAAGGTCGCCTCACCCCCCGGCCGGGCGGCGGCCCTCCCAGTGCCATCGCCAGGGCCACCCGCGCCTGTCACTCAGGGGCCACCGGGGCTGAGTGCCACTCTCGCTACCTTCGCCAGACATTCATTATGTATCAGCCGAGGTTTTCTTCTCATTCCATTACACGTGTTGCTATTCGCTTGCTGCCATTATAAAGGATATTCATTTGTAAACTTTGGCGTCATAACTTCTTTGATTCTAACCATGTCATTCAACTGTATGTCACATCACGGTCAGCTGCTAACAGCTGAACAATATGAACAATTTCTGCAACATTCCTCTTCAGTCTACTCGTCCCCGGAGTTATTCTCGATCCACGTTGGGTCTCTCCGCTGCCCCCAGACGGCGCGGCGGCCGGCCTCGAACGGCGTCAGGTCTTCCTTCGAGTCGCGGCCTCGCCTCCTCCTCCTCCTCCACCTCGTCCTCCTTTTTCTTGA
>NW_028234411.1:13908407-13913407 GCF_977035675.1 Penaeus japonicus
CTGCTCCACCACCACCTCCTCCTCCTCCTCTTCCTCTTCCCCCTCTTGCCCCCTCCCTCCTCCTCCTATCCCTTTTCCTCCACCTCCTCCTACCCCTTCTCCTATACCTCCTCCTCCTCCTCCTCCTGTCCCTACCCCTACCCCTCCTTCTTTCCCCTCTCGCCCCCCTCGTTCACCTTCTCCTTTTCCTCTCTTCTTCTCCCCCTCCCCCTCCCCTTCCCCCTCTCCCTCTCCCTCTCCCTCCCCCTCCCCTCCTCCCTCCTTCTTCCCCTCTAGCCCCCCTCATTCACCTTCTACTTTTCCTCCCTTCTTCAACTCCTCCACCTTCCTCCTCCTCTACCTCCTCCTCCTCCTCCTCCTCCTCCTCCTCCTCCTCCTCCTCCTCCTCCTCCTCCTCCTCCTCCTCCTCCTCCTCCTGTCCCTCCCCCTCCTCATCCCCGCTCCCCTCTCCCTGGGAGAAATTGAACTTTTCTTAACGGAGGTGACGGTGTGGGATGTGCGAGAGTCGATTTTTTCCCCTTTTTTAGTTTTTATTTCTCTTTTTTTTTTTGCCTGCAACAAATGTACACATGAATGAAAATGTTTATACGAGTTACAGACCCTGACAAGTAACCGCATATGTTTTACGGATCATGAGAGACAAATGGGTACAGCTATGTTTGTTTTACTTTGTTTATTTGTTTGTTTGTTTGTTTGTTTGTTTGTTTGAATGTGTGTGTGTGTGTGCGTGTGTGCGCTTGCACGTGCATGTCTGGCTACGTGCGTGCCTGCATGCCTCATTTATGTCTAACACACATCTAACTTTGAACTGAATTCATATACGTACCTCTGTGTGTGTGGATGCATATTATTCATCGCCTTTCGGTCTTTTTGCGATTACTCAGAGAGTATAGAACGATAAGATTACTGACCTATGAATCATTGGCGCGAGTAATGTATGTGACTCCGGAGTGATGGCGGCCTGACACGCGCGCTCTGGCTTCGTGGGCTGCGAGACGCGACGGCGGTCAGGAGGAGGGAGGAAGGAAGAGGAAGGAGGGAAGAGGGAGGAGGGAGTAGGGAGGAGGGGGATGGGAAGAGGGAGGAGGAGAGACGGCAGAGAACGAGGAGGGTCAAGTAGGAAGAAGAGAAGGACGTGGAAATTAAAGGAGAGAAGAAGGGAAGGGGAATGTGGCAGAGGAGAAGGAGAATCACACACAGTTGACTTTAATTGCACGTAAAAGATGGCCCCCCCCCCCCCCCCAGCGCCTTCACTGCTGCGTTCAGGCGCCTCCCCCTACCCCCACCCCGGCAGCCCCAGGGGACCCCTCCCCCGGCCGCATTGCCCCGGTCGTTGCATCCAGTGTCCATGGCCATACTCCGGTCGCGCCGCCCATCTCATAAACAATATCATTTGCAATCATTCACTTGCAATGTCAAGATATATATTCATACCTCATTTGCAACACTCACATATCATGTATGATGCCCATAAACAATGATAAAATAATATCCGACTTTAAATTACATTTGAAATATGTTGACATGTTGGCCGTGCCGTTGCAAGTTCGCGGGCGCGCCCCGACTGTGGTTGCAGGACGCGTTCCCATCACTCTCGCTGCAACCTGACTTTATTCGGGCGTAAATGAGTCGAAATGAGAGAGGGGGGGGGTCCGGGGCCCTCGCGGCGCTACTTCTGCTAACGAAGGGCTGGCGCAGGAGCTGTTGATCGGTGGCTGTCTACGACTTAAGGAATTATTATAAGGAGTGTCATTACTGCTATCACTACTATGCGAGTCGTTATTAATGGTCTCACTGGGATGATTTTTTTATACTCTTTATGTTTGTTTGTTTGTCTCTGTCTCCGTCTCTTTCTCTCTCCCCATTCTTCTCCCTCTCCTGCGTCTCTCTTTGAATTATTTTTCTCTCTCTGATTTCTCTCTCTCTCTCTCTCTCTCTCTCTCTCTCTCTCTCTCTCTCTCTCTCTCTCTTTCTCTCTCTCTTTCTCTCTCTCTCTCTCATCATAATCATTACCTTGAGTTTATTGTTTCACGGCTCAACAGCAATTTTTCACAGAACACATATGTATTCTCTGTCTCGTCCTGAAAAGGATGGCACCGAATCACGTCCGTTTCGATCGGGTTTTACACTGTGAATATAACTTAGATTTCTGTTTGTATTCCCACAGTTATTATCATTACTACTATATTTTTCATTGTTGATGATGTTGCTAGTGTTCGTGGTTGTTTTGTTGTTGCTTATTATTGTCGTAATTGTTATATTGCCATTTTGTTCTACTTTGTTCGCTTTTCAACATTTCTTGCATGCTGGCTGGCCGGCCAGAGTGAGGGGCCAGTCCCGTCGCCCGGCTTGAGGCGAGTCCGACGGCGGCGTAAGACGGAGCTCAGCGTGACCCCTGTTGACCCGGCCTCGCCTTTGAGGGAGATCTCGGTCGCTTCCCAGGTTTCGCTCGGACGTGGGCAAAGGGCAGTGCGATTTTCTCTGGGGTAATATATTACTCACACGCCTGCGCTGTGATTATGATGAATGTTAAATTCACCGGTTAAATGGGTCGGAATATATCGCTTGGGTTTACAGTCACTTTTCCTGTTTTATTTTATTGGTCTCATCCCGAGGTGTGATTGGCTTCAGTCGTACGAAGATTTTTTTCTTCGTCATCTTCTTTGGACACTCTAAGTATCGGAAAGAAGTGCGTACCATATTGTGTGCTAAACATGTGACTGACCTGTCAGAGAGGAAGAAAGGAAGAGAGGGAAGAGAGAGAGAGAGACAGTACCTACGATCCTTACTCAACTAAATATTGGTAACATTGTGAGTCTTTTTACTTGTGGTTTCAGAACTTTCTCTCATTTCCCCAGGTTTCCTCTGATGTCCAGCCTCCGACCTCAGGGCTCAGACGAGCATGGATGACGAGGAGGACATCCACGTGTGCCTCCGCTGCCGCGACACTATCATCGGCCTCACTAATTATGTGGCCCATCGGCGGGCGGGTTGCAGCGCCGCCAGGGAGGGGCCGAAGGAAGAGCGCGTGGCGGAGGGGTCGGAGAGGAAGGCGGGGACCGACATGCAAGCAAGTGAGGCCGAAAGGGAAGTCAGTGCCTCAGAAACCTCAGGGGAGTTCTCTGTAGAGAACCGTGCGGGAGGAGAACCACCGAGCATTACACAAGAGACATCATATTCTGACAATGTACAGAGTCACAGTAGTGGTCCTCGAGATGAAGCAACTTCAGCAGCTGTAGGCCTGAATTACGTCCCAGGAACCTCACAGGCTGTTGATAGGACGCAGAGAGAAAGACAAGAAGTTAGTCATATCCAAGACTCGTATTCGGTGATGGAGGATTATGCTAACGCAATGCCGAGGTCACATTCTGAGTCAGAGATCCGCAGTGAGCACTCCCATCTCAAAGCCAAGCCTCATGATTCCATGTCCTTGAGTCGAAGGCAGACTCCGTCTCAGGCTCCGTTCACGGGCTATAGTGACCCCCTTTTGCCCCATGGACAAGAGTCGTCTAACATGACGCTTTTCAGACACTTTGACAGTTTCACCGATCATGCTAAGATCCAGCACGAGGGAGAGACGGAGTCACACAACGTACCCATGTCACTGTTCAAAGTCCCCTCTTCATCGTACGAATTAGAGAGTCAGAATTTTGAGTCACGTTACTCGGATTTTTATGGGCTGCAACCCAATCCCCAGGAGCCTCTGCTTAGCACTGTCTCGGCAATGGAGCACTGCAAAGCCAAACGGGAAGAACCAACGGAAGTGGCTGGAACTGCCAACGACCACATAAACCAGAACCTGAAAGAGCAGACAACACACGCAGATGAAAATCCGAACGTAGAGACTCGAGAAAGTACTGTTGAGTTTAGAGAAGCAAATCTAAAGTTTAGTGAGGAAAACCTCTCTCCAGAGTTTAAGGACGTTCCCAGCGAGAAATCCGAGCTACGACAGGATGACTTCTTGTCATCCCTTGATCTCAGGAGCAGTGTTAGAGTCCCAGTAAAGCGACGACATGACGACGACGAGGAAGAATATGACGATGACGACGAAGACGACGCACGACCTCCACACCACCACACAGGAGGTAAATGGAGACCAGGGAGCCGACCGCCACCGTCCGTCGGAGGGAAGTGGAGGCCAGCCACGCCAAGGAGTGAACTAGAAGAGGACGACATAGAGGCAGATGATGCAGAAGATGATGACTTTTCTCAAATGCCTCCACCTCCTACTTATACCAAGGGAAAGTGGTTACCTGGGAAGAAATTAACAAACATCATCAAGGTTGGTAGCAGTATTGAGTACCACTGCCATGCTTGCAACAGGACTCTGAAGGGCAAGGAGACCTACGAGCGCCACCTCAATTCAGAGCTCCACTTTGTCAATGAGAACAAAGCTTCAGCACTGAAGGGCTCAAAAGCTCTTACAAATACCACTCCCAGTAGTGTATCGAGCAGACCAGTCAGATCAAAGAAGCTGGAGGCCCAGAGCTTTCTAAAATCTACGATTGCAAGACTTAAAAGTAGGAAAATAGTGTCTCCTCACAGCCGCACAGTCCCAGCAGCTCATAAGGCAAGCCGCGTAGAGACCCAAGCTTTATCAGAAAATAAGGCAACACATGTGAAGCAAGAGGTTAAGGAGGAACCCCAAGTCGACGAGGACGAGGAAGAGATGAAACCGACAACTTATGTCAAACCAAAATTGCTTTGTCCAATATGTAAACTGTCTTTTAGCGAAGCATATGCAGCTCTTCATTTTGCTTCATTGGCACATATTCACAATGAATTAGAGTACAAACAAAACCCGTCAGACGAAGTTGATGATAGCTACAGAAAAATAATACTTCATAACTTTAGTGCGATAGTAAAAACATCACCATTCCACTGTAAACCATGCAGTTTTTATTGCAATTTACACGAAGACTTCATTTATCACATGAAAACACATAAAGATGAACCAGAGGATGACGAAGTCAAGACTCTGTATACGTGTTCGGCATGTA
>NW_028234411.1:13950907-13958407 GCF_977035675.1 Penaeus japonicus
GAAGCGGGGGTGTAAACAGGAGGGCAGGGGAGGGTGGAGGCAAGGGAAGGGAGGAGGCAAGGGGAGGGAGGGGGCAGCGTGGTGGAGGTGGTGGAGGCGGACCGGGGTAAGTTACAGCACAGTGTCCCACCTGACATTTGCTTGCTACGTAACGAGCCCGGGCTAATATAAACCACTAGGTTTCTGTTTTTTACGCAGCGTGTTTTTGTTCCCGCGGCAGCAAGATGTGTGGGATAACGGGGCCAGATGGGCTAGAGAGCGGCCGCTAATCCCACCCCGGCGGGATAGTCCAGCCACGTGAATTATCATGAGCTCGCATCGTTTTAATCAGGGATAAATGTCATTAATAAACCCGGTTGGCATGACACGGCAGATTTGTATGAAATGTATGACGCCATGCATTACATTCATTGTATTACTGTACACTAGTCCTGGGTTGTAATATTTGAAACAGAATCACGAAGTAATATTACAGCAAAATGAAATCTAGAGCAATATTTTATGCAATGCTTTGGGTATGGTGCTTACACTACTGAATAAAAATATATTGTTTCTGTCCGTTTAGTGTACGAGACAGCGAGTAAAATGTTTTGTTTATGATCGAAAATTATATCCGTTTTGAACAAAGGACTGTTAGAATACATTTTTTAGCACATTGGCTGTATCATTTGTCTGGGCTCGGAAGGGAGAGGGTGTTAATGGTGTGGCGCCGGTGTTGAGGCTCCGGTGTTGGTGTGGCGATGGTGATGAGAGGCTAATTGTGCTGCGTCGTCAATTAGGAAGATATGGTGGCCGTATGATGGTGGGCGGGCGGGTGTTGTGAGTCTGTGCGGGCGACGTGGGCGTAATGATGGGCGGCGATTGGTAGTGGTGGTGCTGGGGAGCTGACGGTAATGAAGATGTAAGCGAAAAGGACTGTACCGTAGGAGAGAGTGTGGTATGGTGTTACACAAGCTGAGAGGTAGTGACGTGATGGGTAACGTATAGCAGGCGTGACAGCGAAATCGAGAATCAGATGGTAATGTAAGCATGGCTATAGTGTCGTGTGATGCCCTATACTTGAAATGGTGTGAGGCTGGTATCGAGAGCATGGTGTTTGGCTGTTGGACAGAGAGAGGGTTTATGAGCGCCAATCAACAGGTTGCGCGAAACACAAATATGGAGGTAACTGCATATATTATTCGCTCGAAAGCAATTACTGATATTGAACAATAATGTTATCAAAGATCATAATTATTGTCATGCGTTTTTGACTATACACATTTTTTCATCACTAATCGTACGTACTTTCTATTCGATGGTTTGTATTACTGGGTACTTTGTCTCACTGTTTCGCCACGTGTGTTGATAAAAATATTGTATTTCATTGTGCATAGACGGAACAGAATGAAAAAGAAAACGAGAGAGAGAGAGATAGAGGTAAGGAGAGGGAGAACGAGAGAGAGAAAGAGAAAAGGAGAGGGAGAAAGAGAGAGAGAGAAAGAAAGAGAGAGAGAGAGAGAGAGAGAGAGAGGAAAGGAGAGGAAAAACAGAGAGAGAAAGAGAAAAGGAGAGGGAGAAAGAGAGAGAGAGAGAAAGAGAGAGAGAGAGAGAGAGAGAGAGAGAGAGAGAGAGAGAGAGAGAGAGAGAGAGAGAGAGAGAGAGAGAGAGAGAGAGAGAGAGAGAGAGAGAATTACACCACGGTTTCTGTTACTGCCTTATTCATAATTATTTATGATCGCCATATCCGTAAGAATAATGATAGTATAAAACATTGGTGAAAGTAATAACGATAATTATAATAATTACAAGCAATCATTGTAATACAAGATGATAAACAAAAGCAACATCAACAGTAATAATGATAATGTAACTATCGAAAACAGCAATAAGATTAGTAGCAATAAAAAGGATGATGACTATGATTATGACGTTGATGATTGATAATAAAAGACCATTTCCTACCTTGCAATGAGAAAGAGAAAGAAAGAGAGAACGAGAATGACAAAAAAAAAGTTGCAAAATATGTCTACCACAAAACTTTAGCAGATAATTTCTCTTGGATCGTAAAAACTGTAATAACAATAATAATAAAGATTATAAAAGGAATGGCGATAATATAAATACTATCATTAGGACTTATCAGTAATATTGATAAAAAATGACAAGGTAAAATAGGGATCACATCAAAGTACTTCAAACATGAGCGTAATCATCCGCCAATGCCCAGTAATCCCTAACTCGCTATCATGAATATTCTAAATTCCATTCCTGGCCAAAAGCTGATCCACAATAGACCACCACAAAAATCTGATTAACTGGTCCCATTTTCCTCACAATTCGCAGGGACTTTTTTTTTTTCTTTTTTTTTTGCGTATTCCAGAAGACAAATAAACAAATAAACAAATAGACCTAAGTTTGGCCTTTTCCGGAGCTGAGGATGAGATGATGACGATTGCTGTAATATTCATGATAATAAAAGTGATGATAATGATGATATAATAGTAATAAAGATAATACTAAAGATGATGATTATGATGTAATGATGATAAGAATAATGATGGTAGGAATGATAATAGTAATGATATTTATGTTGAAAATAACATTCCTAGCAATAATAGTAAGGATAATAATGATAGTAGTAATAGTAATAATGATGAAAACAGTAATGATAACAATGATGATAATGATGATAGTAATGGCATTGATTATGATAATAATAGTAATGATAATGATCGTAATAAGGAAAATAATTTTAGTAATAATGGTAATGATAATGAAAATAATAATGATAATACCAGCAATAACAACAAAAATTCCAAACCAAAGTAAAAACTATCCCATAAGGAAAAAAAATCACAGTTTAGGTTTTCATGTCACATACGCAACCTAATGACCGGTTTTCATTATCACAGTTTTCAGATGTGATGTCGGAAATTCTTTCGTTTTCTGTGCTTTTGAACGACTTGCGACAGTGAAACGCCTCTATGTAGATCTAGGTTTTCGTGCGTTGTTTTCGTGCACTATAACCCCCTGTTAGATGTTGAGTGGGATAAATACATCCAGGTTTACCCCATGTTATCCTTTCTGTTCGGTAAAGATTGCTACATTCACCACAAGATGTCGTTTGTGTCTGAAAAGTTTCCAACAATCCCTCACATTATGATTTTATAAGCTCTACTATACTGGTTATTTTGTAGAATTTTAGTTCTTGTTAAGATAGACATCAATTATATGTCTTCTATGGTTTCCTTTTAGGTATATGACTATCGATTAACTCTTTGGATGCCATATAAAAGATGAGAGTGCTTACCTTTAATGACAGTACGTCTTATAAATTAAATATTGTAAAACAATTCATTATTTTATTTCCCTTTTTTATCTTTTCAGATTTTGTGTTTCATAGAGTAGGAAACTGATATTCATATAAGGTGATAGTCCTATTGTCTAGTTACTCCCTAAGGAATTTGATTTTTTTATTATTTGTTTTACCAAATTCATATAACTTTAAGTGACATAAGGTTATTTGTTTGCTAATAACTCTTATTCATGAATTCCATATCATCAAATTTCAGCAATTACGAAAAATACAAAATCTTACTTTTGGCAAATATATTTCTGTCTCCCAAAAGGAACCCCGAGTTCCTGGTCTTGAAGGCGCTTGGAAGTTGGTACTTGAGCGTTTATGGCAATGTAATGAAAATTATGATGAAGACAAGGTAAACCTCTAAAATTACGACAGAGTGTGTAAGTCAACAACATATAGCCTTTCGATAAATATAGCGACACTGTTTTTGCTTCCGTCAGAGAACTTTTGTCCATCCAAGAGAAACCGCAAAATCGAGACGTCCTAGGAAACTTCTGTATTGATGAATATTGACATAAGTCGTGGTACCTTCATGCCAAGACTGCATTCTAACTCACAGCTAATGAGGAAGCGTGAGAGAAAGATTATCCAGGCAAGCCCCAAGTACCAAGATCAGAATTCGCACAGCATTCGCAGCTCATTTCGCAGTTGATCGTGTCCTGCCTTTCTTGCCGTTCCTAAGAAGTTTGCTTTGAACTTTTCGTATGGTTTAATGATCAACTACTTTAATCCGCGAGAATGTCTAAGAGATTCAGTGATTGCAGTAGGAAAATCACATAATCATGAATACGGTATTAATTACAGTTATTCTTAGCAAGGGTACCAACAATACCATACAATGATACCCCAATGAGAGAAAGAATCCATACAAACCATACATGAAACCCAGATCTATTTGCACCGAATAGATATTGTTGCATCAACTTAAAACATCCTTCTAGGATATACCTATCCGAAGATCTGCAAAATACACTACAACTGACACCCGCTTTACTATTGTGAAAATAATACAATGGAGTAGGAAGATATTCTGTACTACAAGAAGGACAGAATATAAACTTCAACAATAGAAACGAATCAATTACAGGGCCATTTAAGCTGCTGAACAGATACAAACAACTTTTCTATAACTCTTAAAACACTGCTCTAAGTTTCCGAAACATGTGTGAATGCGTATGTCTCATAATCACTGCCAGAAAAAAGGTTAATGTAGATGTGAGTTCTTGTCTTTAGATTACAAACACGTGTGTGGCTTTAGAAAAAAAAGTTTCGCTTGAAGGTAATAGATACAAAAGGAAGAGAATGTCGGATTTACTTTAATTTCTATGTTGAGTGTTTGTTTCTAACTCACATGAATCTAGACAACATATGTATAACCATGCAACAATTATTACTATTCACACTAATGATTTTGTTATTGTTGTTATTATCATCATTACCATACTGGGTAATAATCATTATGATCACCAATAGTAATGATGATAATAATCATTCTTGTTTTAATTGTTACTATCGTTATCATTGATTTCATCATTACCATTATCATAATTATCATCATTATCATTATTATCATTATCATTGTCATCATTATCATTATTATTATCCTTATCATCATTATTTTTACTATTATAATCTTTACTATCATTTATAACGGTTATCATAATCATTGTTATTATTATTATTATTATTATTATTATTATTATTATTATTATTATTATTATCACTATTATCATTATTATTATTATTATTACTTTTATTATAATCATTATTATCATTATTATTATTATAATAATTATTATTAATATTATCATTATCATTATCATTATTATCATTATTAGTATTAGTAGTAGTAGTATGATTATTATTATTATTATTATTAGTAGTAGTAGTAGTAGTAGTATCATTTTAATGATTATTATTATCATTATTATTACTGTCATCATTATCACTGTAAATATTATCATTGTTATCATTATCATTATTATCATCATTATCTTTATCATAGTATTTCTAGTATTATAATTAATATCTTAATCATCATCATCATTATCACTATTATTATCATTAATGATACTGTTCTCATTACTATTGTTCTTTTTTATTATCATCATCATCATTGTTATTATTACCATAATTATTATTGTTATTATAATTGTTTTTATCATTATTACTATCTTTATCATTAATACTATCATCAATGTTTTGTTATTACCAATACTATTATTATTGTTGTTGTTGTCATTGTTATTAGCGTCATAATTATTATTATAATTATTGTGATTATATGATGATATTGGCAAATATTATTTTTGATATGATTACTGCAAATTCATTCATTCATTTCATTCTGATTATCATAATCATTATCGCCACCATTATCATATTTGTATCATTAGGGTTTTTTTCAGTATCGCAATAAGAAATAAAATTATTTTTGTTGTCATCATCATCATCTTCATGATCATGATCATGATCATATTCATGATCATCATCTTCATCATCTTCACCATCATCATCATCACTGTCAGCTTCATCATCACCATCATCATCATTAGCATCATCATCAGCAGCAGCACCATCATCATCATCATCATCATCATCATCATCATCACCATCACTGCGATTAACGTCACTGATTACCATCATAATCAACAACACTATCTTTGTCATCAGTATTACACTTATCACTGCCATTACAACGATCATCTTTATCGTTATGAATAATGTTATTGTTATGAATATTGTTATCATTACTCCCCTCGTTATCAGTTCGCTGTTGTTGCTCCCTCTACTATAATATTGATAAGGATGATAATATGCATAGCGATAATAGTAAATACTATCATTAGGACTTATCATCTTCTTCCTTATCCCTCTTGTTATTATCTTTATTCGTTCATATATGTTGTCAGAATTGATTCACATTATGATGCTACTATAATTGAATGACTACTGATTATTGACATCATATTTTGTTATTCCTGTTTATTATCATCATCTACATTCATCTACATTGTCATTCCCAGTCGCATCAGTGACGTTAATCCATTTGATGGTGAAGGTGATGGTGATGCAGTACACGACAACATGATAACAATAGAAGGCATTCATTTCAGCCTTTTATTTCCCCCCCCCCCCCCCCCCCCCGCCACACATCCACGTCTAAAGCGGACAATTACAGCGTTACCTGTGAAACTGAACACCTGCTGGTTCGAGGTCTTAATGCCGCCTGCGCTTGATCACCTGTTTCTAGAGCTGATGCCTTTTGCTCTCTTTGCAAAGGCTGAATTCCTGTGTTTTCGTCATCCTGCACAAGACCGAGATAATTTGTTGGTTAAACCTGCACTTGCATCTTCAATGTTAATTCCTGAATTTAATAATGTATATGATATAGTAACTCCTACTTACAGCTGAGCTTATGGTTATGATGCCCAGACTTATAAGTGCTCTTATGAAGCTCGGTATTACTGCTCGCTCTCTCATACACTATTTAAATAGATTTACCGAAATTATGCCAGAACTTGCAAACAGTATAATGTTACATTATTTGAATCCTTTGGTGCAAAATTCATAAACGTGACATGTACGTAAATAATCATAGAGATGCGGAAACATTGAAACAAGCAGAAAGAAACTCGTGGGACGTGCGGCAGTGCCACGCAAATGGTGCGGGAGGAGAGCAAGAAGCCAGCGAAGGAACGGCGCAGTGTTAAAGTCATCTTGTTTATGCATGTCTTGGCGAGTTTGTTTACTACGTTTCGCGAAACATAGATAAGGAGTATGACTTATGGCGCTAAGCACCGCCATGATATTTACCCCTGGGTGATGGGTTCGGGCCCAGGCGTATCCCCGAGAACTCTCCCAGGGAGTAATTCTAAGCTAAAGGGCAATTCCCCCACTGGAGGTGATGGAGGCGCTCCAACTCTCCTCAAGAATCCTCACTCAAGCACGTGATATACTAGTACAAACTTAACGATGTCTGCAAGAATTCTCTCTTAAGCGGGAGATGTAGTGTGGAGGTGTCCTACATGAACCACGCCGCGGGAAACTTGGTTACGTGGCCGAGAATAAGAGTTGGTAATGGAGATTAATAAAAGCTATGATGGTGGTTTAATACGACCACGTCATAATAACTCGCCAGTTTTGGTAATTAG
>NW_028234411.1:13975907-13980907 GCF_977035675.1 Penaeus japonicus
TGTATATATACGGTGTGTGTGTGTTTCTTTAAATAGACCGTAGACATTAAGCTGAGAGGGAAAATTCCGTCATTCAACCAGAGCTTTCAGAGTTGATTTCATAATGCTTTTGTTTACTCATGTCGATCCTCAATAGAAAGAAAGAAATCAAGATTCTCCCCTTTCAGTTTCTGCCGCTTCACTTGCAATATATTTATCATATTGAAATAAATAGAACAAGATCATCAGTTGAAAGCTACAAGTTGATTAAGAGAACTTGCTTCAAATAATCGCGGAGAAATAATGAGTGGTAGGTTTCAAATATTCATTTCCTCAACTTTGAACTTATTAACAAATTGTTTTGTCGTATCCCATGTACCATCTTTCTGTGGTTTTATCACCAACAGCCGTCAAATAAGTCATAACATATCGAGTACATCTCGTAATATTATATTTAATCTCATTCAGCGTTTTTTTTTTTCTTTCTTTTTTTTTTTTTTTTTTTTTTTTTTTTTTTACATATACTCATTTATGATATAAATTATCAGGCAAATAAATACACATGCTAAAATACTATCACAGGTATAGAGAGTATATATATATATATATGTACAAACTCACACACACACACACACAAACACACACACACACACACGCACACACACGCACACATTGATGTACTTCTGGCCTTCCCTTCACACTCTGCAACTCACTTGTGTTTCATCTGCCATCCTTGTTTGTCCTTCAGCCAATGTTCTCTGAGTCCTTCGTCCTTTGCTTTCCTTCTTCCCCTCATTAAGGCACTACAGTACCCCCCACCCCCCGCCTCCTTGCTATGCCACCATTGTCAGTCGAATCTCCTCTTCTCTCCAGCCCCCACCTCCACCCCCATTCCAACCCCCTCCCCCTCAAGCCCTCACCCCCTCCCCAACCCCCGCCCCCTCCAGCCCCCACCCTATCCTCCCAATCCAACCATTCCGCGCCCCCCTCTCCCACCCCCTCCCCCACCCCACCCTGTCACCCGCCCCCATTAGCTAACCAGCGGTTGTTCTCCGTCCTCAGCAAACTTCTCACCTTCACTTGTTTTTCTCATTCGCAAATGATTATCATTAGGTATATTATTAATATCATTAACATCAGTATTACCATGATTATTATCATCAGTATTCTTATTATTATTATCCTTAATTCTATCATTATTGTTATTGCTGTTACTATTATTGTTATTATCAGTATTATCATTTTCATTATTATCATAATTATTGTCATTATTATCACCTTCTTCAGTATCATCACGATTATCACTATAATCATCATAATTATTATCATTATCGTTATTCTCATTCTTAGCATTATTGTTATCATCAACATTTTTCATCACTACTGGTATTATTACTGTACCTTTTCTCCTACTACTATCACTTCTACTACCTTCATTATAATCATCATCAACATCACCATCGTCCTCCTCATCATCATCATCACCCTCATAGTCATTATTATCATTATTACTAATACCATGTCTAATTACCATTGGTGAGATTATCATCATTGTCATTCAGTCTCCCTTTCCGTAGTGACTTCCCTAGCCAGTGTGTTTTCGTGTCTTTCATTACGGAATTCATTTGATTTCGTCTTTTCATCATTAGCCCGTTTCATTTTATTCCAGTTACCATTAATTAACAACATATTTCTAACTAGATCTATATTCCCTTCTTCTTTTCCATTCTCTTTTCGCTTTCTCCATTTTTTGTTCTTTCTCCCTCTCTCTCTCCCTTGTTTTTTCCTTTCTCTGGCTCTTCCGTCTTCCTCCCGTTCTCCTCCTCCCCGTGTCCCCATCACCCCGCTCCGTCTCCCCGCCCCTTGAGGCTCCAATATGTCAGTTGTCACTCACAAACGTCGGGACATTTCACTCACTCCTCATTACTCCAGAGTTCGTCCGCACACTCTCCGGCGCTCGGTCATGGGCGTCGTTCTAAGTTCAAACTTTTGTCAAATACGATTTCGAATTCTAGAACGAGCTTCTTATCATGTGCGTGTGTCATATTGACTGAAATCCTAGGCTAGGGACGAGCGTAAAAATGTGTCGTTGACTTCGGCTTCGACAGTAGCCCGTAGACCCGCAGGAGGATCCGAACACGGCGCCAGGCGTGGACAAATGAGCCCGGGGCGGTGGCGGTGCGGTTTTACAGGAATGAAGAAAGCGATTCAAAATGTTGCACGGTATTTTTATTTTTCATTCCCACAAGTCTTACTCTTTCATTTCTGAAGGAAAATAAGAGGTAGGAAAAAAACAAATTCCAGTTGGAGGAAGTATCTTGGGGGAAAGAAAGGCTCACAGATCTCATTAGTCACAAATTAGGACTACATAAATTCATGTAACGCGTCAGGCAAAAGTTAATTCGCAATATCAACACATATCAAGCAAAGGGGACACATATTAAAGGCCATCTCAGCGAAATCCACCAATACCTATGGCCATCTTAACTGTCTCAAAAAAACGACACAATGCTGATAAAGAGCATAATCAAAATAACGATGGTAATGCCACCCTTTCTAGTGACTGCATTATGCTGAGTGTATTAAAGTAATGGCTGCCTCCTTCCGGGTGTCTCAGGCGTTGACGTCTGAGGAAATACTTTAGCAAAACTTCTTTCTGACCTTGCTGAGTGCTGGCTTGTGCAACAGAAATATACGTGTACAATGCATCGCCAAATGCAAAAATATGAAAGTGAAGTGAAAATGGAATATTCAAGATTATCTAAATGATATGAAAAAAGTAATTATCAGTTTCATATTGTTATAAGATTAGCATCATTTCGATCATATTTAAGTAGAAAAAGAAAATACAAAGATTTCAGAGGATGCTGACAACATATATATCTTGATGATTTTCAGCATAACAATCATGAGGACGATGATAGTGGTGACAATGATGATAGTGACACAATACTGATACTGATAACAAAGAAAAACTATTAAAAAAGGCATTAATTGAAGCTTAATGACTGCAAAAGGCAAGTTAAATCATATCATAAAATTCAAATAGTTAATAAATCCTCATTAATTACCGAGATATTAATATAAAATGAACATTATCATTTAATGAGTCATTAATTATTATTCATATCTTTCTCCGCAATATCATAATTGATGTTCAATGAAGATGATTATTGTATAATAAATATGATATTAATAACAGTAGTAGATGAGTATTATCATGATGGTAATAATGATGATGATGACGATGATTATGACGATGATGATGACGGTGGTGATTATGAGGATGACCACAATGAAAACGGCGATGATCATGATGACGATGATGTTGATGATGATGATAAGGATGACGATGATGATGATGATAATAATAATGATGATAATGATGATGATAATGATGGTGATAATAATGATGATGATTATAATGATGATGATGACGATGATTATAATAATAGTAATGATGATGATGATGATAATGATAACGATGGTGATAATGATGTTATAATGATAAAAGATGATACTACTGATACTAATGATACCAATGGTGATAAAGATAATGATAATCATAATAACGGTAACTATGATTATGAATATGATTATAGTAATGAAAAAATAGTTATTTTAACAATCAGTATCATCTAAACGACAACAAAGGTCAAAGCACTGAGAATGACCCAGCTAGTCATGGGCGAACGTGACGAGAAAAAAGGTCACATCGGGGCAATCGGCAGGAAAAGGAGGGGGAGGAGAGGAGGGAAGGGGGAGGGGAGAAAGGGAAAGGGGAGGAGGGGAGAGGGGGAGAGGGAGGGAAAGGGGAGAGGGAGGGAAAGGGGAAGGGGGGAGGAGGGGGAAGGCGCAGGAAGAGGAGGACCGTATGTACGTGTGTGGGGGGGGGGAGGGGGAGAGGTTTGCAACACGCCCACCGTGGCTCTCGACGCCCGCCCGCTCGCCACGCCCGACGCTGATGGGATTAACGACGCCCAAATCGTTGATGTTGTCGGCTTTTTAACGAGGTTCGCCCCGGATGATCGTGACGGATTAACGAGGTTGAGGTTGTCGACGGAGATAGAGGGGGAGAGGGGCGAGGGAAGGGGAGGGGAGGGGAGGGGGGAGGGGGAGGGGAAAGGGGATAGGGGCGAGGGAAGGGGAGGGGAGGGGAGGGGAGGGGGGAGGGGAAGGGGGAGGGGAGAAGGGATATGGTAAGGGCAAGGGAAGGGGAATAGGGTAAGGGTAAGGGATGGGGGAAGGGGGGGAGGAAGGGGAAAGGGGATAGAGGAGAGGGAAGGGGGTGAGGGAGAGTGGGAGAGGGGTAAAAGGGGGGGGAGGAAATGAAGGAGATGTAAGTAGAGGGGGAGGGAAGGGGTGAGGGAGAGGGGGATGAGGGAGAGGTAAGTAGAAGGGGAGGGAAGGGGTGAGGGAGAGGGTAGGAGGGAGGGGGTGAGAGAGAGGGGGATGAGGGAGAGGTAAGTAGAAGGGGAGGGAAGGGGTGAGAGAAAGGGGGAGGGAAGGGGTGAGAGAGAGGGGGAGGGAATGGGTGAGAGTGAGGGGGGTGAGGGAGGGGTAAGTAGAGGGGGAGGGAAGGAGTGAGGGAGGCGTGCTCGGACGTGCTGGCTGACTGATCTTTACTGCTGGCCGGACACGCTGTAAACCTCCCCGCCTGACCACGACATGACGCACTCCCCTCCGACGTCAGGACCACACTCCTAAACCTTCCTGCTGCCTTCCCTGCTGACGTCTAACCCTCCCTCCCTCATCCCCCCCCTCTTCGCGTTCCTTCTTGCTGACATTTGACTTTGCGTCCTCTAATGGTGACTGACACTGTCCACGCTGCTGAAGTTCGTCTCTCCTCCTCTCGCTGATGGCTGATTCCTCCTGCAGGACCTCCGGCCTTTCTGCCGACGACTGACTCTCTACCCACCCACACCTCCCCAGACAATGTCCCCTCCCCCCCTCCCCCCCTCCCCCTCCCTCTAGGTGACTGCAGATCACAGGCCAAACGACGTTGATCATGATGGAGGAGG
>NW_028234411.1:13988407-13993407 GCF_977035675.1 Penaeus japonicus
CCCAACGACCCGTAACGACCGCCGCGACTGCCATATTGCCCTTATCGCTCGCCCCGTCCGGTGAAATGACCAATTAGGTTGACCGAAGTATCAATTCTACGACTGTTCGGCGGCCGACTGCGGGTTACGCCGATGATGGATCCGCCGCCTACTAAACTTTCCTGCTTTATTTGTGGGGACACAGTGGAAGGGCGCTGTTGTAGGCGCTGCAGGGACATTCGACGAGGCCCTGTTGTAGGTAGTGCTGGAGGCAGTATGGCAGTTGTTGTAGATAACTGTGCTGTGCGAAAACATGGAGCCAGTTGTAAAAGATTCAGGGATATTTCTTTCCTGGGTTCGTGGAGAGTGAAGGAAAGGTTTCTGTTTGCAATGATGTGCTGGGAAGATTTTTGGAAAAAATGTCAGAAATATGAATTTTACATTATGAGAACAATCTTTATCTATATGTACAGTCCAATATGAACAGTACGTACAATTAATATGACTGCCAAGATGTTAGATCCTATCTTGTAAAAATATAGAACATAGGCAAACTTTACCATTCTTTTTTCACTGGAAGTTCGACCTTGGGTGCTGTGAGGGATCTAATCGTCAGTTCGTGCTAGAACACTCAGCGCAAAAGGGGATATAAGATGAGTATGAGAACTAGAGAGATATATGGGGGTAATCTCGGTGAAATAGTAGCGTCTTACGGACTCGTAAACCATACTATTCCTACCCATTTTTTGTCGCTGAGATTCGACTGTCTTTAATTAAGGTTCAAGAGAAAAATCAAAGAGCATTGCCGAGCCACGCCGAGGCTGGTGGGTGCGTAATGGGTTAAGACTTGGCCAAAGGCTGTGGCGGAGAGGCAGGTGCCGTGGCGATACTGATGGACGAGCCAGAGCGAGGGATTGGAATGGTTATCGCGAGGGCGGTTATGGCGATATGGCGAGGGAGCGGAGCGCCATATCTGGGCTTGATTTAAGTAAGAAGAGGTTGAATAGCTCGGTTGCGGTTTACGGAGGGTACCACGGTTGGGGTTGCTGTTACGGTGAAAAGAGGTAACTTTTTTTTTCAAGGTTTCCAGTTGATTGTTGCACTGCTAATACAAGTGTACTCTATGGTGACTAAATTATCTACATCACTATCAATTATCCTTTTTGGCGGAGGATGCACTTTAATCTTGATGGATGTGTCATCATATAAATGCGCCTGTATGGTTATAAATCATATGCACGGTAGACAAGCAAATAAAAAAGAATATATGAACAGAAAATATGTAGCTTACATAGTACTATCAAATGTGAAAAGATGCAATGACAAATACAGGCATAATGATATTGATATGGACAGATTGATAAATATATAGATAAAATGTACTGCACACGGGAGCAGGAGAAAGAGGAAAGAAAGAAAAGAAAAAAGAGCGAGAGAGAAGGGGGGGGGGGAGAAAGAGGGGGAGCGAGAGAGAGAGAAAGAGAAACGGAGGAGTGAGAGAGGAGAGAGAGAAAGAGAGAGAGGGAGGGGGCGGGGGAGAGGCAGAGAGGAGGAGAAGGGAAGAAGAGCGGGAGGAGAGTGAGAAAGAGATAGAGAGATAGAGGGGAGAGTGAGAGAGAAGAGAGAGAGAGGGGGGAGAGACGTGGGAGACAGAGAGTGAGAGAGGCGAGAGTGAGAGAAGGGAGAGAGAGAGGGGAGATGGGGGAGAGAGAGAGAGGGGGGGGGGGTAGGAGAGGGAGAAAGAGAGAGAGAGTGAGTTAGTGAGAGTGAATTACTGAGTGAGAAAGAGAGTGAGTGAGTGAGTGAGAGAATGAATGAGTGAGAGTGAGAGATAATGAGTGAGTGAGAGTGAGAGAGAGAGAAAGAGAGAGAGAGAGAGAGAGAGAGAGAGAGAGAGAGAGAGAGAGAGAGAGAGAGAGAGAGAGGCAGAGAGAGGGAGAGAGAAAGAAAGAAAGAAAGAAAAAAAAAGGAGGGAGAGAGAAAGAGAAAGAGAGGAAGAGAGAGAGAGGGGGGAGGGCTGAGAGAGAAAGAGAGAGGGGGGAGGGGGGGAGGGAGTACACATACCCATACCTAGAAACAAAGATATAACTATAGATAGATATAATGATCTACATTGGATGACCAAGGTAAGAGAGAGCGAGTGAGAGTGTGAGAGAGCGAGTGAGAGTGAGAAAGCGGGAGAAAGAGAAAGAGAAAGATAGAAAAAGAGAAAGAAAAAGGGCGAGTAAAAGAGAAAATAAGAAAGAGAAAAGGAGAGAGTGAGAGCGAGCGAGCGAGAGAGAGAGAGAGAGAGAGAGAGAGAGAGAGAGAGAGAGAGAGAGAGAGAGAGAGAGAGAGAGAGAGAGAGAGAGAGAGAGAGAGAATCCAATAGTAGGACTTTACTTTCGCGGCAATATCTACAAGCGCCACTGAATTCCAATGTTTACAATGTCATAACATAAAGAGAGGTTCAATGAACCTTGATCAATCATCATAAAAATAATTTCACGTTACATTGGGTGTATAAAGATGGAAACAGAATATGAGAAGAGACAGCGTGCAAAGGAAAGAAAAGTTTTAATCTCTTTTGTCCTTGTTCTTACGATCTTGAAGATAAAAAACAAAACTAAGTGTTCACATCTTCATTATTTCTTATTTGTTTTCTCTCTTTCTTTCACACTCTCTCTCTTTGTCTCTGCCTCTGTCTCTCTCTGTTTCTGTTTCTGTGTTTCTTTTTCTTTCTTTGTTTCTGCTCTCTCTCTCTCACTCACTCACTCACTCACTCACTCACTCACTCACGCACGCACTCGCTCGCCCTCCCTCCATCCTTCTCTCTCTCTCTCCTCTCTCTCCTCCTTATCATTCCCTTCCCCCTTCTCTTTCTTTCTCTTTCTCTCTCTGAAACAAAAGAGTAGTTTGGATCTGCTTATATTTTCTCTTTAAACATCAAAGAATCACCCCCTGAACACCCCATCCACTAACCACGGACACGGCATCTTATCCTGCACTAAACGCATCCGATAAAAAAAAGTGGATCGGAGCGTGGGAAGAGAAAAGAGCTGAAGAGCGAGATGCGCAGCGGAGATGGAATGAGATGGATCCGAGATGTGAGCTGAGGGAATGGCATGTAGGTATAATAAAAAGCCTTTGCTAGATCGTGATCAGCAATAGAGTGATCGATCCATAGTAATAGTTTTGGAAAGCATTGTAAATTTTTGAGAGTGGATGTATGTTCTTAAATTTAGAAAAAAGCATTGTTGCATTTTCATACACCACGATGGATATATATGTACTTGAAAAGATAGTCATGACAATAAAGGAGGAATGAATGACTAATTTCGGAATCTTTGCATAACCTTCCGTTGACTATAGAAATGGCAGAGAGTGGCATGCGTTCCCCAAAGTGAATACTGAATTCAGACGGAGGAGAGGAATAGGCGGGCAAAATTACCGAGTGGATCTTCGTATCCCAATAGGACTGATAATGCGGGCGGGAGGCTGGCTGCAGAATCCAGGAAAGCGATCCTCGACGTGATGTAGGGGAAGGGGGAGGGGGGGGGGTGAAGGAGAGGACGACAGAAGGAGCTGAAGGGAAAGGAAGGGGGCGAAAGGAGGATGGGTATTTGAAGGGAGGTAAGAAATGGGAATGACGGAGAGCGCGAGGGCGTGAGGAGAGGGTCGGGAGGATCGTGCCAAAGGTCATTGTATAACACTGACTTAGTGGAAGCGAAATCATAGCACGGAGTGAGCGTCGCGGGCGTGCCAGATGGGAGGCGTTTAGCGGCTGTGTTGGTGAGTTAGGGGGCGTGGCTACGGAGGGGTCACAGTGTGGGTGAGAAGAGAAGAGGAGTTGAGAGTCGTGGGAGGGGAACGAAGGAGGGAGAGGAGGAAAGGGAAGATCAAAGAGAGGAACATGATTCTCGGGGATGGGGAGGACATGGAGAAGGGATGATGAAACGAGAGAACAGCATTATCAAAGCCGGGGCGAGCAGATCGGCGGGGAAAGATAGTGCGTGTTCAAGCATCGGGAAGGAGGAGGCTGTACCTGGGATGAGGAGGGGCAGGGGCACGGGGGGTGGGTGGGGGGGAAGGTTTCTTGACTTCATACGTCAGCGGTTAACGACTGAGGCTTCGTGCTGAAGAGAAATACTTTATGGTTCATTGAGTAGAGAAGTGAGAGAAGCGATTCCAGCTAATAGTGAGGCGACTCTGAGTGGCCTCACTGGTCAGGGCGCGGATATATATGTCCTCACGGAGGAGGGGGGGGGGATGGACTAGATGCGAGCAGCAGTTGCAAGAGGAGTCGGGAATAAGAGGGGACAAGGCAGCAGAACAGGAGGGAGAGAAGGATCCGATACGATCAGGGAGAGGAGGGAGACGGCGAGAAAGAAAATAATCTAAGCTTTATAAGTCAACAGAACTCTCAAGAAAGATTGGAAATGTTAATGGCAGTGGTGCGTTGTTTAACTAACGTTTCTCGCGGGTTTCGTCTCCCTCCTCAACGCTGGCAGAAGTTGCAGAGACCCTGAAACTATTCTAAATGGCTGAGCGAGAGTATATACTTTCCCAAGACAACTAGTCTTCACGAAGGCTTTAAAAAAAAGGAAGGGAAAAAGCTGCATATGTAACAAAAAATAGAAACTCAGCAACTGTGAAGTAATAATCGTAATGATAAGTTGGGTAAGTGTTGTGGAACCCCTCACTCCCCCTCCCCCCGCCCCCCATCAGGAGTTAAGGACGCCGGCCGTATATCCTTGGTCTGTGATAACTCTCCTCCACCACGCTACGAGTCGCAACTCCCGGCCCAGTTCTTTATAAAACATCAACATTTGTTACGTGTCGGGGAAAATGAACAATATCTAATCCTGAAGTTCCGCAGGGAGAAGAAAAGTTGTAGTCTTATGCAGGTCTATAAATTCCAAAAATTCTAATAAAAGTTGGTTCGTGATGACGTTATAGCGGTGAGGGTCTTTCACTGCCTTGAGCGCGTGTCCATATTGGTAAATAATAGACTCTTGTGCAATTGATACTTTCCTCATAAC
>NW_028234411.1:14013407-14018407 GCF_977035675.1 Penaeus japonicus
CTCTCCCCCTCCTCCTTCCCTTTGCCCCCTCTCCCCTCCCTTTACCTCCCTCTCTCCCCTCTCATCTTCCTTCCCCTATTCTCCTCTCCCTCTCCCTTTCCACCTCTCCCCTCCCTTCTTCATCCCCCTTTCCGCTCTCCATTCTCCTATTCCTTCCCCCTTCCCCTTCATATCTCTACCCTCCTCCCTCTCCCCTCTCCTCTTCCTTTCTCCTTCTCTTTCCTTCTTCCTTCCTTTTCCCTACTTTCACCTCCGCTCTCCATCCCCCTTTCCGTCTCTCTCCTCCCCTCTTCCTTTCGCCCTCTCCTTCCCCCTCTTCCTTCCCTTTCCCCCCTTAGTCCCCTCACTGTTTTCTTCCCTTTCCCCCTATCTCCTCCCCTCTTCCTTCCTTTCCCCCTCTCTTCCTCCCCCTTTCTCCCTCTCCCCTTCCCTCTTTCTTCCCCTTTCCTCCTCCTCCTCTCCCCTCCTCTCTTCCTTCCCTTCCCACCTTCTCCCCCTCCACTCCCTTCTCCTCCCCTCCCGTCCGCCTCCCCTCCCCTCCCCCACTTCCCCTCCTCTTCGGTGAACGAAAACAAAATGACGGCAATGAAGAAGTGCGGAATGAGTTTCATTTCTCATAATAATTGTTTCGCAGATATTTGCGACCACTTCCTGATGCGGGCGTGATGTGCGGCGGGGTAATCTGGCCACCGAATGACGATGGGCGCCGTTCCGCGTGAAAATTCTGATATCAGTTTTACAACGCTGTGTAACGCGCCTCGGATCCGAGAGCATTCGCTGTGAAAGAGAGAGAGAAAAAAAGAAGGGGGGAAGAAAAAAGAAAAGAAAAGAAAAAAACATGACAATTTAAACAAAAAGGAGGAGAGGGGGGGGGGGTAAAGGGTATTGAGACGAGGTGCCGAATCGACAGCATTTAAATGTCAAGCTTGAGTATCTCTACTAATGTGATATCTTTTTTTGTTTTTTTTTGTTTTTGTTTTTGAACTCAAATATCTATCCTAAAGGCACAAATCTATTCCCAATTTCCTTAATGTGAGATAGAACGAAACTCACCCACAACGAGGCCATCGCTAAACGCACTACTAATACAAACATAAAATCGCCCCCCCCCCCCCATTTTCTCTCCTGCACCATCCAGGCCTCGTCCCCCCGCAATACACTCGACCAATAACGCGCACACGCACTCACGCAATACACGCGCACGCACTCTCCCCCGTTCCTATAGCGAGGTCTAGATTCCCGGAGTGTCGAAGTGAAGGACTTTCCCCGATTAAAGAGATCAATAAAGAGCAAGTTATTAGGCTCGATTAAGTTCGCAATAGTACTAGCGATGGCCTCTAATGGCTGACACTCACTATTCCCGCGGGACCAGGAGGAGGAGGAGGAGGAGGAGGAGGAGGAGGAGGGGGAGGAGGAGGAGGAGGAGGAGGAGGAGGAGGAGGAGGAGGAGGAGGAGGAGGAGGAGGAGGAGGAGGAGGAGGAGGAGGAGGAGGAGGAGGAGGAGGAGGAGGAGGAGGAAGAGGAGGGGGAGGTGTTGAGTGGAGTGGGGAGAGGGGGAGAGGGAGAAGGAGGAGGAAGAGGAATAGGAGGAGGAGGAGGAGGGGGAGGTGTTGAGTGGAAAGGGGAGAAGAGGAGAGTGAGAAGGAAGAGGGGGAGGAGGTGGAGATGGAGGAAGGGGAGGTGTGGAATGGAGTGGGAGAGAGTGTGAAAGAGGAGGAAGAGTAATAGGAGGAGGAGGAGGAGGAGGAAGGAAGGAAGGGGTGAGGGGGAGGGCGAGGTGTGGAAAGGGGGGAGGGGGAGAGTGAGTCGGAGGAGGAAAAGGAGGAGGAAGGAAGGGGTGAGGGGAAGGGCGAGGAAGAGGAGGAGGAGGAAGGAAGTGGTGAGCGGGAGGACGAGGAGGAGGAGGAAGAAAGAAGAGGTGAGGGGGAAGGCGAGGAGGAGGAGGAAGAGGAAGAGGAAGGAAGGGGTGAGGGAGAGGAGGAGGAGGAGGAGGAAGGAAGAGGTGAGGGGGAGATCGAGGAGGAAGAGGAAGAAGGAAGGTGTGAGGAAGAGGACGAGAGGAGGAAGAAGGAAGGGGGTGAGGGGGAGGACGAGGAGGAGAGGAAGGATGGAAAGAAACGTGGGGGTGAGAAGGAGGAGGAGGAGAAAGAAGGTGGGGGTGAGGGGAAGAGGAGGAGGATGGAAGGAAGGGGTGGGGGAGAAGGAGCAGGAGTAGGAGGAGGGAAAGGATGAGGAGGTGGAATCAGAGGAGGGAAGGTGTGGAGAGGAAGAAGAAGAGAAAGAGAGGACGGAAAGGAGGAAAGTATTGGTAGTAGCAGTAGTAGTCGTGGTAGCAATAGTAGTACTAGTACTAGTATTAATATTAGTAGTTGTAGTAGCAGTAATAGTAGCAGTCGAAGTAGTAGTAGTAGTAGAAGTTGTGGTAGTAGTAGTTGTAGTAGTGGTAGGGGCAGTCGTAGTAGCAGCAGCAGTAGTAATAGTATTGGTAGCAGCATTATTATCATTATTATTAGTAGTAGTAGTACTAGCAGTGGCAGTAGTGGTAATAGTAGTAGCAATAGTAGTAGTAGCAGTAGTCATAGTAGTAGTAGTAATAATGACAGTAGTGACAGTATCAGCAGTAGTATGAGTAGTAGCAGCAGCAGAAGTGGTAATAGCAGTAGTAGCAGTGCTAGTAGCAATAGCAGCAGTCATAGAAGTAGTAGTGAAAGTAGTAGTAATAGTATCAGCAGCAGTACCAACAGTAGCAGCAATAGCAGCAACAGCAGTAGTAGTAGTGGCAGTAGTAGTAGTAGTAGTAGAGAAGAGGGAGTGCAATGAAGAGAGAGAGAGAGGGGGGGGGGGGCAGCCAGGGTGAGGAGGAGGGCCAGCACGGAGGCTCTGTTGCTCCTTCCTCCGGACGATCAATATCTCGTGTGATCAAGCATAGTGTGTTGATCAAAGTCAAGTGTGATCGCGGAGGCTTCGTTCACCAGAGAATTGCGATATGATATACAGTGTATGGTATGTGGTATTATGGGATATAGGTGATGATGGGGATGGTGCACTGATAAGGAAGATAGCAATAATGATGATAATGTTGGTAATGATCATAACGATGATAATACAAATAGATGAATAGCAACATTATTAACAACAATATTAGTAATGATAATAGTAATAATGATAATATCAATGATAATAGTAATGATTATAACAATAATAATGATAACAATAAAGATACTACTTATAATACTAATAACAATAATGATAGTAATAGTAGCAGTAATGATTATCATAAAAAAAGATAACGGTAATAATAACAATATTGATAATGTTATTAATAACTATGATAATGATGATAATGATAATAAAGATAACAAGGATAATGATGATAAGGACAATAATAACAATGTCAATGGTAATTATTATGATATTGAAAAGAATGACGATAATGATGATAATGTTGATGATAAAAGATGATACTGAAAATGACAACAATAAGATGATAACAATGTTGATAAATGAAGAAATATGATATCAATAACAAAACAACAATACAAATGATGATAATAATAACAGCAATAAATAATGATGATGCTAATGATGATAGTAATGATAATAATGAAAATATAAAAATAAATTGAAACACAATGACAATTAATAAAAACATTAACAAAAATAATGATAATACTAATGATAATGATAAAAAGGATAATGATAACAATAATGATTAAATAATCATGATGATAAGAATAGTAATAATGTTGATAATGATAATCATGATAATGATATGAAAATAAGGATGATGATATCGATAATGATAACAATAACAATGATGATTATAATAATAAAAATAATGATTATGATAATAATAATGATAGCAATGATAATGATTATAACGATAATAAATATGATGATAATGTTGGTAATGATTATAATGATAATAATAATCCTTATTCTTATCACTAAATGATAATGATGGTAATAATAGTAAGGCTAATAATGATAATGACAACGATAATGATAATAATGGTAATAACAGTAAGGATGATGATAATGATAATGATAATAATGATAATAACAGTAAGGATAATGATAATGATAATAATGGTAATAATAGTAAGGATAATGATAATAATGATAAATGTAAAGACGATGATAATAATAGTAATAATCATAATGATATTGGTAATACTAAGAAGAAGAACAATGATAATGGCAATGATGATGATAATGATAATTTTAATAATGATAGTAATAAAGATAATAATAGTGATTATAACAATAATATCAATAATGATGATAATAGTAATGATAATACTAATAGTGATGATAATAGCGATGATGATACTAATAATGATATTAATACTAATACTAAACAAATAATAATAATAGTGCTAGTAAAAGTAATAACAATAATAATGATTAAAACAATGATGATAATGATGATGATCATAATGACAATAAAAGAGTAATCATAACATAGAGAGAGAGAGAGAGAGAAAGAGAGAGAGAGAGAGAGAGAGAGAGAGAGAGAGAGAGAGAGAGAGAGAGAGAGAGAGAGAGAGAGAGAGAGAGAGAGAGAGAGAGAGAGAGAGAGAGAGAAGAGAGAGAGGAAGAGAGAGAGAGAGAGAGAGAGAGAGAGAGAGAGAGAGAGAGAGAGAGAGAGAGAGAGAGAGAGAGAGAGAGAGAGAGAGAGAGAGAGAGAGAGAGAGAGAGAGAGAGAGAGAGAGAGAGAGAGAGAGAGAGAGAGAGAGAGAGAGAGAGAGAGAGAAAGAGAGGAGAGAGAGAGAGGAGAGAGAGAGGGAGGGAGAGAGAGAGAGAGAGAGAGAGAGAGAGAGAGAGAGAGAGAGAGAGAGAGAGAGAGAGAGAGAGAGAGAGAGAGGAAACAGCCCTCATTCCCAAAACAGTGCAAGAAGAGACCAATACACCATCACCGCACCATACCCAATAATTTATTATTTCGCATAGATACCTCGCCACAATATCCTCCCACAAAAGAATAAGATGCAATCATA
>NW_028234411.1:14050907-14053407 GCF_977035675.1 Penaeus japonicus
CCCTTTTCTGGTCGAAAGGAAAGGATATTTGCGGGTATCTCAGGTGTAGATATTTCAGGGCCTTTGATCTCATCACTGCCATAAACTTTCCTGACATTACCATGGTTATCGCCTTCACTGCTGTAAGGATAAAAGTAATGATAAAAATATCACCATGATAGTAATTTTGATAATAAAAATAAGGATAATGACGATGATGATCATAATGATAATGATGATGACTGAAATGATGATAGTAATAATGATGATGACTAAAACAAGGATGATAATAGTAACGATGACTATGATAATCATAATAATAATAGCGATTGATAATTATGAATAGGATTGTGGTATTGATAATGATGATGATAATGATAATCATGATAGTAATGATATTGATAGTAATAACATAGATAATAAGAGAGATGATAATGAGGATAATAATATCAATAACACTACAACAATGATAATGATACTGCCAAAAAAATATTAATAACAATAATAATGACAATAATAATAATGATTATTATTATATTAATAATGATAATAAGAATGGTAAGAATAGTGACGCTAACAATACTAATGAAAATTATATCAACAGAAATATTAATGATCATGATAATATCAACGGCAACATCAACAACAACAATAATGATAATAGATACAATGGTAAAGATACTAGGAATAACAATTGTAACAATAATTAATGATGATAATGATAAAAATGATGACATTTTGTAATGATTATGTACGATACTAATAGTGATGATGGTAATAATCTAAATGACAATGAGGATAAGGATATTAATAATAATGATGAAAAGTAATAATCATAATGGTGATGATGATGATAATGAGAATAAGGAGAACAATGATAATACAAATGAGCACGATGATACTAATAAGAATAATGATAAAGATGGTGATGATAATAATAATAAATATATTAATGATAACAATAATAATGATAATGATCGCACTATTAATATCAATGATATTGATAATAATAATGATGATAATGATAATGATGAAGAAAGTTCATAGCCACAAATATGTAAGAAAGTTATGAATGAGACTGCATGTGTAAGAAAGTTATGAATGAGACTGCATGTGTAAGAAAGTTATGAATGAGACTGCATGTGTAAGAAAGTTATGAATGAGACTGCATGTGTAAGAAAGTTATGAATGAGACTGCATGTGTAAGAAAGTTATGGATGAGACTGCATGTGTAAGAAAGTTATGAATGAGACTGCATGTGTAAGAAAGTTATGAATGAGACTGCATGTGTAAGAAAGTTATGAATGAGACTGCATGTGTAAGAAAGTTATGAATGAGACTGCATGTGTAAGAAAGTTATGAGTGAGACTGCAGTGTAAGGAAGTTATGAAGAGACTGCATGCGTAGAAAGTTTGAATGGATGCATTGTGTAGAAAGTTATGATGAGACTGCATGTGTAAGAAAGTATGGATGACGATACATGTGTAAGAAAGTTATAATAGACCCTGCTAAAAATTATAATGAACGCAATTTAAGAAAGTATAATGAGACGCATTGAAACAGTTATGGATGAGACTGCATGTGTAAGAAAGTTATGAATGAGACTGCATGTGTAAGAAAGTTATGAATGAGACTGCATGTGTAAGAAAGTTATGAATGAGACTGCATGTGTAAGAAAGTTATGAATGAGACTGCATGTGTAAGAAAGTTATGAATGAGACTGCATGTGTAAGAAAGTTATGAGTGAGACTGAAGTGTAAGAAATTAGATAGACTGCAAATTGAAATAAATTATGAAACAACTGCAATAAGAAAGTTATAAAGAACGCATGTGTAAAATATGATAAGAAAACTCCATGTTAACAAGTAATGCATAAGACTGCATGTGTAAGAAAGTTATGAATGAGACTGCATGTGTAAGAAAGTTATGAATGAGACTGCATGTGTAAGAAAGTTATGAATGAGACTGCATGTGTAAGAAAGTTATGAATGAGACTGCATGTAAAAATATGAATATACTGCATGTTAAGAAAGTTATAATAACAGCATGTGTAAGAAAGTTATGATAACTGCTATTGTAAGCAATTTAATAACTGCATTAAAACGTTATAATGAAGAGACTGCATTTAAGAAAGTAATAAGAGACTCAGTGTAAGAATATGATGAGAACGCATTGTAAGAAAGTTATGAAAGACTAGCATGTGTAGAAAGTTAGAAAGAACTCATTGTCAAAAGTTATGATTAGACTCATGTTAAGAAGTTATATGAAACTCATTTAATAACGTTATGGATATACTACATTTAAAAATTATAATGAGACTGCCGTTAAAAAGTTATGATAGACCTACAAGTGTACGAAAGTATGAAAGACTCATGTAAGAAAGTTATGAATGAGGAACTGCATGTTGTAAGAAAGATTGGAATGAGACTGCATGTGCTAAGAAAAGTTATGGGATGAGTAACAGATGTGTAAGAAAGTTATGAATGAGACTGCATGTGTAAGAAAGTTATGAATGAGACTG
>NW_028234411.1:14135907-14138407 GCF_977035675.1 Penaeus japonicus
TGTTACTACGTTCCCATAACGCTTTATCTTCAGCCATGTTATCTTTATTGGCCGTACGCACATGTATCGCCTCCCCCTCTCCTCCCCCATTTGCTCTGTATTTATATGATAGTAAGGGGAAGGGAGGAGAGGAAGAGGGGAGAGGACGGAAGGACCGGAGAGTGACGGGAAAGAGAATGGGGATGGGGGTTAGGGTAGGGGAGAGAAGGGAAGGAAAAAAAGAGGGAGATGAAGGGGAGGGGAGGGAGAGGGTGGGGGAGGGAAAGTGAAGAGGTAGGAAGATGAGAGGAGGGACGGGAAAAAGGTGGGTGAGTTCGGAAGAGGAAAGGGAGGAGAGAGAGTGTGAGAGATAGGAAGGGGGGTCGGTGAGGGAGGGAAAGGGTAGGGGGGGAGGTGTAAAGAAGGGAAGGGGTGGGATAGGAGAGCAAGAGAGGGAAAAGGCATTAGTGGGAGAGTTGAGAGGGGAAGGAGGGAAGGAGCATGGGTGGGAGGGGTGAGGGTAAGAGAGGGGAAGAGCATGGGTGGGAGGGGTGGGGGTGAGAGAGGAAGGAAGAAAGCTGGGAGAGTGCGAGAGGGAAAGAGCATAAGTGGAGAGGGTGGGGGTGAGAGAGGGGAAGAGCAGGGTGGGAGAGTGCGAGAGGGAAAGAGCATAAGTGGAGAGGGTGGGGGTGAGAGAGGGGAAGAGCAGGGTGGGAGAGTGCGAGAGGGAAAGAGCATAAGTGGAGAGGGTGGGGGTGAGAGAGGGGAAGAGCAGGGTGGGAGAGTGCGAGAGGGAAGAGCATGGGTGGGAGGGGCGGGGGTGAGAGAGGGGAAGAGCAGGGTGGGAGAGTGCGAGAGGGAAGAGCATGGGTGGGAGGGGCGGGGGTGAGAGAGGGGAAGAGGAGGGTGGGAGAAAAGAGAGGAGGCTTGAGGGGACGATCCTATTTTTTGTATGCGTGATGGTATATGGAGGGTGAGAGGCAAGGGGAGGCGGGGAGATCTCCGAGGGGGGTTTGGGCTGAGGTGGGGGGGGGGAGTGGAAGGGTGTTGATGAGCGGGGAGTGCTGGAGGTGAGAGAAAGTATTGTCAGTTGTGGTGATGATCGCTTGTTTAGCAGCTGAGGAGCGGGAAGATGACGATGATGACACTAACGGCTTGCTACGCGGGGGTGACAGTGATGCAAGAGGTCTAGCATTTTTAATTTCATGTTTTTTATTTTTATTTTATTTGTTATTTCATTCGTGTATTTGATCGCCACCAGCATCAAGTTGTCTTTCTCTCTCTCTCTCTTTGCGTGAGATAATCTATGAAATAAACATGAACCTCATCTCTTCGTAAGTATCTCTGGGGTGTTCACACTTTCATCGCAGAACTCCAGACGACGGCATGAGGCAAGCGAAAGAACAGGAAAGAAAAAGAAAAAAAAGTATATCCATATGGAACGGGAATGATTTATGCCTTCAATTTGCCTGTGAATTTGCCATATTTGCTTGACTTGTGGCCTCCCCCCCTCCCCCTTTCCTCTCCCCCTTTCCCCCTCTCCCCTCGCACGCCACCGCCTCAAGGAGCGTCTTGGAAGCCAGTTCTCCATCCCAACCTTCGCCGCCTCGCCAGCCAATAATTCGTAAGTCTATTTGAAAATATTACGATATAAACAAGGTGGTGAGTGAAGAGCATTGATGGTAGGAGAGTCTTTTTAATCCATCGATTGAGCCCAGGGCATATTTCACGGTTTTCTTTGAACGTTTAGAAGTTAAGAGAGGGAAAGAGAGACTGGGGGAGAGGAAGAGCGAGAAAGAGGCTGGGAGAAATGGGTGGCTCGTCCTTGTTGCCGATGTTGTTGTTGTTGACGTTGTCTTGCTGTTGCTGATATTGTCTCTTGCAGTGCAACAGACAGACGTACGTGGGGGTTTTCGTAGAAGGTTTTGTTTCGTGCAGAATTACTGTTCTTGTCCGTGGAAGGTGCTATCTGGCGTGTCCGATTGCTGGTGCGTCCGTGAGTCTGCTTCTTAAGAGAGTGACGCCGCCTCCGCGTCTGATGCGTTCCCGAAGTTTGTTATGCCAGAGGATGTCGTCACGCTCTTTCGTTCGGGGAATTGTCTTCTTGCAATCGTCTGTTCACTTGCGCCTGTTTGTCATGGATTTAGTGATGGATTTGTAAATGCATCCGTGTTCTGTTTCGTGAATGGATTTGGAATCATTTGTGAATATCACTGAGTTTGTATGTTGGAATGTCCATGAGTATGATAGTAATTATAACGCACAATGAGGGCAACCATAGGACTATTATGACTCCCTTGTCAATGCATGTTCTAGTGGAGTTTTTTGACAATCAGTATTATTACAATCTTTTAACTGTAGCCTGCACATAGTCGCCGTCGCTCCGTTTAGTGGAGCAGCGAAGGCCGCGCAGCACCCGCCTTCCCTAAGGTCTCGGGTGCGGTCATGAGGAAGAGGTTATGGTGCGGCTTGAGTCCTCCCGCAGCCCGGCCTCGCAGCCGTCTCGGGGAAGAAGGCTTTT
>NW_028234411.1:14170907-14173407 GCF_977035675.1 Penaeus japonicus
TATACATACGACATAACACATACATGACCACCATATATATATATTATATTCACACGCAACAAACACAAACTACACACACACACACTCACACATACACACACGCACCACACATACAAACATTATATATATATAATATATTCATATAAATATATAATATATATATATATAAATTTAAATAATATATATTATGTATATATATGTATAATTATATTGTATGTTTGTATGTATGTAGCGTATGTATAATTAATGTATATATATATAGCTATATATATATATATATATATAAGGAATATGTGTGTTCTGTGTGTCGTGTGTGTGTTGTGTGTGTGTGTGCTTGTGTGTGTGTGTGTTTTGTGTGTGTGTGTGTGTTGTGTTTTGGGTGAAAATAAAAAAAAAAAAAAGAGGTTTGGGGTAAAAAAAAATCAAAAAAAAAAGAGGTGTTTTTTTTATTTTTTTCGAAAATATTGATTTTTAACGTTGATTTAGGATCGTGATCTGTAAGTGGTCTCTAGTTTATGAAGAGATGAGAAGCCGAGTGAAAGCGTCATCCTCAAAGCCTCTCTTTCTCACCGAGAGAGGGCGGAGATGGGTATTTATTGGGGTTTTTTTTTTTATTCACGACTTGATTCATCTCGCACACCGACTCCTTAATTCCCAAAGGCGGCTAACACTTGGCCTGATTCGAAGCGAGAGGACGAGAGGAGGAGCGACGGAAGGATCTCTGTAGGTGGCGTCAGACCTGGGCATATCAGGTGCTGTCGTTGAGATGGGCGTAGGTCGAAGGATCCGTTCGTAGTAAGAATTGATTGGAGTTGACAGCAGAGACTGATGCTGGAGAAGAAAAAATGAAGTGGGTAAATGGTTGATCGGATGACAGCCATGAGAAACGGGTCATGATAAAAGACTGAATAGAAAGGGTAGCAAATGACTATCTAAATTTATATATTCAACAACAAGAGATGATATGTTTTTTTTCTTCAATTTTCAAAAAAGGAGGTGATAGTTACAGAGAGAGAGAACCGGATACAGCGCAAAACAAAGCGAGCAGAAACAGCCGAGGTCAGCGAGCATGTTTGAGGTCACTTTCATCAATTAAATCACGGACTCAATAAAGCGGAGGCTCTACAACGAACAGAGTCGAGTTATAGATACAAATAATTCACGATCGATAAGATATCACGCGAGGAAATCTTGATGCAGAACCTCGCACCCAGAACTCTATTGAGACCTGACAGTCACACACCACTTAATAAACTGATAACAAAATCTGTTTCAGCGTGAAATGCCTAAAATGATTCGAACTTCGGAATGTGTGTATGTTTCTCTCCCTTTTCTTTGTGCTGAGGGCTTCTTCGTTAAGACTTTGGACAGAGTCTTTTGTATCTTGCGTCACTTTTTTGTTTTGTTTTGTTTTTTTACAGATATGTAAATAAGATAAAATAAAGTCTCTTCTCCTGCCTGTAGTAAGACGATTCCAGCAAATATTGTATAGATATTGTATCGCAGTATCTATTTCTCTATTAAGAATTCAGAGTTCAACCTCAGGCCCAGCCTCATGGCCTCATCACCAACCCACCGACACCCCACCACAACCTCGCCCTCACCCACACTCCCGCCCTCTCTCACCCGTTCCTCTCATCTGGTGCCAGAAATTAACCGTATTTTATGGTAATTAGTATTTGTAAAGCTGAAGAAAAAGAAGGGAAAAGGAAAAGGAGTCAGACAAAGAAAGTCAAAAGCATGAAGAAGTCTACGCTGGCACCTCTCTGCCATTTAATAATACGGTTGCTTGTTTTTTCTTTTTTTGTTTTGTGTTTCTCGGTGACAGTTTGTGTGTGGACAGCCTGGGCAGCTTTTTGGACTTCTCTGTTCCAATATCTCCTTTTTCTTTCCGCCACCTGTCAATTGGGTGGACAGGTGGCCCGTCAGCCCGGCTGGCAGAGGCTGACAGGCACGGCACGGGAAAGAGGTCGGAGAGACAGGTGAAAGGAGAGTGGACAGAGAGAGAGGAGAGACAGAGAGTGACCGGCAAATTGTCTTATCTGACAGGCACACGGGTTGAGAGAAGAAGAGAGACAGAGAGCTCGTCTAGTGCTAAGTCCTGTTTTAGAGACGAGAAAATTCTTGAATTGTAGCCGGGGGGGGGGGGAACCGGGGGGGGGGGGGGGGGGGGGGCGGGGGGGACGGGGGGGGGGGGGGGGGGGGGGGGGGGAGGGATTCCGGTGATAGTGATAAATGGATATATAAGCAAATACATTTTCCGCTATTGATCGCCTCGGCTGTTCCTCTCGTTGATGGCGACGTCGCCGAGGACACGCAGCACTAAAGGCAGAAATCCATCAGCCTTTGATCCTTGGGAGATCTTGCCGTCCGCCCATGAATAAGACAGAGGGAGGGCCACGTGTAAGCCTACTCCAGGCCGACCGACGCCCGTGGACGCTCGCTCTCCGACGTGGGGCTCGCGGGATATTTCTTTGATGGGAGGAAGACGGCGGAAGGA
>NW_028234411.1:14183407-14185907 GCF_977035675.1 Penaeus japonicus
TTATCATGATTGTTATTTCAATTGATGTTTTTGTTATTACCATTATCATTTATCTATTGTTATTAGAGTATAATTATTGCTATTTTCAGTGCTCTTATCATTATCATTATTATCGCTAATATCATTATCATGATTATTATTACCAGTATCATCATCATTGTTATCATTATCATTGTGTTATCATTATCATTATCGTAATTATTGTCGTTAATATTTCTATTGTTAATATCATTATCATTATGTTTATCTTCACTATTTTTGTTATTATCATTATCATTATTAATGGTATCATCATTACCATTAGTATTATCATTTTTATTATCATTATTATTGGTATATTATCATTATTGTCATTATTGTTATTATCATTATTATCATTATCAGCGCTCTGATCACGGTTATCACTATTATTATCATTATTATCCTCATTTTCCTTATTCTTATCATTATCAGTCTTATTATGTGTTACCATTACTAGTAATAGTAGCAGTATTAGCAGTTTTACTCATCAATATTATCATTATTATTGTTATTGTTGTTATTATCACTATTATTATAATTTCTATTACTTCAAGATTAATATTGTCTTCACTATTTTAAACACTATCCTTATCCTTATCATCATCATTATTATTAACATTATAATTATTATCATTGCTATTGTGATTATTATTTCTATCGTTATTGTCATTGTTATTTTAAACACTATCCTTATCCTTATCATCATCATTATTATTAACATTATAATTATCATCTTTGCTATTGTGATTATTATTTCTATCGTTATTGTCATTGTAATGTTCCTTTTTTATTATCATTAGCATTACCATTATTATTGTCATCATTACTGTTGCAACATCCTCATTATTACCATTTTGATTGTTATTATAATCATTGTCATTATTATCATCTTCCTTATTATCTCTATCTTTACCATTGATATAATCATTATCATCATTGTTATTATCATCAGCAGCATCACCATCATTGTCATCATTATCATCAATATCGCTAGCAGAAGCATTAGTACTAATAATAGCGGTATTGGTAGTATTAACATTATCACCAACATCATTATCATAACAGCCGACTTGATCTACCCAGAGTGACCCCAAGGAATCTTTCGGTCACACGTTAGGTAATCATATTGCTTTTGACTGCCTTTTGCTTTCGCGGCGCGCCTGAGATGTCGCGCCACTTTCAAAGGCGAAGTGTTTTGGGACAGTTTGCCAAGATGGCGGACGATTCTGACGTGAGTAAGTTGTAAAAATGTCTAGTAAAAATTATTAAAAATTCTATCAAAGTTCAGAGAAAAAATGTTATAGTACACCGACTTCTGGTAATTATACTGATAATCCGGACTGTAATAATAATCTGAATAGCAGTCATTTTAGTCATAAAAGAAACAGTCAAGGATGAGCTGGATGAGTTGACTTCGATCACACTACAAGTGTTCGAAGTCCAAGCGGCCGAGCGAGTTCGACCCTGGGAGTTTCAGTCCAGTTACGGATAGAGGCCGCGGGCTAAAAAAAAAAAAAAAAAAAAAAAATCCATGGCCTAAAAAAATATGCATATAAAATAAAAATAATAAATGGGGGACTTTCAACAAGTTTACAATCTAGCAAAGTACCTAAAATTTCATAAAGTCAATTTGCTTATGTTTTGTCGTTTGTGAAATATCATGCAAATTTTCGTTAGCAAAGTCATTCAAATACTTGTGTTGTTAAAAAAGAAGAGAAAAACGCCGTTGCTGGCCGCAGCACCTCATTTGGAGAGCCGTCATATACATTATTCAGCTCTCTTGTCCCTAAATTTATACAGGTGGAGTCTACACTACCTAATCATGTTACCACGAACATTTGTTATGATGATGGCCATTCACTTTCGCTTTTCAGTACATATCATATGACGTCAGTATTTTACCCGCATGGACGAGGTAAGCAAGCAATATGTTGTCTGATAGAAAGAACAAATTATAATACGTTATTGAGTATGTAACACGTGTATGAAAGACGTGACCCCGCATAAAAAAGCGTGTTAAAAAACCGCCGCCTTGTTGTCATTAGAAAAAAGAGAAAAAAGGTAGTGAGTACCCAAGTCTTCAAGATTAGGATGTTGATGTTCCAAATCCAGGAAGCGACTTGCGGACGGGCGGCCCCGTGGCTCTCCCAGTGGGTCGGCGCGGCGTCGCCCGGGGGTGGGGCCGCGGGGGACACAAAGTTTGTAGGGGGTTGGGAGCAATTACCCCGGCGCCGGCATTACCCGTGAAGGCCCCGTCGCCCCCGCCAGATACAAACAGGCAGGTTGCCGCGCGTCTGCCACCTCCCATCAACCCAGCCACACTCCCTTCTCCAGGAGAGATTACCTACCCAACTCACCGCGAAACTAGCCCTTGCGGCGCCCTGGCACAGAGCCCATAATCCACATTAATGAGATCGGAGTGCCCGGGAGACAAGGAGGGAGTATAGACCTTGCGCCCACGCGAGATAGAGTCGAAAAT
>NW_028234411.1:14193407-14198407 GCF_977035675.1 Penaeus japonicus
TTCTTCTTATACCGGCACACGTATGTGAACAGACGACCAAGGATACGTAAAACGTTAATAGTTATTACTTCCAGTGTTTGCCTTTCGATCAATACAGAGGGTGTTGTTGTTGCTATCTTTACGCGCCACTCTTTCCATATATCTCAAGGCCCGGCGGCCCATGTCGTCTGTGTTTGACAACGCACCGCCGCTCATCAGAGGACTTGCCTTGGCCCTTCTCCCTTCCACGCCTCAGCACTTCTTTAAGATACGGGTTCAAACGAATTGATATATACTCTTAATATATCATAAAGCAGCTAATAGAGACCAGTAGTCAGCTAGACTTTCTCGTTGAAGCTGCTTGCCTATTTGTCAAGCACGAAGAACTGACGAAGCGGTAATCACAGCAGAGAAGCAACAATGAGATGTCGAGACGGCGAGCAAAAAGCAAGCGATGCGAGGCGCCGGTTCGACACCCACTCGGGTCATCTGTGCGCCGAAAGGAGAGCATATAGCAATAGGAACAAACTTCCTCATAATGTCAAAGACCTTCATAATCGTAAGAAACTGTAACCAGTGTGCAATATGAATCACACTCAGCAATAAAAACAAAAACTGAAACCAGTATTATTAATAACATTTTCTTTTTTACCACAATAAAATCAATCGAAACATATAAAGCATATCAACGTGATATTGGATATGAATTCAAATAATAATTGTAATGATTTTTGCAATTAGTGTAATTAAACGCTTTGCGTAAATAAGGTATGCAACATATCGCGCAAAGCAAGATCATGACAAACATACACATTTTTGTATAACATTTTCATAAATATTTGACACACACATACTACACATAAACAAACACATGCATAAATAAGCACACACATGCACACACACACACATACACAAATGCTCACAGACAAACACACGCACATAAGGACTCCAACACGCATACAATATATGCAAATGCAAATACACAAATATCTACAGTATATGCGTTCCCCTTTACAAAGACTTCACTACATGTAAATAAAACCATCCTTTTAGGAACAGTGTGCCAAATGAACACTGGAGACACCGTAAGAGAAATATCCTGATGGCAACATTACAAATACTCTCACACGAGTATTTTCCTTCCCAGGGGCCAAATCTATCGCCAGGAAAGAACGTTATTACGATCAATGTAAATAAAGGTGTTGACTAAGACCCCCAGCCCCGAAGTCGTGCCGCCCGTCGCATATAACGTAAGGTTATATCAAGACAAGTAATTACTTCGTAAAATCTTAGGTTAAAAGGTTAGGAGTTATGAACACATTTAAAGTTCCTTCCGGCTAATAGGCCATCATTATAGTGGATGACGGCTTTAACGTACATGATGGGGCATTATGGTACAAGATAAGGCTTTATGGTACAAGATGAGGCAATGGTGTACAAGATGAGGTGTTATGGTAGCGGATGGTGCAATGCAGTGCAGAATAAAGGGGTTATGGAAGGAGGTGAGGTGGTTTGGCACAATACAATACGTCACGCTAATGTGTTATGGTGGAAGAAGCGACCTTATGTGCGACGTGAGCAGGACGAGGCTCGGAGGCGTCAGGAGGAGGTGACGGTGCGGAGAGACACGGAGAGACACGGAGGGACACGGAGGGCCTCGTTGTGCATGCGCCAGTGCTACTCCGGAACAGGTCTATTTAGCCGCAGATAAGGCTAACGGCTCTCTTATAAGGCTCTCGGGCAAAAGATAAGGAGCTGTGGTGCAAGATGAGCCCACATGGTAGAAGATAAGGCGCTGAGATAAAGAGTGGGACAATGTGGTTCCATAGCGGGCTTTCCAGCACGAGATACGGCAGTCTGGAAGGCGTGCCGCACCGTGCGCTCGGATGCATGGGCGGGAGTCGCATCGCACAAGAGACGGATCAGGTAAAGGAGGAGAAGGAGAACGAACATGAAAGCTGTTCATTAAAAAAAAAATCCATCTAGATATCGAGCTTGAATTACACGGCACGGTTATGCAATGAGTGTGGGTTCAGTGATCTAATCGTTCTAATCTTATTTTTATTGTTCTATTTGGCATCACCATTATTCTTTCTTTCTCTCCTTCTCTCACTCTCTCTCTTTCTCTCTCTCTATCTATCTATCTATTCATTTCTCTCTCTCTCTCTCTCTCTCTCTCTCTATCTATCTATCTATCTATCTATCTATCTATCTTTATATCTATCTATCTATCAATCTGTCTATCTATCCGTCTCTCTCTTTCTCTCTCTCTGTCTATCTATCTATCTATCTATCTGATCGATAGACAGATAGATAGATAGATAGAGAGAGAGAGAGAGAGATATGGAGACAGACAGACAGGCAAACAGACAGACAGATTGAGGGAGACAGACAAACAGACAGACAGATTGAGGGAGACAGACAAACAGACAGAGAGAGAGATGGGAGAGAGAGAAAGAGAGAGAGAGAGAGAGAGAGAGAGAGAGAGAGAGGGAGAGAGAGAGAGAGAGAGAGAGAAAGCGAGAGAGAACGAGAGAGAGAGAGAAAGCGAGAGAGAACGAGAGAGAGAGAGAGAGAGAGAGAGAGAGCGAACGAGAGAGAGAGAGAGAGAGAAAGCGAGAGCGAACGAGAGAGAGAGAGGGGGGGGGCAGGAGAGAACAGCAGCTGATAATGTTGACAAGTGAAAGCTTTTTCGTGGCGGGAACGTTCGTCACGCAGGGAATAAAGTTGCCATGACTGACTTGGGTGTTATCTGCCTGTCCCCATGACGACGTATCTCGCGCTGGAGGCACAGCTGACCTTTTTCCCGCTGAGAGACGAAGGGACAGTCAGCCGACACAGGTATCTTGGGCAGGTGTTGCTACGGGTGTCGACGCTGGCGACGAGGAGAGAGGTGTTGGCCTTGGGTTTTTTATTTCCTTTGATTTCCTTTCGGAGAAAATGTTTGGGGAATAATGAGGAAATGGAAGAAAGGTAAACTGGAAGAAAGAAGTATGATAACAAGTATCATTGTCATAACAAATTTGATTTTATCGACATTATTATGTAATTATTCTCTATACATATTTGTATATCTATCTATGCATATCAAAGTACGTAACTACACATGTGTGTGTGTGTGTGTGTGTATGTGTGTGTGTGTGTATATATATATATATATATATATATATATATATATATATATATATATATTTATTTATATATATGTGTGTGTGTGTGTGTGTGTGTGTGTGTGTGTATGTATATATATGTATATATATATATATATATATATATATATATATATATATATATGTATATATATATATATATATATATATATATATATATATATATAACATATATTAATATCTATAAATAAATATATATGTATATATATATATATATATATATATATATATATATATATATATATATATATATATATATATATATATACATTCATATACTGTATATGTATGTATATTATATTTACACACATATATGTATATATATTCCACACATACAAATCATACATTTTCACATTAAAAAATCCATTTCAATGAAACAACCATGGTAATACTAAACATCCACACATAAAAATATACTTTCCACGAAAAGTACCACGCGTTTTCATGCACTTGTTCTAAACCATTAAACGTGGACATTAGCTCTGTCTTCGTCGTGGCACAGCCCTACCTAATTTCCTGATCTGATGCAACACAACAAAAGGTAGCAAACATAATGCAACAATGTAAGTCATAACAAAACAAACCCAGGTGTGGTGGACAGTAAGAATACATTCGCATTTCGGTCGGTTGAATTATTTTTCTGGACTAATGGTTTGAAATAAAGTTTTGCTCTATCTCTTCTGGTGGGATTTTTTTTTTGTTTTTTTTTTAATCACTGTTGAGTTGTCACGAACCATATTTGACCTCTGAAATAAATGGTCTTGCTTGCTCATGGAAACGCCCTATCATGTTAATCCTTTAGTGTAGCTTTGGAATAAAGTGGAAGAGAGAGAGAGCACGAGTGAGAGAGAGAGGGGGAGGGGGAGGGAGGGAGAGAGAATGATGATACTGGAACTGCCAGAGAGAGAGAGAGGGTGGGGGATGGGGAGAGAGAGAATGGAAATACTAGAACTACCTGACAAAGAGAGTGTGGGGGAGGGGAGAGAGAGAGAGAATAGGAATACTGGAACTACCAGAGAGAGAGGGGGGGGGAGACAATGTAAATACTGGAACCACCAGAGAGAGAGGGGGGGGAGACAATGTAAATACTGGAACCACCAGAGAGAGAGAGGGGGGGGGAGACAATGTAAATACTGGAACAACCAGAGAGAGAGGGGGGGGAGACAATGTAAATACTGGAACCACCAGAGAGAGAGGGGGGGGGGGAGACAATGTAAATACTGGAACCACCAGAGAGAGAGGGGGGGGGGAGACAATGTAAATACTGGAACCACCAGAGAGAGAGGGGGGGGGAGACAATGTAAATACTGGAACCACCAGAGAGAGAGGGGGAGGTGCGGGAAGGAGCGAGAGAGAGAGAGAGATTGACAATGAAAATACTGGAACCACCAGAGAGAGAGAGAGATATAGAGAGAGAGAGAGAGAGAGAGAGAGAGAGAGAGAGAGGGAGAGAGAAAGAGAGAGAGAGAGAGAGAATGCTGGAACCATCAGAGAGAGAGAGGGGGGGGGGAGACAATGAAAATACTGGAACCACCAGACAAAGAGAGAGAATGAGAATACTGGAACCACCAGATATATATATATATATATATATATATATATATATATATATATATAGAGAGAGAGAGAGAGAGAGAGAGAGAGAGAGAGAGAGAGAGAGAGAGAGAGAGAGAGAGAGAGAGAGAGAGAGAGAGAGAGAGAGAGAGAGAGAGTACTTGGGTGCTTGGGCAGTACCACCTCCACATCAAGATTCTCACGAACTCCCAGGGGCATCATACCCAAAACAATGTTATAGGGTATGCAGAAGTCCAGAAAAAAATAAAAGACAGATAAAAAGTAAAAATAAAATAA
>NW_028234411.1:14240907-14245907 GCF_977035675.1 Penaeus japonicus
GCCTAGACGCAACTACTTTACGAATGAAGCAGCAATGGAAGCACTGACCTACGCAGAAGCCGCATGAAGCAGAGCAATGCCTGGCCATGAAGGGACGCGAGAGGAAGCACTCGCCCTGCAGAGCCCAGTCCCAGCACCAGCGCATCGTGTCCCCGCACCAACCTGTGTTATCACGAGGTTACGAATTTCCTCATTTTGAATCATTATTAACCCAGTAGTATTCTTAATTCATACTATCATTACCACTATAAGTTTTCATCAATTTAACATCATTCATCACATAATCATCATTAATGTTATTATTAGTATCACTGTTAACATTGCCATCACCAGCCTCACAGTTATCATCATCATAGACGGTATTTTGAAACATGAATCAAATCACCCATTTATCCAACAATAGTAAACCGAAATCGGAATAAAGGTCAAGGGTCAGAAGGCGAAAGCAGAGGTGGCCAAATGTGATTCCTTAAGGATGCGCTTTCATGCAATGCTTCCATGATACTTCTATATGCATGAATCGTGATCGCAAAGGCTTCAGCGTAAACAGAATTACATTCCGATGCAAACTCACTTCACGCTGCTCATCACGATAAACACTAATAACCACAAATAATACAGCTAATGACAATGGTAATGAAGCTAAATGCAATAGGACAACAGCTGACTTACCGGCCTGCTGAGCGCTGGCTGAAGAGAGGAAACTCAGCGCGATGAGACACCAACACACTCGCATCATGGTCGCGCTGTGCTCGGCTACCTGTTGCAAAGAGTATGTGAAAGGACCAATTACCATGTTACATTATGTGTGTGTGTGTATGACTGATTATGTATGTGTGGAAGGAACATTTTCTTGCTGCATTGTGTGAAATAGATATAGATAAGCAGATACACATACTTAAATTGAGAGAAAAATCTAAATATAAGGAGGAACAAAATAAAAGACAGACGAAAATAGAGAGAGAGAGAAAGAAAGCGGGAGAGAGAGAGGGGGGGGGAGAAAGAGAGAGAGAGAAAGAGAAAGACAGAGAGAGAGAGAGAGAGAGAGAGAGAGAGAGAGAGAGAGAGAGAGAGAGGGAGAGAGAGGGAGAGAGAGAGAGAAGAGGGGAGAGGGGGGGGAGAGAGAGAGAGAGAGAGAGAGAGAGAGAGAGAGAGAGGAGAGAGAGAGAGAGAGAGAGAGAGAGAGGGAGAGGGGTAGAGGAGAGAGAGAGAGAGAGAGAGAGAGAGAGAGAGAGAGAGAGAGAGAGAGAGAGAGAGAGAGAGAGAGAGAGAGAGAGAGAGAGAGAGAGAGGGAGGGAGAGAGAGAGGGGGGGGGAGGGGGGAGAGAGAGGGGGGGAGAGAGAGAGAGAGAGAGAGAGAGAGAGAGAGAGAGAGAGAGAGAGAGAGAGAGAGGGAGGGGGAGGAGAGGGGGGGGGGGGGAGAGAGAGAGAGAGAGAGAGAGAGGAGAGAGAGAGAGAGAGAGGGGGAGAGAGAGAGAGAGAGAGAGAGAGAGAGAGAGAGAGAGAGAGAGAGAGAGAGAGAGAGAGAGAGAGAGAGAGAGAGAGAGCGGAGAGGTAGAGAGACAGGATAGAGAGAGAGAGAGGAGAGAGAGGAGAACGAGAGAGAGAGAGAGAGAGAGAGAGAAGAGAGAGAGAAAATAGAAAGAGAGGAGAGAGAAAAAAATAGAAAGAGGAGAGAGAGAGAAATAGAAAGAGAGGAGAGAGGAGAGAGAGAGAGAGAGAGAGAAAGAGAGGAGAGAGGAGAGAGAGAGAGAGAGAGAGAGAGAGAGAGAGAGAGAGAGAGAGAGAGAGAGAGAGAGAGGAGAGAGAGAGGGGGGGGAGAGAGGAGAGAGGAGAGAGAGAGAGAGAGAGAGAGGAAGAGAGAGAGAGAGAGAGAGAGAGGAGAGAAGAGAGAGAGAAAGGAGAGAGAGAGAGAGAAAGGAGAGAGAGAGAGAGCGAGAGAGCGAAAGAGAGAGAGAGGGGGGAGAGAGAGAGAGGGAGAGAGAGAGAGAGAGAGAGAGAGAGAGAGAGAGAGAGAACGAGAGAGAGAGCGAGAGAACGAGAGAAAGAGAGAGAGCGAGAGAGAGAGAGAGAGAGAGAGAGAGAGAGAGAGAGAGAGAGAGAACGAGAGAGAGAGAGAGAGAGAGAGAGAGAGAGAGAGAGAGAGAGAGAGAGAAAGAGAGAGGGAGGAGAGAGAGAGAGAGAGAGAGAGAGAGAGAGAGAGAGAGAGAGAGTCTAAACTCAAAAACTTACTTATCAACTTATACAAAATACAATTCCTCAATTCTTTGATTACCTACTTCCGCCGTCCGTATATCCATCCTTTTAAATACTGCTCCTTATACCCATTACTGTGACTACCTTCTCGGAATAATGATCTGATCCGCAACAGCGCACGCCCGAAAGCACCGGATGTTCCGCCCTTCCTTTTTTCATCGTGTATTGCCCGCAACTGGTCACTGATTTTCATTCATTTTGTGCATGTGGGAAAAGTTTCCTTTTGTGTTGTAATTTTTTTATTGCTTATTCTATTCAGTTCATGTATAAGGAGAGATAGATGAAACCTTTGTGATAGAGACATGTATATGATAAGGCTGCATGTCTCAAGGGAATGCAAAGTTCTGTAAACTTACACGACATATGTATTGGCAATCACAACCATGCAAGAATATATTCACAAACACGCATACTGAAAATGAATAGTCGAATACGCACTTATAACACAAAATTAATTATATACATCCACTTAATACACAAACACAAACACATTCGTAACACAAAGACAAATAAATATGCACATCTCTAACACAAAGACTCTCTTAAACATATACATACGAAATCACAGACATGCACACACGCCCACACGCCCACCTGACGGCACTGAATACGGTCATTAAGGATCGGCGTCCGGCAATTATTCGCAGAAATCGACAGCACTGTACGTTACGTAAGAGCGGGGATGGGGGGGGGGGTAACACCCATGGCAACTTCTTACTGTTGAGAGGATGTCGCTGCATCAATACTTCCGGTAAACCTTCCTGTACTTGCGTATGTCATGATCCTATGTATGTTTCTTTGTACCAATAATTGGCATGCCAAAATGTGCCCAGTAAAGTGATTATGACTATGAGGCCCAGCCAAGGAAACGGCGGCTAAATAAAGGTGAATGGAGTTAATTTGGTTAAAAGAAAATAGCTGTGGTAGTGGTGGAAGAAATATAATCAACGCTAACAAGAGCTGCAATCATGATAAAAAACAACTATACCAGTAATAACAGAAGTATAGATATTGATGATAAAGATGATGATAATGATATGTTGATAAGGATTATTGTCATTATCATCATCATTTTTATTAATACTACTATTATCATCACTGGTATTATCATTATTAGTATGATAATAAAACAATAATTGTTATTGTATAATGATATAGTGTTATTGTATTATCATATAAACAATAAGTCTTTGATATAATATGCACACAATTATGTATGTTGTATTGTACAGAATATCGGACTTGGTATTATTTTTTCTAAGAAACTTGAAATATTTTTAATGATTTTTGAAACGTTAACAGGATTTTATTCTGTGAAAATGTTGTAATGATATTGGAAAACAAAGGTGTGGACATAAATGTATATACATAGTTAAGTATTTAGTTTCTGATTTGGGCATTGCGCAAGTAGAACTTCTTCTCTTCTTCTGTTGGAGGGAAGTGTTGTTTATGATCCAGAACGACCGGGAGTCATGAATTATCCCTCGTTATAGGGCTGGCCTTCTGTTGGAATCTTGATTTCTGATTGCTAGGTAGGAATTTCTTAGACACGTGATTTATTCTTGAGAATATCATTGATAAAACTGTCAACTTTTGAGAGGTATAAAATGAATACCTTAAACGGAAAAGGAAGGTATATCTAAACTGTATGTCTCAAGGGATTGTCCGTATAACAATGCCATTCTTTAATTAAGATTTCATAGATAAATGGTTTGTTAATAAGTTTCATTATATTCATTGTATTATAAAGCCTGATTAATATGCAGAGTTAAAGTGTACACTGGAAAGATATATATATGCTTTTCTCTTTTGGAATAATAATTATATTCTGTCGAGTTAATTTGTTTGTAAAATTGCAGAATTTATTTTGTTATGATATATGGAATTTTACTCAATTAGTGCTTTGATTACTGTTATCATATCATTACGATACTGTGTGTTTAGTGTATAAAATAATTTCAGGTTGAATGAAATGAATAGTTTTTGGAGCTTTCCCTGACTGATTATGAGCATTTGCTACACACATTATTGATATTATCATCAAACTAATATTACTATTCTCATCATCACTACTATCATTATTACCATTATCAATATCATTATTATCATTATCACAATCATTATAATTTTTACTCTTATTACCATTATCACTATCATCATCATCATTATTATTAGCATTATTAGCATTATTATAGGTGATACCTTTGGAATTATCATCATGATTGTTATCACTATCATCATCAATACTAATATCATCATTATTAGCATTATTATATATAATATCTTTGTAATTATCATCCTCATTATGATGACTGTTCTCATAATATCGATATTGATAGCAAAGACGATGATGACGAAAATTATGAAAATGATAATGATTTCTAGTGATAATAACGGTAATAATACTAATGATAATGATAATGATGATGGTGATAATAATAACGATACGAAAGAAGAAACAAAATAATATCAATAATAATAATGATAATGATAATAATACTGATATCATTTATGATTATGATGATGTTGAAGCTGTCAGTGATAAAGATAATGATTACTATCATCATTATCATTACCATCATTATCGTCATCATGATTATAATGATAATAATAATGATGATAATAATGATGATAATAATAATGATAACAATAATAGAAATTATAAAATAATGATGATAACAACAAAAATAATAATGATAACAATGACGATGATAATGATGATATTGGTTATGATGATGATATTGG
>NW_028234411.1:14283407-14285907 GCF_977035675.1 Penaeus japonicus
TTAGCTCAATGGAATTCGTTAATCCCAATCTATGTTTCATGAGCCTTTGAGGGCGGTAGTGCGGTACGGAAGTCCTCCCACCCTCCGGCCGAGGGGCCCATCGCAGGCACTGGATGACGCGCCTATATGGAATGATGGTAGTAATAGTGTTTTATAGCAATAGTAACAATTATAGTGATTAGTCATACTGATGGTAGCGTTAATGATTTTGCTGAAGATGAAAGATGAATAATAATGATGACTAAAACGAATGATATAGAATATGATGATAATGGTGGTTATACTAATTACAATGAACATCATTGTTATTACCATTACTATTAATGATAACAATAATGATAAAATAATATCATGATCATATATTAATTATGTAATAGTAATCATAAAGATAATGCTGCATGATAATAATAATGATATGATACGGAGAATTCAGAATGGAGATGACTAGGAGCGATTAGGAGTCGCAAAATAAACTGGTGAGCCTTCCTCATGACAAAGGCCTGACACTAGGTACGCCTTATACCAGCTCGAAAGTTTGTTATGAGTGAAGACAGTAGCCTTGCCCTCCGGCCCGATGATGTGCGTTACGCAGGAGTGAGTTCCGCGCTACTGTGTCCATCTGACCTGTTATCTTAATAAGTAGGCTATCAATGTTGTTGATTTTCAGTTTAGTTCAGTGCTTGACTTTGTTTACTATCTTTCTCAGCGAAGTAAATGAAACGCACCGCCTTTGCTGGCGTTGCGCATTGCAGCAATGCTTGGCCTTCAGGCCATCAGACCATCAGAGCTACTGGCGAGCAGCGTGGCCGGCGAGCCGAAGGGCGCATTCGGGGAGGTTGCGCGGGACCGTGACGCGTAAGCTAGGGTAATGAGCGGTGCAGCCAAGGCAGGAACTGCTAGTTGATGTGATGAAGAATGGTAATGCATATACAACCACAGGGACCCCTTTAGTTTTCGCTAGCAGGAAGGACAGATGCACCTCGCTAAAAGCCTTTAAGTAAATAACAACTCGACCCCGCATGGGGCTCGTGTTTGCAAAGGCTTTGTGTATATCTGTTGTTGTGCAGACGGAGCCGATTCTAGTGATATCTTTTTCATCAGATGAAATCAAACAGGAATTTTTTCCCAACACGAAAAAAAACAAGCTCGTGCTCCTTCCGTTGCCTGTTGCGTTTGTAGGCATTACACACTATGGTCCCTCACGTGTACAAGATGTAAAATCGAGTGACACAAAAATTCCCCACGGTGTTGCGATTAACATCAGGAAACGATTTTGAATTGTTGCTAAAGGATTCTTGTGGGGAGGTTCGAGTTTCACAGTTTAAAGCTTAATAAGATTGCGACATTATGTGTTATGTACTTCAAATAAAGCCTTTCATTTTGAAAAGCAAAGATAATACTCATGATAAACATGTTCATGTTTATTATTTTTACTACTATAATGCTAGTCATTATCATTAAATCTATTGTTATCATCATCGCCCTTATCATCCTTCATAATATCATTGTTATCATCATTATGAGATACTATTATTTTTTAATTATCATCCATTATATGTATTCAATATATATGTATATATATATTATATATTATATTATATATAATATATATATATGTGTGTGTGGGTGGTGTGTGTGTTGTGTGTGTGTGTGTGTGTGTGTGTGTTTTGTATCTAAGTATATATATTATTTATATTATATATATATATATATATATATATATATATATACTGTGTGTGTGTGTTGTTATTTTTATTATTATCTATATATATATTAAAATATATATTATGTACTTTATATTTATATTATATAATATTATATATATATATATATATTAGTGTGTGTGTGTGTGTATATAAAATATAAATTATATCTAATCCATATATGATTATTATACATATATATATATATTTTATAGATATACTATTTATATATATATATAACATATATAGATAGATAATATATATCTGTAGATATATATATATCCATATATGTACATATATTTATATATATATATCTATATAATTTAATATATATGTGTGTAGGGTGTGTGGGTTGTGGGTGTGTTGTGTGTGTGTGTGTGTGTGTTGTGTGGTGTGTGTGTATTATATATAAAATCTTTATATATTTTATATAGATGTTTATATATACATATATCTTATTATATATATCTATGTATATATATTTAATTATATATCTATACATATATATATATATATATATATATGTATATATATAAATATATATATATATATTTATATATTATATATATATATATATATATATCTGTATATATGTATGAATATGTATAAAATCTATCTATCCATTACATGTACATAAATCATATATATTATTTATTATTATAATAAATATATAGATATATATATATATATATGTATATTTATAAATATATGTATGTATGTATGTATGTATGTTATTTATATGTATATATATATATATATTTATTTATATATATATATATTATATATGATATATATTT
>NW_028234411.1:14328407-14330907 GCF_977035675.1 Penaeus japonicus
CACTATTTATTATCTGTGTTATCACATTTCTAATATCAATAACAGGATCAGAGATGATGATACTAACAGTAGTGATATTACTAATACTTTTGTTGTTACTACTCTCGGTAGTAATGACGATGGTAATCTAAGCAATAATTGTTTGCATTTTTCTATTTGTCTCTTCGTTTGTCCGAGTTTATAAGATAAAACCAACATGTGTTTCTATATGTACACACACAAACACACACGTATGCGTGTGTGTGTGTGAGTGTGTATGTATTTATATGTTTATGTATAAATCTGTGTGTGTATATATATATATATATATATATATATATATATATATATATATATATATATATATATATATATACATATATATACCTTATATACATACATACATATATATATATACATACACATATATAGTATACATACACATATATATATATGTATATGTATAAATATATATATATATATATATATATATATATATATATATACACACAAATATATATTCCAACAGGGGCCTGGAAGACTGGCACTCTCTTTTCTGACCATTTTCTACAAATATCTGGCGTCAAGCTGCAATAATTCCCATACCAAAAAAGGAGACCTCACTAGCAGACAGAACTATAGAGGAATGAGCTTAGTTCCACTTGCAGTCAAAATTTACAATAAAATGTTACTAAATTGCATAAAACCTTACACAGGAAAAAAATTTCCGTAACAATCAAAATAGTTTCACAGCGATTGAAGATTTACTGTAACTCAAATGCTTGCCTTAATTAAGGATAATAGAAGATACCAATACTAACAACATTCCAGCAGTATTAAATTTTATTGACTTTCGAAAGGCTTTCGACTCTATCAGCTGAGAAAAAAAATCTTAGCCGTCCATGGCATTCCAACTCTTATTGTCACAGCCATAGAGTCAGTTTATATCGACACAACTGCGGGCGTAGTCACGAAGGATGGCAACAGTAACTTTTTTAGAAAAGAAGCTGAAGTACTTCAGGGAGGTACTCTTTTTCACTTTTTCATAATTTTGATCGATTATGTTATGCGAACGGCATTCAGTCAAAGGAAAAGAACACTATGGCCTTACCATTACTCAAAGGAGAAGTCGCAAATACCCCGCAACCCGCCTGACTGATACTGATTTTGCAGACGACATTGTGTTTCTATCCGCAACATAGAAGACACTCAGAATGTCCTAATAGTGGTCGTAAATGTAGCAAAAGGTGTTGGACTACATATGAATAAAGGCAAAACGTAATATATGTGCTATGACATCAATGAAGGTCATTTAAATGCAAATGGAAAAAGACTTGAAAAGGGTCGACTTAAAATACCTAGGTTAACAGCACATAGAAAGATGTAAAGATCAAGAAGGCTCAAGGTTGGACGACTCTTAGAAAATGGATACCATCTGAAGTGTCTCGTTACTTGAGTGTTCATTTTTTTCGAGCAACAATCGAAACTGTTTCGCATATATATATATATATATATATATATATATATATATATATATATATATATATATTATTAATATATATATATTTATATATATACATATATATGTATATATATATACATTTATATGTATATATATATATATATATATATATATATATATATACAAAATTTGATACTGTCTGGTTGCAGCCGCGAAAAATTTCGCGGCTGCAAGACTAAAGCGGAATATATCGGCGGCAAATATGGGAGGAGGGATCTGAATCCCTCCAGAAGGACTGAGAACCAAAAAGCTGCGGAAAAACATCCTCTTTCTAAATCCTTGTAAAAACTTATCGTTATTTCTAAATTCCTTCATTTCCGTGTTCATAACCCAACATTGGAGTTTTGTATTAATGAACCTGAATTAAACTAGACAAAAGAAAAAAGAAACTAACAACGAAAAGAAACTAAGTAAAGCAGTAACATTAAGTTTAATTGAATTTACTTGTTTCAGTAATGATCATAAAAGTTATCTAATTAGAATAGACACGATTCGTGTCAACGAACATTCAAAACTAGGACTTGATATTATCAAAAAGTGGACAAGAACAAGGTAACAGTCTTACCTGATAAAATTCTTACTGTAGAACAAAAAGATGCACTTTCATGTATCCTAGAGTAGACTATTGCATGAACCCAACTAAAGTCACTTTTCATAAGTAACAGTTGTACTTTGAAAAACTCTATAGCAATAAAAAAAAAAATAACATTTTATTAAAGCAATATATTTTTACCCAAAATTTGACAACCATAGCCAACAGCACTATATTCTCACGCCAGACAAAACAAGCTCATGAATCAGATGTTTTCACGTCACCTCTACAGAAATAGTTTTCGGAAATCGCGATAAACAAAACAAGGCACGGAAAATATCATCTTTATCAATAATTCACTCTATTCCCATGATAAAGATTGATTTCTTTATGAGAGTTTATCACACCATTAGGCTCAAGATATGATGAAGACTTGTCAAAATGATTTACCTAACCGAGCTAATGAC
>NW_028234411.1:14355907-14373407 GCF_977035675.1 Penaeus japonicus
ATCATCATTTAACGGCTTTTATTGTGGTATTTAACCGAGGAATGTGTCGCTTTTGTAATATGACACTTAATTTATATATATTCCTGTATTTGAACACTTCTTAATACGATATAGGCCAAGGGTCGGCGCCTCCTGGCACATGATAATGATCATAATAATCAAAAGAAAATTTGAAAGGTGAGGCAAGAAAGTAGTATAATATTTGAGTGGGTCGACCACTGCATGGACGAGTAAAGAGCACAGATTTTGTATCTTAAAGGAGTAGTTATGTGTAATTCCAAAATAAATGTTTTGTTTACATCTTTGTAGCATCACTTAACCTTAAGTAGTAGTCAAAAAATAATAAAAGGTGGCACGCGAGGTAGTTGAAAACAGGAAATTTATACGGCACTGGAATCAAAAGGTTACCGACCCTTGATACAGGCCATGTACAAATTATTCACATATTTTCTAGGTCGCCTAAAATTAGAAATCAAAAGTTTTTTTGCCGGATCTGCATGTGGTTGAAGATGTCAGTGATAAACATGTCAATCCCCGCCCCTTGCCAGTTATTGGGAGTGCCTTACAGACAAACACTGGTGCAGTATCACAGGTAAACATGGTAAACGTCTTGCTGATGCCAAAAAAGTGGACCCAAATGCTCGTATGAAGTCGGCCATGACAAAGCCCATTACAGTTGAAATGTCAACAAAGCTGAAAGATCTGCTGAAGCTGTGTTCATCCACTTCAGTATACAAAGTCAGATCATCTACGCAGTGGAACCCATCCTTAATTAATTAAATTGAAGCACATTCAAAGCCCCTTACCGAGGTGAATTAGATGGACGGATGTTCCTTCTTTTGGGGAGTTTTGTAAATAATGAGTCAAAAGAAAGTAAAACGGAAAGTTTTCCATTCACAGACTACTGATTCAAAGAAAAATGCTAGAAAGACATATGTGGAACAGAATGCTGCACTGCATTGCTCGGAATCAATCTAGTGACTACAAAATAAAATGTAAATGCTGTTGATCTCATTGACAAATATGAATGCTCCACATTGCCACCAGTTCTGTTTAATGATAATGGAAAGTGCATGACCATGGAACAAATGCAATTCTGATCGAAAATTTGGAGGCAACATCAGAAATACCCCCCCCCCCCATTAGTTTCTAAACATTTTAAAATCATAACAAGCCAGTACATGAACAAACTGTTCAGAGTTTGATCATCACAGTGGCACACCTCCAAAATTACAGATTTCTTTGCAGTCTCTCCAACATAGTATTTTTACTCAGAGCTTCATAAAATAACACCTCTCTAAATATAATTAGTCAATGCTGCAAGTTGGAGGATTCAAATATCCCAACTGGACATTTCTATTGACAGAAATGCGAGTCGTGTAAGCCTTGAGTTCACACAAGAAGAAACAGATACTACCATTATTGTACATACTATCTATGGCGCTGAAGTTGACTACTTGGAAATCTCACTGTTTTGGCTGATGATACACATGTCATTATACTTTTGCTTTGTTTCATTTCTTCTCCTCATTTAGCTGAATAACAAGAAATGTGGATCAGCTCCTTATCATTCTTCTTACCAGTCCAAAATCTAATGAAGGAGCCCGAATCATTCGAAGAATTGTCACTTATTCATATTATCAGTGGAAGAGACGTTACGTTCATGTCAAAATGGATTGGCTAAACCATAGTACCTGGCATGCTGTTTCTGCTTTGGCTTAATGTGGGGAGGGCTTGGCTTACTGGGCAAGAAGAAAGAATGTCTTTTCTGATTCCAGAGAACTATTCGTGGATTTTGTATGGCCAAGACTGAAGATAATGATACTGTAAATTCACCGTAAGAACTCAAAACGCCATAATACTTCCACGCTTTCACCCTTGTTTTGAAAGTGTCACCACCCGAGGGAGCAGTCGCGAAATATTTGATGAGGGCAACATTTGCGACATATATAGACAAATATGATGCAGCTTGAAAGCAACATCTATCAACATTTGGAGAATCAGGCTTCAGTCAAACCACCCCCATCCACAAAGCCAATGTGTCATCTCTCTATCTCTCTCTCTCTTTCTCTCTTTCTCTCTTTCTCTCCCCCCCCCCTCTATATTCTCTCATTCTCTCTCTGTCTCTCTGTCTCTCTCTCTCTCTCTCTTTCTTTCTCTCTCTCTCTCTCTCTCTCTCTCTCTCTCTCTTTATATATATATATATATATATATATATATATATATATATATATATATATATATATATATATGTATATATATATATATATATATGTACATATATATATGTACATATATATATATATATATATATATATAATATATATATACATATATATATAAACATATATATATATATATATATATATATATATATATATATATATATATATGTGTGTGGGTGTGTGGGTGTTTGGGTGTGTGTGTGTGTGTGTGTGTTGTGTGTGTGTGATATAGATATATAGAAATATATAGATATAAATAAATATATATATATATATATATATACATATATATATATATTACACACACACATATATAATATATATATATATATATATATATATATATATATATATATATATATGTACATATATATATGTACATATATATATATATATATATATATATATATATTATAATATATATATAATATATATATATATATATATATATATATATATATATATATATATATATATATATATATATATATATATATATATAGGTGAACTGTTCACCTGTGGTTTCTTAGCTTTGATTATTGTTGCATCTGCTTGAAAACACCTGCACAGATGAGACCTTTTATAGCGTCTCTGACCTTTTTTCATTAACCGTCCGAACGGACTTTCGAGGAGGATCTTCATACTTGAAGGATTGTGCAGTCTTTGAGCTCTTTACGTTGCTGCTTAAACATTTAGCCTGGATGGTTTATCTTCAGTGTTTGGATTGATTACTGTTTTAGCATGTTAATGTTGTTCCTTTGCAAAGATCTTGTAAGTTTATGACTGTTTTATGAGGTTGAACAACTATGATTTCCGGATTTAGATACTTTCAATTGCTAAAGTTGGGACTTTACAGAAAAAATGCTCGTGATTTGTTTTTTTTCCCATTCATGTCATCAATTTACATTTTCATTGAGGTTTAATGACTTCTTATTTTTAATATGTCTAAATTTGGTGACTTTTAGACCCCTGTCGACTCACATATGTAATTTATCAATACATATTACACTATGTTGAAGACTATTCTGATGCAAACATTTAAGTGGTCATGTGTTTGATAATGTTGTTCCTCTGTGGAGGTGTCACAAATTTACTTTGCCTTACCCCTAACTTAGAGGCTTCAAAATCACTACAAAAATGATATTACAAGACGAAATTTCATTTTCCTGCCAACAGTTGAGAATGTTATCCGAACGTTTCATTATGCCCTGTGTCCTTTTATGAATAAAAGTCATAATATTTTTCTAACGACATTATACAGAAGTGAAATCGGCATAATTGGCAAAGTGTATATGTCAGAATCAGATGTATAACTTTCGAAAAAAAAATAGCATTATCTTATATCAAAGTAATATGAGAAAAAGGCCTACACTGTGTACCTGCGGAATGGAAAGAAGTGGTTTCTATTACCTTTCCACATCTTGGAACAATGAAGTTGAACTAGTTAAAAAAAAAACGGACATTTCAACAGTATACCGGGTTGTTTCATATTTCATACCTGAAAAGTTATTCGCTAACTATTCGACCTATATCCATATTGGCAAATAATGATCAAATTCTAATAAATACATACATTATATACATTTGATTCAATAATATGTACATAAATTCCCCGTTAACACCAGTGATATCACACCGGTACGTCATTACGTCAGAAATTCGATCCCGTTGCGCATCGCGTAAGGCTCTTGTCATACACATGCAAATAAACTAATTTCATGCAACGCAAGACCCCGAAACAATATAATAAAACCAGAAACCCACACCTTCAGATATATTTCAGCAAAGAAGGGCGAGATCGAGAGTTCACAATGATTAAACCGAAGTAGCCTCATCAGCTGCTTCCATGCTGTCAGCCAGGGCGCAGAGGCACAACAACATGGGGTCGCTCGCGATGGACTTTCCGCAACAAATTCTCTTGGCCGTCGAGAAGAATGGCTCCGTCATTTCATATGAATTTGCCAAAGCGCTAAATGAACCTCACCAGAAGATCGTTGGGGCAATTAAATCTCTGGAATCGCTTGGTGAAGTGAGTAGTGTCATGAACATATTGCATGATTTATGTCTCGAGGAAAAGTTTGGGTCAAGTAGTTTATGTAGTTGATATATATATTTATTTTACAACTAGAGGTGACGAACTTTTATATCATTTGTATTCGTCCTGATCATAAGTCCCATATGTTCAGGAATATCGGAAATATTATATTTTTTTATTAGATATTTTTCTGAATAGGCCTTTGGTAACCCTGTATTTAATTATCAGGAGGCTGTTCGTCCCAAATAAAATAAACTTCAATCCTAGGTAGTTTGAAAAAACAGCAGGTAGATAGCATATTGTACTTATTAATAAATCTAGTGTTAATAGACTTAATGGTGTCTACTGTGCAGATAAGGGTAAATTTTCCGAACAACGCCACGTCGTTAAATACCACAAAAGTGGTATCGATGGATTCCTCTCAACCTCTACTATTCATATATAGTGAAATTAATGAGCGCTTGCACCCCTGGAGCCCACAATCTGGGTCCCGATAGTAGGGGAGGGCATGAAGTAGATCAGGGAAATTGCGGGGTAAAATATGAATTCCGGCCATATTTCGTATGCAAAATCTTAACCAATTACCTACCTAACTTTGCTTAGGTTTGCCCTAGCCAAGGGGGGGCTTTGCCCCCCCCTGGACCCCCCCTTTTTAAGGCACTTCGTGCTACCTTGTGCTACTTCGGTATCACAAAAACCTTAGCCCTTAACTACCTACTTCACTTTGCCTAGTTTTAAAATCAGCCTTTGGGAAGAGGGAGCTACACCCCCCTGTGGATCTCCCTTATTCAGGGCACTTCATGATACTTATGATGCGTACAACCACGAACAACCTTCACACTGTGCCATGATGACAGCAACTGAGTCTTCGTCTCATATATTCCTCAGGATAGGAAACTAGGATCGATAATGACGCGACCCCTCAATAGAGGGTACTCTATAATTATATTGGAAACAATGGGGCATATTGCGCTATCTGTCGAGAGAACATAACAGCACATGCAGGTAATTCATTTGGGGATTCCAGTCCACAGCTTGTTGCTATCCGTAAATACGTAAACACTGCCATGTTTAAATTTCAGGGCGAGGATGGTGGTGTTTCGGGGTACTTTGCACAAGGTATGTTGTACGAAATGCCCTAAAAAGGAGGGGGTCCAGGAGGGGGCGAAGCCCATTCTTGGCTAGGGATTAATTCAAAACTAGGCAAAGTTAGGTAGGTCATTGGGTTAAGATTTTGCACACGAAATATGCCCTGAAGTAGGACAAGGTAGCACAAAGTGCCTTAAAAAAAGAGACCCAGATTGTGGGGTCCAGAGGTGAAATCGCGAATGATTTCCACTATATATGAACAGTAGAGGTTGATAGGAATCCATCGATACCATTTTTATGGTATTTCGTAACATTTTACCCCGTAATTTCCCTGATCTACTCCATGCTCTCCCCTACTATCAGGACCCAGATTGTGGGCTCCAGGGGTGCAAGCGCTCATTAATTTCATTATATATGAATAGTAGAGGTTGAGATGAATCCATCGATACCACTTTTGTGGTATTTCGTAACGCGGCGGTGTTCGGAAAATTTACCCAGATAAGTTTTAGTCCCAATTAGGAACGAGCAAAATACCCTATAGAAATTATATAGGTAACGCAGATAAATTTCTTGAATAGGTCCGCATCACAAAACCGATCAAAATTGGTATTAGTGGATCCCTTATGATGTCTGCTAACCAGATATACCAATATTACTTAACAGAACTAATAAATAAGTATGTTATGAGCATCTGTAAATGCTCTAAATCTGCAGGCATGGGAGATACGTTTACTAGGCATTACTTGTTTACCTCATGGTGCCTAGACTGCACCATGATGTCATACACACACACACAAGTAACATCAGCCTAATTCAGTTAATAGCAAATCAAAATTGATCAATTTGATGTTAATTCAAATCCAAAAAAAATCAAGGGATGTGGCATGAAGTGGTCTGCAACTGGGGTGGGGGTGGGGGGAGGGGTCCAGGGGGTGACAAAGCTCAAAACTGGGTAAAGTTAGGTTGGTTGTTGGTTTAGGATTTTGTAGACCAAAAATAACCAGAAAAAAGTGAATCCAAAAGAGTAAATTGTAAAGGTACCACATTTTTTACACTTAGATTTTACAGTAGACAGAAATATATGGTGTTATATGTAATTTGTTGGGAGACATTGGTAGATTACCTTTTTTCAATAGGGTATTTACGGATTTTACCCCTTTAATTTTCTTGGGATACTTCATTACCCCTTCATCTATTGGGACCAATATTGCCATTAGTGTTTGGTTCCAGTAACTTAAACCACTATAAATGCACACTAGACACCACAAGGAGTCCATTGAGGCCAATTTTAATGAATTTCTAGAAATTTATCAAAACAGAAAAAAAGATCAATATCGGAAATGTTGCCCAACAAGGGAACTGAAATTTCTGATCATACCATCTTATGGAACATGACATTCAAAGAAATGCTTATTCTATGTCAGTTCCATTTTAAGTTTACAGTAGATAGAAAATTCAGGAATTCCAAAAAGCATCTGCTTCCAGCACCAAGAAATTATAGCAGATGATGCATGCAAAAAGACATTGTGTTTACCTGAAAAGTGCTGTTAGGATTTCCAAATTTGTCAGAAAGTAGCGTAAGAAGGTTATTAAAAAATGGTCACCAGTGTTTTCATGAAATGCCTAACCGTATGTATTCTGGTAAGATAGTGCATGATTCAACTTCCCTATAGGAATGGCTTAGAACTATCTAGAAATTTCATTATTTATTGGATCTTAACATAATTTATTATGAATAGTTTTTTCTTTTCTTTTCTTTTATACTCTCCCAAGCTAACAGGGCCAACTTCATAATTGATCCTAATAGTTCTTTTTAACCCATTCGCGCCGGATGACACACTGACATGTTTCGTGGTTTTTGCGTCAGACGCTGGCGACAAGATATTTGGCCAAGGCTGGACCTTGGGTAGAGCGAGCCAACAGCCCAGGCTCGTGGCTAATGCGCCCGAGAACCCCGAGGCGTTAGGCCTATGCATTCGAAAACCCCGGCATTGTGACCATTCAAAGCCAGAATCGCCCCGGCGTGAATGGGTTAAAGAGGTATTATGTAGATTTTCCATTAAGGCTGATGACTACAAAAGGGCAGCATCAAACTTAATTAGTTCCTTAGTTTACTACGAATCACATGGAACATTAACACGCTAACTCTATCAGAATATATATGGGGGAGGTTTCCTAGCCCACACCTGACAGAAGCAGAGCATTTGTGTGACTGTTTGATGCCAACCCACTCTAAATACAGCCAATATTTTAGCTACAGTTGGGATTTACAGATGACAGTTATTGTCTTAGGACAACAGAGTCCAGAAGAAATTCATTAGTTTAAGATTCATTAGTAACAGTGAATATTACTGTTATTATTAACTTTTATCTAATGCTTCTCACATAGTTTTCATATGATATTAGGTATTTATCCAGAATAGCAATAATTACTTAGAATAGACCTTCATCAATTGATGCAATGTCCTCTTCAGTACATACATTGGCATTAGCCAACAATCCTCCACCACATATATTCTGGCAAGATGAGTGCTTGTACTGGTTCCTTATTTGACAATTAATTGTGAGGGAGGTCTGCAAGCACCATTGTATCTTGCCTAAATATATATTGTGGAGGTTCATTGACCTTTGGCTGAATGGAAAGCAAATAGGCCATGGCACCACTTAGGGTCTGTAGAATCTCATAAATTATTGTGGCCTTATCTTTACTCTGCCTATATTAGTTTTATGTCTGGTAGTGTCTTATGTGGTCTTTATAACAATTTCTTTAGTTATTCTTATCTGGCTGATAAATATACTATTTTGTACTTGCAAATTTCAAAGAAGGGCAGGTAGTGTTGAAATCTAATTGATAAAGTTTTCCTGAAGAATTACAGGAATTTTGTAAAAACTTTTTCTTCATAAATACATTTCTAGATAGCTTACAACTGTATGTCCAAACCAGTCATGGTGAATGGTTTTGGAATATATGGGGGAAAAAATTACCACCAGTTCACATATGGAGGCATTGTTTTTCGATATAGCGCTTTTTACTGGAAATGTGTCAAGAATAATATCTTTTCAGTAGTAAGAGACTAACATATTGTAGCAATATATACATATACAGTATATACCCTATACACATTCATTGCAATAAACAAATATTGATTATTACTTTTATATTTCTAATGTTTGCCTGGTTAGATTTATTATTTACTATCATATATACAATTATATAATTTCAATTATTACAGGTTGTATCTGTGAAGCAGACTACTCAGAAGACTTGGGAATGTACAGAAGAAGGAGCTTCTTTGGTTGCTAATGGCTCTCACGAAGCAAGGCTCTTCAATTCTTTAACATCGGAAGGATGTCCTATTGCAGATATCAAAGCAAATTTTCCAAATGCAAATATTGCTTTAGGAGCAGCAATGAAAAACAAGGTAACATACACATGAGATAGAGGATGAAATTCTCTTTTGTCATATATTTTTTTATAAGATATTTAATGTGGTTGCCCTAGAACTATTTGTATAGTTATTATTTCCATCACTTATTATTACTATGATGATGATGAAGCAATGGTCTCACATTTTTTTCATCCTTTAATTTTTACAGTGGGTGAAGAAAGAAGGAGAAAAGATAGTACCTGTGGTTACCAGTATAAATGATGAAGTTCAAATCCATCTCCAGGCTATTATGTCTGGATCAGCTGACAATGTTCCAGACAAAGTGAAAGTTGACTACAAAAAGAGAAAACTTATTAAAGAAGTGTAAGAAGGACGTGTTTCATGACCCTTGTTGAATGGTACTTGTGAATATGTGAAATTATTTTTATTTATGGGTTATAATGCCTCTTGCTTTACCCACAGTGAATTAACAGTTTTTGAGGTCACTAAGGGAAGCGAGTTCACAACTTCTATCTCAAAACAAGAAGCTGAACTCACCAAGGATATGATTGAGAGTGGACAGTGGAAGAGCAAATCATTCAAGCCTTTCAATTTCAAAGCAAAGGTATTGTTTTATTTAGTTAGGAAAATGCATGTGCATATACCTAAATTGAGTATAAAGTGCCTTTTTTGAGACTGAGAAGATATAGTCATTTATGTTTTAAATTCTTTAGGGTCGACTTGATCAACGCTCTGGACATCTTCATCCTTTGATGCAACTGAGATCAGAATTCCGACAAATTTTCTTGGAAATGGGATTCACTGAGATGCCTACGAACAATTTTGTTGAGAGCGCCTTTTGGAATTTTGATGCCCTCTTCCAGCCCCAGCAACACCCAGCAAGGGATGCTCATGACACATTTTATGTGGCTGAACCTGAGAAAACTCTGGGTGTTCCTGAAGACTACTTACAACGGGTGAGATGAAATAAAATCTCATTTATTCTTTATTATGTAATATGTCCAAAGGTGCCAGCCATCAAGATTTTGATGCAATTATTATGTTTTTAATGCACACTATACTACCCAGCATCTAAGTCACTGGAATCACTGATGCCAAAGCTGATGCCAGGGCCTAGTAATAGAAGAGTATAACCCCCGTTTTTTAATACACATAAAAGGCATAACTCCATCTGATTCCATCTGAGCACTGAAAATTGGCACCTTTATATATGTATGTTCAGATCTCTCCTTGAAAATATTCTGAATTTGGTTTTATTTAATGGCTTCTGATATTTGCAGGTTAAGAAGACCCATAGTACAGGGGGCTATGGTTCACTTGGCTATCAGTATGATTGGAGTAGAGATGAGGCTCACAAAAATCTTCTCCGTACTCATACAACTGCTGTTAGTGCTCGCATGCTCTATAAACTAGCTCAGGTAAGGAACAGTGAAACACAGAAAATGGGTTCATCAGAAATGTCATATATTTTTAGTGGTCATTATGATCATGATTTTTGCTTTTGCCTGAAATAATCATAGCATTTATAAAGAAACAAATTTTGAATGCCATCCTTAAGTGAAATAATTCTTATAGATAATTTACAGAATTTTCATTAATTAAATCATACCAATGACAGGAAGGATTCAGGCCTGTCAAGTTTTTCTCCATCGACCGAGTGTTCCGCAACGAGACCCTAGATGCAACCCATCTTGCAGAATTCCACCAGATTGAGGGAGTTGTTGCTGATTACAATCTCAGTGTCAAGCATCTCATGGGAGTTATCAAGGTAAATTTTGGCTTAATCTAGATTTCTGCTCTCTTCTCACCCCTCCTACTTTATTCTATGCTTCCCTCTCTCTCTCTCCTTTTCCTGTCCATTTGTACCATACTATGGTTTATAGTTTGGTTGTAATGGAATATCTTGTACTCCTTACACAAATGAAGCATGATTTTAGTTATTATTATAATGCAATAAAATGAGACTTTAAATGACTTTTCAATTAAAGTTTTATGATTTTTTTTACATTTTTGTTAATATTTGTATTTTAGGGATTCTTTGAGAAGATTGGAATCACCAAGTTGCGCTTCAAACCTGCCTATAACCCATACACAGAGCCATCCATGGAAATCTTCAGGTAAGATAGTGCTGTTGATAAGAATGTTCCCCTTAAAGTTTATACAGGGTTGTCCATGTTCCATTTGATATTTTCACAACCAAGTTGACACTAATTTGAAAGCATTTGATTCATTTTTTTTTTATTTCCTAATATAGTTCTTTGCATCTTAGCACTAACTTTTGTACATTTTGCCCTTTACAATTTTTAGAATTATACTATTAACCCCTTGCTGTTGTTAGACAGAGATACTGTGGATTCAGCTAGGCTGTCATGGCTAGGCTGTAGTAGTTGCATATTCCAAAGACCATTTTACATATATAGACTGCAAAAATAACATAAATGTCATAATTTGTATATAAGCATATATGTATGTGAATGGGAAAAACTCAAATGTGGTACAAACAATTGACAAAGCCACTTAAATAGTTACATTCTAAAATGTATACCTACAAAGCAGTGTGGGTTTGCATCCAGCAAATGTTTTTACCAGTCAGTTCAACAGCTGATTATCCATCCTGTGTGCATAGATACCTCTGAACTTCTCAGGTCTGTAGGGGTTAAATGCAAGACCATAAATGTTTGTTGAGAATTACCAATTACACAAAAAAGTTACTGAGGAATAAACCTAGTGTTTTACAATAATGATCTCATGGAATGTGCCACATATTTTGATATGTGAAATACTGTCAAGCACTTTCCCTTCCCACAAAGAGTTCCACTACTAACATTGCAACCGCCAAGCAATACCACGACTTCGAATACCGGTTGTGTCAGTGGGTTAGGATGGGCTTTGTAACTCAGAATATAGAGGCCAATGCTGGTGACTGTCTACTGCTCATGCAAGAGAACCTCCCTGGCCAAGACTCGAACCTACTCTTCTACAGTGAAAAAAAACAGAACTGCACCACATGACTTACCGAAAGGATTGTCAGAACAGAATCTAGATGTGTTTCATGGTTGTGTTGTAGGGGTCTAGTTCTGCTTTCTTTCACTTGAGGAGAGTGGGATCAAGTCATGGCTAGAGAGAGATTTACATTTCAATATAAAATGCATTGCTGCATTATTTCATCACTTTCTATACATATTTGATATCTTAACGTATTTTTGACAATATTTTTAGTATTATTTGATATCCTGTAGCGTTGATTTTCTTAAATTTTCATACATTTGATTTTATGATTAGGCTAAGATTGCATATTATCAGATTCACAATAAAGAAGTTACATATGTTAAGGGCCATCTGTGTATATATAGTTATTTATTGATCTCTCCCATTTTCTTCCAAAGCATTCAGATTTTTTTTTGTTCTATCTTTCCTGAAATTTAGTAATTATTATTATTATTATTTTTATATTACAGTTACCATGAAGGCCTAAAGAAGTGGGTGGAAGTTGGCAACTCAGGCATGTTCCGACCAGAGATGCTTCGACCAATGGGAGTTCCAGAGAATGTGACTGTTGCTGCTTGGGGACTCTCTTTAGAAAGGTAATTATACCAGTTACATTTACATTTAGACCTAAGCAAATCATTAAAGCACTGGGATCATCAAGACATGGTCATTTCACCAAATAGTTTTATGCTTTCCATGGTTATCAGATGCTTTAGTGAGTTTTTTCTCTATATTTTGCACTGTTCTGCTAGTTTTGATATTTTGAGAGTATTTTTTCCCTTAAAAGTATAAATTTTCTTTGTTTTACAGACCAGCAATGATTATGTATGGAATCAACAACATCCGCGAGTTAGTTGGTTCCCGGGTGAAAATGGAGCTCATCCTTGATAATCCAGTCTGCACAATTGACAAGTAGGCCTCATGAGCAATATATTTTTTTATTCTCCTCATTTTAGTTATTTATATATATTGTTATTTTTATTTATTTTGTTCATCAGCATGTGTTAATTAAATGTTATCAGCTTAAATTAGTAAACTGGTCTTGCATGATTGGTTTTGGTGTCAGAGTATGGACATGTGGAAGGAAGGTCTTGCTGTTTTCATTGCATCTCAGCTCACAGACTTTTCCACAACTTTCAGTTTGTAGCTTGATGAGTAGGCCTACCAATATTTGGTAGCATTATTGAACATCATACCAGTCAGACTCAACATTTATGTGAAAAATTTGAGGGAGGAAGATTTTGGTATTTTAGCATTACATACACTTACTCGCAGTATGTCTGTGTCTGTATGTGTGTGTGTGTGTGTAGCAACACTAATTAGAGGCAAAAGCTTTCTTATAACCAGCGATGAGGCAGCAGTAAACTAAACAAAATATCTACTAGATACTGTGAAAAAAGAGATATGTATGTATATGTAATTTTTTTTTTTTCTTTTTCTTTAATTATTATTATATTTTTTAACACAAATGATTGTAGTAAATATTTTATTTGTTTCACTGCTGCCTTATTACTGATTATAAAAAAAGCATATTACAATAGACTCAAAATCCTTGTCATTGAGCATCCTGGTCAGGAGCTCATCTTCAGGACAGCTGTACCAGACAGCAAGTATCCACCTGAATGGACAATAAAGATGTCCACCAAGGGGGATGCTAATACCTGTGATTTCACAAAACTTTTTTTTATAACTATCTTGAAACCACGGGGATGCCAAAAAAAATGTCCAATTTTCTGGTTCGTCTTTTTGAACACTGGGGCCAGGGAACAAGTTTTTCTATATGGTTAAATGTAAAGAAAGCTGCCAAGCTTTAAAAGTATTCTTTTAGGCAAAATACAAGATTTGGATACCCATGTAGATATTGGTTGGATCCCTAGAAAACTAGATTTGATTGTATATAATATGCCTGAAGATATTCCTGTCAATGTCTTTTATTTCCAGTCTGTTGCTCAGACCATATAGAAAAGAAATTGAGATGCCAGTAACCTAGTAGAAATAAATTGAGTCTCTATATTCCCTCTCTTTTTCTCTTTCTTTCTTTCTTTCTCTCTTTCTCTCTTTCTCTCTCTCTCTCTCTCTCTCTCTCTCTCTCTCCCTCCCTCCCTCCCTCCCTCCCTTTCCCCCTCCCTCTCTCCCCCTCCCTTCCTCTTTCTCATTATTATCCTTTTTTTTTGGTTGGTCAGTTCTTGACTGCTTTTTTGTTCATTTTACATTTTCTAACCATTGATTTGCCCACCTTCCTACCTATCTAACTGTTACTCTCCTACTTGTTTATTAGCTCTTCTATCCATCTATCTACCTATCTATTACTGAATGTTTTTTTTAGGCTATATATGAAAGCTTAGATTGTATAATTGTTTAGGAAGATCAGAGTTTGAATAGTTGTGGTTTTACAGGCATCAGTATTGTTTGGAGTAGACCATTTTTTAATGGTATGAAACGTGTCAATCTGTTTAATCCATTCGCGCCGGTTGACATCCTATTACGTTGTCGAAAAATATCCCTGGACCCCGGTGACATCCTGAGACGTTGTGCAGTTTCTCACCGAGTTCCGGGAGGGGCAATGTGACGTGCTGAAACATCAGCAATAGATCACTAGATTGTTCTCAAATACAATCATTTTACATAGTTTCTCATAAAATGAGATATAACGTTTAAAAAATGACGTCACAGAAAACTACGGGATATTGATGACATCATGGTAATCTCTGCTTCTTGATCGGTTGAATAAAAAGATATGAGTCAAAAAATATTGTAAAATAAAATGTGTTTGGCCAAGAAATAAAATAAAGTAAAAAATTACTAACGCAATACTAGTTCTAATATGTTGATTACCCATGATATCACGTCATGTCACGTCACAAGGTACATGTACATATTCATATGTACATGTATGATTATTCATATTGTTGTTCTCTTCATTTTGGTAGAAAAAAAAGGTATAAAACAAGTTTTTTGATGCCCTACTAAGAGATTGCTTCCACTTTCCTGTGGTATATTCTCATAGAAGTGAAGAATATAGGCAAAATTCAATCAAATAAAACTAAAATGGCATTACTATAACATGTTTTTTGATTGAAATGACTCCTCTGAACATGGCAATATTTTTACGTGCCTTTACATTGTAAACGCATTCATCAAAATCCTAAAAATAGGGTGGGTGAAAAACGCTCTGAGAGGATCAGTGTGGCCACATGCAGGGAGAAAACATCCCGGCATGAAGCGTCACGTGCTTCTTATCTTCCCGGCATTAGCAGGAGTAGGGGGAAATTTGTCCCATCGTGAATGGGTTAAACATTTGTATCACTATGCATGAATTTACACCCACATTTCCAGTTCGTCATGCTCGTATTTTGATTAGAACTGTTTTTTTTTTTAAAGTACTGTCACTGGTAGTATATATCTGACATGAAGTCCTAAGATTAATTCATACACACACAGTTGTATTATATATGATCAGTGTGATTTTTTATTATATAACAAATGTCTGAAATGAGAGCAAGAATATTAGATAGGAAAGTTTGTAATAAGAATTCACTGAGACTTTTTTTTATGCAAAGAGGGAATGAATTGAAGCAGAATGTAATATTGGTGGCCTATGATTAGACTTTTTGAAGTAAGCTTAGAGAGCAGGGTGGATGGAATGGTGTTTCTTTATGCTTTGAATGTGTTCCCTTGTATTGTTTGTTGTAGCAGCCCTCCTTTTTTAATCCTCCTTCAATTCATATTTTACTTTTTTACATGCTGTTCTACATGCAGAATAAGTAAAATATTTAGATACAATATACTTCAAATATTCTTAAATTGGTATTTAATGTATATATATACTACCTTGAATAAAATCTGGTAATGAGAATGTTTAGGAAGTCACTTGAGACTGACAGAGGCAGACAAGTATATTTTGATTTTTTTTAACAACAGGCAGAAATACCTTTTAAAAGTTATAGAATGCACATGGTACCTGTTCTTAAAGCTTCAGGATTGATGTACATGGCTTCGCATGCTCCATGCAACTGAGAAGGCATATTGTATGAAAACCATTTTTGTTATAAGTTGTAATATTTTGTTCTGTTTTGTTGTTACTAAAATGTTAATGTTTCTCTGTTATGGCCTTAGAATATGAAATTGTGTGAGAGTAGGAGCAGTTTGTAAACATAAATTCAAGATAATAAATATATGTTGGTATTTTGTGATTTTTATTCCAGAATTTATGTATTTTGATATAGAAAATACTCAGCAGATATTTAACCTTCCACTATGGGCATTTTTTGCGGGGTCAGATCACTTTTACACTGCTTTTTTACATACAAGCTAGTTTATCCTTCACTTGTTTAAATACTGTATCATTTCAAATGCTAAGTATTACTTTGGAAATATATTATATATAGACTCATATAACATACCATAAGGCAGAAAATTATAGAAAACAGAACATTTTAAGATGCCCAGCCCATCCTTAGATGTGGCTCATCTTGGAAGGGATAAAAAATTCTTGATTTTTTTGTCACATTAACCTAAAGGCAATTCTTATTAATACTTCATGATTAGGAGTATATACATAAACATGCACATAGATGACTCAACTACCACTCACTCTAACTTGCCGCATCATGTGATATATGGTTATGAGACCTTCAAAATTGAGACATACCTCTGTTGCTGCTTAAGTAACTGGTTCTAGCTCTTCTCATATAAGTTTCAATAAACTTTCATTATTGATTACCTCACTGTACAAAAGGGGCATCTCACCAGCTTTGCTACCTGGCAAATATTAGGTTGCTATTTGCTCACATGCACAAAATTTGGAGGAATTATTAACCTGTTGCCAATGGGGTTGTTTTTGCTCCAAATGGTTGAAATGCCGTGTGAGCCTAATACCTCAGGCTATTCACCTGCACTGGCTGCAGCCAAGCACTACGTGCCTGATCACCCAGCGTGCTGGCGCTGCCACCAATTGACGTGATATCTTGTCACCTGTTGTTAATGGGTTAAATGGCAACTTACCTCTGAAGAATATTGCATCATCTAGTACCAGTAATAATAGAACATAATTTGTACGAAAACTTTATATTTATATTTTAAGTGAAGTGTCGCTGAAGTAAGGTTATGACAAGATCCAAGGCAGTTTAATGTAGTCTTGAATGTGAATAGGAAAATGTTTATATACTGATTACTTTAATATGTGTGAATTTATTCATTCATGTTTTTTTTCTTTTTTCTTTTGGCAGTACTTCTTGTTAAAGATTTTTCCAGAAAATATTTTAGATCAAACAGACAGGTAATTTACAATTGAGTCTGTTATTGGAAACCTGTCTGGCATGTGTTTTTTTGTGTGTATTTTATTATGCCGTTAGGAGTACCAGCATGTTTATTCATTCACTACACACACTGTTCACATTTTATACCTCACACTTACTGTCATCAGGCTTGAAGCATGTATCATGCATGCAGAAGGACTGATATATTAATTAATTCAAGGATTAAAAATTTAGCTGAGATGAGATATTAGCATTTGATAATTTATATTTTACCAATGAAAATAGTACTAGAATCATGTAATTCAGAATTATGATGGTCAGTATTCATGGTATAGCTCTAAATTTGTCTGCATATTCATGAAAATAAGAAATTAATTTATTGTCATATATCTCACTGTTATGAGGAAAATGTGCAAAATGTGAAGAATATGGTATAAATACAATCTGACCATCATCTCTTTGAACGTAACAAGACCAGTCCCATCTTCAGTTCCAGACCAAGTGAAGGAGGGTTTT
>NW_028234411.1:14378407-14385907 GCF_977035675.1 Penaeus japonicus
TATATTTGTGTATTAGAGAGAGAGAGAGAGAGAGAGAGAGTGTGTGTGTGTGTGTGTATGTTAGTATTGTGTGTGCATGTGTGAGTGTGTGTGTGCACACACCTGTCTGTCTGTCTGACCATCCAACTGCATTTGGAAGGATATATTTATATATATGAGAGTTAAATGAAAGAATGAAAGTGAATGTAAGAATATGTATAAGAATATGAGTCAGCTATAAAATAAGAAAAAAAAAAATGGCAGTGTAAGTGATTTGTTGAAAATATTGGTAAAACAAGTTAATATGATGAGTGGAGAATACTAGATTAAAGTCTTAATCATTATGCCTGTCTAGGTGGAGTAAAAGCCGGAGTTGTTCACGATGTCGTTATTTATGCTGATCCCCGTCGACCACCTTATAGTCTCAGGATCTTGGCAAATGCCTTGTCTTCCAATTTCTCTGTATGTCTCCGGGTACACTGCCACTCCTCAGTTAAGGTAAGCTGAAACATTACTGACAGAGCAGTAATAATGTAGTTTATATATATATGTATGTATGTGTGAGAAAAGTTCAATACCTTTTCTTTTTTTTCTTATTACTCTTATTTCTGATAGATACATATGAATATTTTTGTATTCATGCTCTTCCACTTCCACAGGAGGTGTCTGAAAAGTTGCAGCAATTCTGGGGCGTAAGTGGTGCAACTGAGCGGTCTCAGAGTCAAATTTGCTTGACATTAGTTTGGAGACAAGACGGAGACACGCCCACAGCTCTAATGCCATCTCTTTCAGTGTCACCATTGGCACCCAACCAGGTGATAAAGTGAATTAATTTTTTGACTGGTACTAGATCTTGGATTGTGTATTTCTGTGATGAGCAGAAATTTCCTTTTTTTTAAGGATTATTTCAGTTAATACTCTCAATTTTTAGTTGCTTGAAGAACAGGAAAATGAAAGCAATTACCCAAATGCATGTTCATAAATTGACAGAATGCATTCTCACTTGTAGATTCATTATTTTTTCAGAGTTGTGTATGGTCATACAATCAAGACTTATTTACCTATAAATGTACAGGAAAGCATAGGTAAAGTGTCATAATGAGAGACTGATATACAGAGACAGATTATATTGCAGGGATTTCAAATACTTGATCATAATCTGTTGTTTTCTCATCTGTAAGAAATACTATAATTCATCCTTGCTTTCACAATATATCCTTCTATTTTACATATTACCCATATATTTTACATGCAGTAAATTATTAAGGTACATTTCGACTGCATCATTACAACCAGATATCAGCGTTAGAAATATAAATGAGAGAAAGAATGATTACAAAAACCTGTGTTTGTTTGTGTGCTTTCATTGCATAGTTTCAGTGCAAAACAAGCTGTTTTGGATATACATATGAACTTGAGGCTTCTTTGTGTATCTATACAATTTTTTTAAGAGTTTATCACTTGATTATTTAAGAAACTAACAAATGATATCAGACAGTGGTTTTCAGCTAATTATGACCCAGTAATGTGAGCATGTACCACATCACCAATACTTTATGGATGAAACCATTTATATTACTAGCTATAATTTCCTGGGATCTTACATTTTAGTCAAAGCTTTGCGCCACATATCCAACTGCAGATCATTTAGATCTTTGACCAAAGGCACAGTCAGTGGTGATAGATAACTCTTGTTCACCAACTAGACAATGTGATATGAATCTTTAATTATATATTTATTCTAAATTTCCAGATATGAATATAAACAGAAATAAGTGATTTACCTATATGATAGATGATAATAAATAGACCAGTTTATACACATATAACATATTGATTAACCCTCCCACATTTATAGATACGCGGAGAGCATAATGTTGGGCGATACTTAGCAAGGCTTGCGGAAGTTGGCGCTCCAACTTGCAGACTTTATGAGTGCCTTTCGAATCCAATCTTCACTGTCCAAGTGGATGAATTGTTGGACCAGTGTCATGGAAAGCTTACTTTAGGAAACAATAAGTAAGTAATTATTCCTCCACACTTACATACACGTGTACACACAAATAAACATGCAAAAGCATATGTACACACACATGCACAAAAATGAAAATACATACATGAAAATTAACACACTGGCAGGCACATGCACATGCGCGCACACATGCACGCACACACAGACACACACGCACACACAGACACACACGCACACACACACACACACACACACACACACACACACACACACACACACACACACACACACACACACACACACACACACACACACACACACACACACACACACACACACACACACACACACACACACACACACACACACACACACACACACACATACATACAGGTATGTATTCCTTTATTTTCTATTGGTTATTAGATAAATCATGTTTACAGGATGATATTCATATCTCCATATCTATTATATAATTGTGGATTTTAACATACTTTTCTTTGTTGCAGAGAAAAGGCTGCTTTTATACGTGAGCTTAACGTAAGATTGGGCGATAGAGAATTCCTTGTCAGTTCAGACCTAACTTTAGCCGATGCTGTGATACTCTCCACTCTGCTGCAGCTGCGCATGTTGGAGTCAGCTCCTTCAAATGTTCAGAAATGGAGCAAGAGTTGTCTAATATTACCTTATTGTAAAAATCTAATCTAAAATTTCATTAGCACTTCTATAATGATTTGTATCAATTAAAGTTACTAGATGAATATTAATTCATATTTCTGTTTGGGTTGGAAATTGAGTGTCTCAAAAATGTATGAAAACCAAATGTGATGATTGTCAGTCTGTCTACATCAACATTATTATTCTTTCTTTCTCTGTCTGATACTTCTAACATGACTTGAAATTATGCAAGATACTCTCTGTAAAATTACTTACTCTTTGGACATATACCAAACTTAGCTAACCGAAGAATCTTTTATATGAACTGAAATTTGCTAGTAAATTTTGGGAGACTGGAAGATTGACTGCCATCATGAACAAAACAGACAATAAGAGAAGGTAAGACAAACAGTAGGGACTTAAATTTTATATTGCCTTCCATGTAATGTATTTATTATTATTGTGTCAGTGAGTGCTTGCACCTCTATGTAATTATGTATATTTGTTTTCAGTTATGTTGTTTGTATATGCTTACATGTACTGGTTAATTGAAGGAACTGGGATGAAGGAAAAAATAGTTTTCAGATGATTTAGGGGTAATTGCATTCAGTAGGATTAATTAATATCATTGCCTTCGGATTTAGGAACACCAAAGTTAGTCTCTTTTTACATATATTAATAGGTCTGTAGAGTACTGATTTCTTTTCTTTAACTCAATGTGAGAAATTTGTCTTATAAATTCCTATTTGCTTTCTTTGAGACAGTAAACTAGAACCTTTTGTGTCAGATCAGAGAGATTTATTCAACTTTCTTTACTTGAATATGAGCAACTGGAAGTTGCCTTGTTGAGTCTGAGGCAGCAGTTGTAAAGCTGGAGTTTCTTGATGATTTATGATTGTCTTGAATTTGTCAGCTGCAAGACAAGTGATAAAACAGTAATTCACACAAACTGAGTAACCAGCATGACATGATCTTATTTTTGCCTAGATTGCAGGAGTTGCAAGGAAAAATTATCGGGGATGATTATTTTGGGGTTCTAAGAAAAGTATGTGTGGTCTATATAAAGGGTTAAAGATTGTAATTTGTTTTTTGTTAAAATCACCAGAAGTACTTTTACATTTATTTAGTAAATTTATTTACTTTTTTGTAGTTTTGTAGCAAAATTTAATCTTCTGTATCAAGAACTGAACATTAAATCTACATAACTTATGATGAATTACAAGTCAGTGTTTACATGTACGTGTCTGCAGATTACATTAGGCAGTGCCTGATTGTATATGTTACTATCTCTTTACATATTGTATAACCAATATTACACTATATAAACAATTATTCATGTCATACCCAGTATCTTGTAGGCAAATGCTCAAAGGTTTTTAGAAATACTCACATTCTTCACATGATAACTTGAAATGTTTCACCAGATAGTTAATGGTAGAACCAGGAACTTATACAAAGAAAATGGAAATGCTAATGGCATTTTTGATGTGACAGGAATTTTTCATTACCAAAATTCACTAGAATACAGAAAGGAAGGATGAAATGAGTTCATTATTTAAGAAGCTAATTTCCATTACTAGATTATTTATGTATTGAATATTATGATAATTGTTGCTGAATATTAAGGACTTAAGATTTGTTTAATGTTTGATATTTTTTGTGAGACTAGTATTGATATTTTTATTATTATTTTCATTATTTGTTTTATATTTTTTTTCATTTCATTGGCATTCAAGAATAAAGAATGATGACAATAACCCATGCCTTTTAGTTATTACCAGTATGCAGTATTACATTTTTCTTTCACACCTCATAACAATGATAAAGATTCCTAGACTGAACAAGAATATTGATGCTTGGTTATTAGTAGTTTCGTCTTTCTCTATGTGGTAGATATAATGGCTATTCATCTATTTTCTTTTGCTACAGACACAACTACTTACTTTCTCACAAGTCATTGATTGCTCTAAAGACAGTTCTTTGGAAGTTGTCACAACACAGTAAATTGGAGGAGTAGGTGGGTTGCACAAAATTCAATATTAAGACTATTTTGATGAGCTAGTTAAGTTAATTCTATAAAATCAAGAAGTTCTGTCTATAAACCATTTTATTAACCTGATAACGACAGGTGATGTGTTTTTTCGTAATACATGACGCAGGAGCTCTTGCCTGATGATGGGCGTCATGATGTTTGGGGATTTTGGATCACTATGTTATTTTATTGTGCTATGAGTAATGAGTGAGTGATGTTGACAATTGCAGTCATAATTATTATAACTGCCGTAATATAAAGCAAAATGGGTTTCAACTCGCATCCAAAACCTAGATGGTACCACTTTCTTCTAGCATCAGCAGGAGAGAGAGCCTTGAATGGCATCCATCTACAGTCTCTAGCAAGCACTATCTCTATAGAGCGATGACACATAGCAAGTTGCCGACCTCTTGCTCTAAATTACCGCAGATGAAAGATGTGCAGGCAGAGCGAAGAGGAGGAAGGTGACTCAAACCATGCCCAATGTCTACAATGTGCCCCTCAGCCAGTAAGGATGCCTTTTATTGTGACACTCATTTTCAAAATCACAAGTTTAATTCCTCTTCCCTACCTCTTCATATTGGATGGTTATAAATTTCATGTTCATTCGTGACAGCACACAAATACGAAAAAATAAAGTTTTTTGACCTCCCCTGACACAGCAATACTTCTATCACAATGATGAAAAAGAAAAAAATGAGTTGATATGGACCCTGAACTACAATTTTAGCCAACTGGAGAATTGATAGAGCCTGTGTTATGACAGATATGTCTCTAAAAACAGTAAAACACACAAAAATGGCTATAGCTCTACAATGAGTGACTGAAAAGGAGTGGGAAAAATCAAGGTATGTTGCTGAAGCTGCCTCGTCCAGAAAAAAAAAACATCCTGGAGCCTCGGTAAGTAAATCTATTCCCCGCTGGCAATGGGTTAACCCATTGGTCGCAGTATTAAAAAAAGGTCTGTGCAGTAGGATGGCTGTTTTACATGTCTGGCATGGTGCCATCCGCGTCTACGATTGACTTTGCAGCAAATCATGCCATCCGCTGCTAATGGGTTAAAGAGAAAAATGTCAAAAGGTAAAAAGACTTTTAATACCCACCTCTGGTAACAAGCACCATTACAAGTTAAATCATTAATTATAAATATGCAAGATATTCTTAACCCTGTGGTGATGGTGCATCACATTCGAGTGTCACAGCTAAATTCCCGATGCCGGGGCATCATGCCAGTGTGACGTTTCCAATGCAATATTGCAATGGTCTGGCGTAGGGGTTTTCGCGTAGCGCGTGCCCCGTCGGGAAAGGGTTAATGGAGGATACCATGAGAAGCAGTTCCCAGTTAAATTATGATTCAGGGCATTTTAGTTTTTAATCAGTAGGAAGAGCATCATGCATAAAATGGGAAAAGAAATCACGGTCGCCTAAAATCTGTAACAATTTTATTCAGATTTCATAGAGTAATTCCAGTTCGTATGCATGAATTAGTACATGGATATATGAATAATTTCATAATTTCATCAATATGGTTCATAAATACATAATTATATTCCTGTATGTAGTCAACATATGTATTACAGATATACTGTACTTTATAACGCATGTAAAACCAAGCAATGAAAAGAATTTATTTTACTGAAGAAACCATCAAATAGTCATAAGCTAATCTGTAGGAAATGGATAGACATTTTCTTATTGTGTTTTCAAGAGAAAATACAAGATACATCCAGATCTGAGCTTGTGTATGATGGTTGTGTCACTTCCATATACATATAAACATACATGTTGTCTTCATCTCCTAGGAACTACCCTCCTCTCCTACTATTCTTCTATGGGACAGATAACCTGGCCATTCTGGATGTCGTTGAAGAGGAGGAATTGCTTCAAGATGGTCGTCAAATGTCTGATCTCATACATAAAATGGAGATAACTGACAATAAATGGCAAATGATGTTATGTATGGTCCTTATTATATTTTCATTATGTTAGTCTGTTAGGTTATATTTTTTGCATGTCAAATAAGCTAATGCCTTTTCTTGTTTTTTGCATCTAGTTATAAATTAAAACAACTTTGACTTTAATTTATGACAAATATACATGCCATATTTTTCTTACATGTTTAATTCATCCATCTGTAGAAGATTGCAAAAACAATTGATAATTAACCCACACAGGATGGGTGGTACAGCATGTGTACCGCGCATTCAAAAGCCCAGTTGCCGGGCGGCACAGTATTGTGCCAGCCATTCAATTGATTTAGGCCTAATAATTCGAACGCCCCGGCATTTGGACATTCAAGGCTAGAATTCCCCCGTCGGGAATGGGTTAAAGATTTAAATTTCAGATGATCATATATTATACTTCTGTGTTGTTATATTTAAAAAACTGTGGTTAAAACAATAATACCCTTTAAAAATAAACAGAAATATATCTTTTATTTCATTTCACATACAGAAAATAACAAAAAAATACAATCCTTAAAACAAAATGATTAAAAAAGTATTTAACACAGTGCCAATCATTCTCACTTAAAACATTATTATACCAATAAATGTGTGTGTGTGTGTGTGTGTGTGTGTGTGTGTGTGTGTGTGTGTGTGTGTGTGTGTGTGTGTGTGTGTGTGTGTGTGTGTGTGTGTGTGTGTGTGTGTGTGTGTGTGTGTGTGTGTGTGTGTGTGTGTGTGTGATGTAAATATATATATGGTGGTTACAAAGTCAATTAACATATTTATTGCATATTACTGCTATTCATTACATAATATCCATGCAAAAGCAAAAAGTGTATTGATCATTTATGCATACAAGTAAACAATTCTTCAAAAGTAAATAATTCTTCATACATCATATAACCACTAGCCTT
>NW_028234411.1:14400907-14403407 GCF_977035675.1 Penaeus japonicus
ATTTTCTCTCGTAGAAACATTTAAAAATAGATAACCAACACAATATATGGTACCAAAACTTTTGATGGACACTAAATACTTTAGTGAGTAGACTATAATATATCACAGTCATGATGTGTCAAAGTCAAAAGAGCAAGTATTCCACAGTACATATCTGTGGTATAACATTACCATACACCATGGCCTTAACCCACTGCAAACAAGTGTCATGACCTAACGCAAGAGCTTTGGCCTGATAACAGGCATCATAACATTCATGGATCACTGTGTTACTTTATTATGCTATGAGTAATGAGTGAGTGATGATGACAATTACAGTCATAATTACTATAATTGCCATAATATTAAACAAAATTAATTTCACCTAACATCCAAAAATTAGATGGCACTACTTTCATCTAGCACTAGTAAGAGAGAGAGTCTTGAATGGCACCCATCCACAGTCCCTAGAAAGCACTATCTTTATAGAGCAATGGCACACATTATGTTGCCGACCTCTTGAACTAAAATACCATCGATGAAGGATGTGCAGGCAGAACGAGAAGTGGAAGGTGACTCAAACAATGCCCAGTGTCTATAATATGCCCCTGTGCCAGTAAGGATGCATTTTACTGTGGCACTTACTAATAAGGACAGTTTTTCTTCCTCTTCCCTACCTCTTCATGTTATCTTCATTATGGATGGTTACATGTTTCATATTCATTCATGACAGTACAAGAACACAAAAAAAATATCACAATGAGTATAAAGAAAATAATGAGCTGATATAGACCCTATACTACAATTTTAGTCAACTGCAGCATTGCCAGAGCCTGTGGTATGACACAGTAAGTCTCTCAATACAATAAAGCACACAAAAACGACAATGAGTGACTGAAAGAGAGTGGGAAAAGTCAAATCATCTCGCATGAAGCTACTTCACTCTGAAATAAAACCCATCCTGGAGACTGGGCAAACACATCTATCCCCCATCTGCAAAGGGTTAACAGCTTTGCTCCTCTTGCTTTACTGATTTCACAATTAAGAAAAAAATACAGTAGTCCATAATTACTTTATATTAATATGATTATCGAAAACTTTGAAATTGTCATAGAATATCTATAAAATGCTTAAAGGAGTAATCTGTTCACATATTGGCAATAATTAACAGTGACTTTCATGTAAAAGTAGTTAATGTCATACTATTTTACCTTTCCTTCACAGGATGAAACCAATCTCTGTTGAAATCTGAGACACCAGAGGGACTATCAAGTAAAGTTTACTGAAATGTTTTACATAAAAGTCAAGTAATTCTAAATAGATTCCCAACTTATGTTAAAGAGCTGTTAAGCATGGAAGTAGGTTACTCTCTTCTTATGAGTTTTGAAAGGTAGACAATACCCCTCTTGATTTTACAAGGCAGATAATTCTCCTCACAAGGTTTTTCAAAGTATACAATTCCCTTCCCATTTCAGAAAGATGGACACAGTTAACATTGTACAACACTTATTCTACCTGAACTATCTTCCTTTTCTTATTTATTCAAGAGTGAAACAGTTAATGCTTATTTCCTGTTTGTTTACAAAATTGCACAGTGGATCCAGCAATTATCTTCAATTCAACTCCACTAAACTAACTCAGTCAAATATAACCCAAGATCAAGAAATGGACTCAAACTAATCATTCTCATTTATATCATCACTATCCCATAGATAAATGAATTAAACTGACAATCAGTGCACAATTTAATAAACACGAAAAATAAACATTTCAATACTTTTCCTGTATGTGAATGAAGACAGTGTCGTTCTCCAAAATAGGGGATGAAAGAATGTATTTTGTATAATATTGCAAGGGAAATTGTCTATCATGTAAAAATTATGGGAATTCTAATGGTTTAATGGGAATTGTCTACTTTGTACAAAATCATTTAATGGCTTATTTAAAAAAAACAGCAAAGTATATGTCATGTTACATTTCAACTATTCAATCAAAACATTAAATTTATCTAACCTAAATGCACCAAACTGCAGTACAAATAAATGCAGACCTTTGGTGATTTATTACTAATTGGAATGATTTCAGACTCTATCTTGCTAGACTGTATGTGAAAGTTTGTTAGTCACTGTTAGCATGCCAAAGTCAGAGAGGCCACAGCAGTTGCTTGCCACACCACCATTAGCCACGTTATAAATAATTTGAAATAATTTGATTTGCAATGATAATTGCAATTTTGATATCAAAGCGACATCTGTGTTAATAGTTATTCAAGTGTGCATAAAGCAACTATAGATGTAATATTGGCCTGAATAGCTGAAGATAGAATGAAGCACGCCGAGGATATAGAAGAATAAACAATGACAAAAACACAGCATATCACACTAACATGAAAGTAAATACTAAACAATTTGGCCTTTGTCAATCTATTGATTTCTTGTACAGTTCACCTTGAGGGTGATGGTTGCCCTCCTTGTAATCCAAGGGAGGGGAAACATCAGGGTAATATGAGGGAATGGGGTAG
>NW_028234411.1:14415907-14420907 GCF_977035675.1 Penaeus japonicus
ACGTAATGTTGGGTCCAGCATTACATAAATATGCTCTGTTTTATTCAAGAAAGGGCATGGATTGTTTGTGCAGAGCAAACTAACGTTGTGGATACTCCTTTTTGTTGCAATTGCAATCGAGTCCTGGGTGTTTATGATGATGTATAAAATAATGCCCTAGAGTTATCACAATTGAAACAAGATATATTGTGAAGAATTACGATACCACACTATGAGGTTTTCCGCATTATCAGCCTTGTGATTATGATTTTTATTACTATCACTGTTATTAAAGTTATTATTGTTATTAATCATTTTTATTATAATTGTTATTAATGTTATTATCCTTATTGTTGTTATAACACTTATCATTATTATTCATTAACATTATTATTATCCTAATCATTATCATTATTATCATTATTAAAAATTATTATAAATTATTATCATTATTATAAATATTACTACTGTCATTATAATCCTCATTATCATCATTATTATCATAATTATTGTTACTATTATTACCATCATTGTTATGATTATCATAATCATTATGATTATGATTATCATATTAATCACCATTATCACAATCATATAATTTTGTTCATTATCACTGCCATTATCATCATTATAAAGTCGTTCCACAATCGTTTTCTTCAGTAGGCCAGCATTCTTCCCTGTAAAAAGGAAGGGGAACTCAGAGCACTTCCAGTCTTAATTTCAGAATCAATAGCAATGCTTTGTTAGATTATATTTATGGAATCCTTAACGCGATTTAGCTACGTTGATTCTTCGTGGTCACTTCTGCAGTACTCTCTTTTGTAATTCTTCAGGTACCGATATACGTTTGTCTGTTTAATCATCCTTGTTGCCGTTTCTCCTGTATTCTTGAATGTTACTGGTTTTCGGTGACGACACTCCATCACTGGTTCAATGGGGATATGTCATTTTTCTGTTGAGAATATGGTTTGCATATCTCTGGACGTATGGGCATAATTTTAAACAGGTTGATTCCCGGGTTTATGCCGTTTTGTGCCCTTCTTTCTACTGGATATACTGACTTGTTGATATGATTATCAAAAATATAATGAACCAGATTTGACGTATTTCAAAAAATTTGTTTCCTGAGTGCCGGATTTATGAGTGGGTGTTAGTGGAGAAGCTCCCCGATCTGTAGGTCCTTTGGTTAGGGTCAAAATGGGACCTGAAGGATGCTTAAGTCATCTCCCGGGAAGTGTACCTCCTTACCTCACGAGTCAGATGCTTCTCTTTCTTCTTTCGAAATGTCACCTTAGCTATGATGACGTGGAGGCTGCGACTATTATGAACTGACAAGGTTTATGGAGACGTGATGAGATAAGTAACAGTCAGTACAGAGCTAGCGCAGACGACGGGCAGGAACGAGAGTGGCTTCAAGGTATCTGCAAAGCGATAAGAAAGTTCCCTTGTGTTGGTATTGTCTTCGTAAACAGTGAGATTTGATCTCTTTTTTTCTCTCTCTGTCTTTTGGTTCTTGATAGTAGCAAAATTTATTATTTTGACAATGGCAATGAAACTAGGTCTGCTCGTTCGAAACTTTGCAAAGTCAAGTTGAAAAAAAAAAAAAAAATACTCAAGAGATACATGACAAGCAGGAAGAGGAGACTTCCATCAAACGAACGCTCCTCGCACAGTGAAAGAAGCACCACCTCATCACCATAACATTCCGTCACGTAAGGCACACAAGCGCCGCTTCATCTGAAAAACCACACGCCGCGAGTACTGCAGCGGTGATTCTACTTTATTTTCGAGCAGAGAATAGCAAGCGGAGTGCAACACATCCGGAAGTACTACATATGCAACTAATTTTCCTGAAATTATGCGCTTGAAAGACAGGGACGATGGTAATAATGAGCAGTTGTCATTCTATATTTTGGACTCCTGCAACAACAAAGAGAGAGTGCGGAAGGGGTGGGCGAGAGGACGTCGGCGTAAGCGCACGATTGCCACTAATCATTGCAGGAAAATAATGCGCGCGTCAAACATAGGTGTCCGTACTGTTGACGCCCACATACATCAGCATCAGGTACGCTAATTGGAACAACATGTGCGCCCTCCCAGTCCTTTTGTTGGTGCGGTAGCGATGGTTCTGAGTCGTTGCTTGCTCTTGCTGTCGCCGTTGCCTTGCAGTGATAGAGTGCCAGTGACGAAGCTGATTCGTGATAGCATCGATGGGCGAGCTGCCAGCGTGGATGCATTGCTGCTCCTGCCGGTCACGTGACAGAGGTGTTAACGATACTCTGTGGTAAACAAGTAATAGCGAAATCACCGTACTGTTGGCGTAATATTTTTTGGCCACGCTACCTTATCATGAACTAGCCTGCGACCATCAAGACAGATGTAATTCCAACGTTTATTCATTTGATTTTATAAACTTCATAAATCCTACTAAATTTTACTTTATTTCATTTTTTGTATTTCATGATTCCGTTGCATTTTCACCTTTTTCCACATTTATCTTTTTATTTTATTTTTATCTATTCATTTATCTTTTATTCATTTATTTATTTTTATTTTGATATCCACGCAGTGACCCTCAGGAACATCCTCGAGGCCCTCAGTTGGTTCCGAGCGTTGGTTTGAGAACCATTGCGTTAGGTTGGCATTATCATATGGTAGCGCGCCTCTTATATGTATGTGCATGACTAAATAACAATGTCGCTGCCCACAGCTAGTGCAAAGGTTCAACGGACGGTGTCCAGTCTTTATCATTTGCAAGTAAAATTAGCCCAAGAGTTAAAAAGACAAGGACATGCGAGAAGGGCGGCTCACTTCTGCCCATCAGACTTACGCGCCTCACATAACGGACATCTAGATGAGAGAGCGAGGCAGTGTTGGCCAGGACCGGCTTCATATTTTTAGGGCACAGCCTTGTGAAACGCTGCCATGAGGGTTTAGAGTTGTCAAGCCGGGGTCAAGCAGTCGGTAATCAGATAGATAGGGAGGGATGACAAAGAGAGAGAGAGAGAGAGAGAGAGAGAGAGAGAGAGAGAGAGAGAGAAGGGGGGTAGAGAGAGAGATGAGAGGGGAGATAAATAGAGAGAGGGGAGGGAAAGATAGATAGATGAGAAAGAGAGAATGAGAGAGAGAGAGAGAGAAGGGGAGTAGAGAGAGAGATGTGAGGGAAGATAAATAGAGAGAGAGGGGAGGGAAAAATAGACAGATGAGAAAGAGAGAGAGAGAGAGAGAGAGAGAGAGAGAGAGAGAGAGAGAGAGAGAGAGAGAGAGAGAGAGAAGGAGTCTAGAGAGAGAGATGTGAGGGAAGATACATAGAGAGAGAGGGGAGGGAAAGATAGATAGATGAGATATTGAGAAAGAGAGAGAGAGAGAGAGAGAGACAGAGAGAGAGAGAGAGAGAGAGAGAGACAGAGAGAGAGATAAAGAGAGAGAGAGAGAAGGGGGGTAGAGAGAGAGATGTGAGGGGAGGTAAATAGGGAGAGAGGGGAGGGAAAGACAGATAAATGAGAAAGAAAGAGAGGGAAAGATAGATGAGAAAAAAAGAGAGGGAGGGAGAGAGAAAGAGAGAGATTTGTATAAATTATATACAGTTTTATAATGGCTCGAAAAATGACATCTTGAACATCCAGTAATGCCATTGCTAATATGAATTAATGTTAAAGGTATCTGATATAAATATATTTTCCTAAAATCGACATTGGACTTCATTTTAAGTTATAACGCAATGATTGCGAATACAAATTAGCTCTCCCAGTATTAGCATTATCAAAAAATACCTTTTCTTTGGTGTTCTTAACAATACTTTACTTAGCGACTAAAACGGGCCTTTTTTTGGGTACGAGTGATATCACTCATATCATCGCCACACATTCTCCAAATGAGTTCGATATCAGACGGACATTTTTTCCCCATTTACTCGACACCCATTTACGCGCCAGCACTGCTCCTCAATCACCACGCTCTTCAGAGTTAGCCTAACCTCAAACAGTTACGTTTTATAGGTCGATCCATCAGTACAAAAAATGGAGTTTCTTTAAGTATTAAGAAAGAAACGCAGCAATGTAAGCTTTAATAGTTTTGAAAATATCTGATATTTTTTTTTCTTCTACGAACGTGACAAGTGAAATGACAAATGGAATAAATAAAGTAATAAAAAAAGGGAAAAAGGCTACCATACAGGACTATAACGAAGGGTGAACACGCAGGAACTAAAAGTAAAGTCCCGTTTGGAATGGTATGGGATGAATATAATAAAGGTAATAATGATATTTAAAAAAAATGAAAAAAAAACACTAGCAACACTTATGATATGTATATCAATAATAGTAATAACAAGAATAAGAATAAAAAAATATGATAATACTGATGCTGAAAATACAGATAATGTGACAATAATGATGATATCAGTAGTAATAGTAGTTGCTATTATTGTTGTTCTAGTAATAATGATACAATAACAGAAATAGGAATAACAACTAGAAAGAGATCTAATAGAGCGTAAACTTCCGCCGTTAATTTTAATTAGCTAACTCTTAATCTGATCAAAATTCCACAACGACATACCTCCCTCCACCGACCTCGAGCGCCCCAAAAGATGATTTAATGATGATTTAAACGTTTAGACAAAGCTATAGATCTGATAACTATAATAGTTATGTAATGCTTCTGCTGAGGATGATAATTAAGCAAGAACACTAACAACAAAATATAAAAGTGACAATTAAAGGTACGGCAATGACATGGCAATATTTGTGATATTCTATAATGGCAATGGCAATTATTGCAGTAATAAGATTGGTAGCAAGAGCCATTTCAATTTAAGGATGAAATTCGTACCAAAGATATTGATGATGAGAATAGGATGACAATGGTATTTATTCTTCTTATCGTTAACATTTAGTATCAATACCATTACTATTATATTAATGTCCATTACCATATTGCAACAATATTCATGATAATGATTGTAATGATAATAACAAAAATAATTCTTATCATTATCAGTACTACCATTACTATTATTA
>NW_028234411.1:14433407-14438407 GCF_977035675.1 Penaeus japonicus
CTGATGAATGCAAAGAGGTAATCCTGATTTCATTTGTTTCTATTTATGTACGATAATCTGAAACTGATACAGGTATTCTTCCCAAGCACTTTCATTGATATCGTGTCACTTCTTGAAACACATGTCTACGTTTACTGCACAAGCTATATTAGAAGCTTCTTCCTCATATGATGTTCTTGAGTTCATTAAATCAAGCCAAAAATCGCCCATGACAATGAAATCACATATTTCCTCACAGGTATCTCTTTTAAGAAATTCCTTCTTTCCAACGTATTTCACAGTTTTTGCTGCAGTTTCTGACAGCTGAGATACTAATTTTACCCGCGTGCGTTCCGTGTCTCACATTAACGAGTTTCTCTGGGAGGGAATGGATGGTCTATTTTTTCGATAACATCCTTAACCAGTTTGCTTGTCACATATTCACTATTCCACATTTCAAATCTAGTGTCAAACAAATGATTTCTTATCAATTTCACCAGGTGGGGAACAACAAGGATATTTCTCTCTGTTGGGCAACCGGAATTTAAGAAATATAATTCCCCACTGATCAAAACCAACTCTTCACATAACTTGGACAGGGCAATGTAATTGGGAAGTGCAATTGGCAGATATCTTTTACCCCTAAGATTAGTTCAGACAATAAGTCTCTTATCATATTTACATCAAATTATTTAAACTGATTCGAAAGACTGTTCAATCCCTATCCATTGCACACCACAGACCAGGCTTTACAAAGTATCTGTTCCCTTTGCGGGATTCCTTTACAATATTACCTTCATTAAACGATAGCATGCACAAATGATCTATATTCTAGCATTCCGTTTACTTTTTTCCCGCAAGTATACTATATATATTAGGCATTTGGGCTCAAACTAGGAAATATTAATGCCTGATTAACACCGTCCTGATTTCCACTCAGAGTTGATTCCACCGACGAAGAGGAAGCATACCTGCAGCACACTTAAAATTGGTTGCAATCTTTATTGAGCATACTTTTCCTCTGCAGCTGGTCTCTCGTCAACCGACTTTTGCAGGAGCGCTCCCCTTCCTTTGACCTTTCTACTTGATATTACAGTTCCTGGAGCGGAGAAGGACTCCCAGTCTTCCTTCCTTTTTGCTTTCTGTGATTGAATGAACACACAGTAAAGAGAGTGAAACAGAAAGGGGATAATCAAGGCACTCCAATTATGTTACCATCATATGGTTAAAATTGTACAACGAAGTTGATTGAGAATTTTGATAATAGCATAGATTGATACAATGTATTCTTACAGTTTATCGTTAAACATGATTACTAGAAATGGCATTTTCTTCATCTGTGTAGTGCAGCGACTGGATATTTCAGTAATTTATACTTCAGTAGCTCATAGATAATATCATAGACGTTCTTTTCACTAATATCAACGGGTATTATGTACCTGGTTTTTATTATTATTTTATCTGAGTAAGAAGATATGCAGAAACTTGCAAAATCTGGACAAACTTGCATGTTGGCCGGCCGGATCGTAGCTCACATGGCTTCGGCTTTTAATTTGCAGTGCCTCAAGGTCCACATGGAGTTGCCGAGTTCACACGACGTTGACCAAGGTTATAAGGAATTAGGCGTACTTATTGAATTGAAGATATTGATTTAAAAGATCACATTCGTAGGACTTCAACATTTAATGATGTATTGTAGTTGCCTTGCTATATGGATGACTAGCGGTGCATGTAACATGAGGCCTAAAGATACTGCACTGGTCACCGTCGAGATGTCGTACTGTAGTCACCCACTAACACCCGGCGTAGTCATTATAAACAATCAGATTCTCCATCCTGTGAACGATACAATAAAAATAAAATAAACGGACCTACTCTTACCAATAAAAGTACCAACAATATGATAAATAACAAACATAAACCATCCCCCCACGAGACAAATTGACCCACGCATTTCTATTTCGAGCTGTTCTATTTCGCCTTAACAGACCGAGTGCCTCTATTCTTTGGTCCCTTCAGCCCAACTGACCGTCATGCAGTCACAGTTAATAATGTATACAGGCTTAAAAAGTTTTGCCACACTTCTGATATCCTGCAGATGTCATGCCCCAACACAATATATGGTTCTACAAGGTATAGCTTGTTCTCCTGGTACAAGCTTTTTTTCAGAGTTACATGAGTTTTGATTATACGCATGGCTCTATCTGCGTTCATTGTATTCAAAATACATATTCCCAACCTTGGCAATGAGGACAAACTAACAGTCTGTATGACACCCTGCAGAGCACTAAGTCGACCCAGGGGATTCTCGATACGGCCAAATTCTGCACTTTCATCATGACGTAACTGAGCTCCTTGTTGGTACAAACCATGTTGGTCTCGCTGTCATAGACGGCTTTCTTTAGCCCCCTTTCTCCCTAAGTAAGACTGATACGCTCCTTTTGATATAGACATCCCTTTAATCCACTCAAAATCCTAGCTAAAGTACACTCCTACAAAGATGCACCCACAATGTGTGAATGATGAAAATATTCCACCCTTGTAGGAGTGAAGGATAGCTTGCTTGGGGTGATAATTCCAGTACAAGGTGTCCTTTGCAAGGTGTCCATAGCCTCGCTTGGATTTAATGCAGTAGTCAGCCATTTTCATATCAAGTCAGTTCTACACTACCCCTGGCCTTCTTCTGGCAGACATGTGGTCTCTTGTCTTTCAACATCTTGAGCGCTTTGAGCAGTCGACGGATCCATCAACTAATACGGTGTATATCGTTTGGACAGACAGAGTACCTTCACTCTCAGCATCCCGCTCAAGTTCCCAGAGCAATCCCAGGGCTCACTAGATGAGTAGATCATTAAGCTGAACATTTTGCTAAAATTGCTTTGATATTAACTCTTCTCAAGTTACTGGTCTACTTTATCAGTCTAAAGCCCCATTCCCACAGAAAATCTCTCTTGGACCTCGATATATAGACGATTTCTTCCTTTGTGTCCTCTGACATTACAGTGCAAAGGATACGCATATCTATTGGAATCTTAGGACATCTTGAAGTAATTAAGCATCTCGGTATCTGCAGCGACGGCATCGGTCTCATTAACCCGACTGGTTATCACGCGGCCACAGCCAGCGTCGGCATGATAACTGGATGCACCTTGTTATATATATATATTTATATAATATACTATTATAACTATAAATATAGATATATATATATTACATATAAAATATATAACTATATATAAACCTTACTATAAGGTGGGTGTGTGCTTGTGTGTCTGGATTCCGTATTCGATATATATATATATAGATATATATTTATATATATAATAAAATATAAATATATATATATATATATATATATGTATACATATATAATATATATGACATATATAAAGTACTATCTATATTATATATCCTATATATCTAATATACATATATCTATTTAATATATATATATATATATATAATATATATTGAATATATATATATATATATACTATAATATATAAATGGAGCTGCATTACCACTATACCAATACAGATTATGAAATCTGTTTTGTTATAGTGGGTTTATCGCCATAGATATATATATATATCATATATATATATATATATACTATATATATTATATAGAATATATATACATATACTATATTATTATATATTCATATTCATATTATACTATATATATACTACATATTATATATATATATATATATATATATATATATATGATGCATACTACTATATACATAGATCTGCGGCAGCTAACCCACTATACACAAAACAATTTATGAATCTGTTCTCTAAGACAATTATAGTGGCGTTTAATCTGCCATTTTATTGCAACAACGGAAGAAAGTGTTTTCACATGTCATATCAAATATATCTGCATATATATAAATTATATATAATACTATAACATATACATATATATATACATAAATATACTATATATAATTGTATAATAAATATATCATATTATCACTATGTATATATAAATATTATATCTGATAATCGTCTTATAACTATATATATATTATAATTTACTCTAAATGTACATATTCATATATACTCATATATATATCATATATATATATATATATATAATATATGATACGAGATATTTCTAGTTTATTTATTTATTTATTTATTTATTTATTATATATATATTATGATATGTCATAAATATATATATAGATATATCTATATATAGTCATATATATATTTATATATATATAGTATATATATATATATATGTATATAGTATTATATTATCGACTATATATATATATATATATATTATATAATATATACATATTTAGGTACATATATATGTTTATATTTATATTACTATATAGCTATATTAATATATATCATATAATATATATATATATATATACATATGTATATGCGACTACTATTTATATATATATATATATATATAGATATATTTCTATATATATATTTATATTATTGCATTGATTAAAATATAATATATATACATATATATAGTTATTATATAATTAGTTATATCGTGTGTGTGTGTGTGTGTGTGTGTGTGTGTAATATATAGACAGACAGATAGACAGATAAGGAGGTATAGATAGATAGATAGAGGAAGACAGAGAGAGGGGAGGGGGGGCATTGCGAGAGCGAGAGTGAGAGAGAAGACAGACTAATGAAAACTAATGAGTGGATAAATAAGACTCTTTTGTAAGAACTGGTTCTTACAAAATATACAGACGTCACTGTCCGTTCGGCGAGGGACTGTGGATGAAAGTGTATAATAATCCTGTTGGTTAATTCATTCGACGCTGGTGCCATCTGATTATCTGGCGGTACGGCATTCCATATAAGGCCTGGGATGCTACATTCCAGATAAGAAACTCGCTTGTCTTTGGTTTGTGTTTTATTATTATTATTATTATCATTATTAGGTAACGATTGTCATTCTATTAATCTAAATTTGAGTTATGTAGAATTGACCTCCCACCTTTATTTTCTTAAAGGTCGCTACGTGAC
>NW_028234411.1:14445907-14448407 GCF_977035675.1 Penaeus japonicus
TAAAATATTAGATATATAATATATATATAAATATATAATAATTATAATTGTGTGTGTGTGTTGTGTGTGTGTGTCTGCGTGTGTGTGGGGTGTGTGTGTGTGTGTGTGTGTCTGTGTGTGTTGTGTGATAGGTATACATATATATATATAATATAATATATATATATATTTTTATATATATATATATATATATATATATATATATAATAGTTATATGTGTGTGTGTGTGTGTTGGTGTGTGTGTGTGAAAGTGTATGTGTATGTATAAATATATTCTATATATATATATATATTTTTTATATTTATAATATATATATATAAATTTATATAATATACGTATTGCATTGTTATATATATATATATATATATAAATATATATAATATATATATATACAACCTATATATCTATATATATATATATTATATATATATATATATTATATATATATATGTATATATAATACATATAATAAATATATATATATAATATATATATATATATTATATATATATATATATATATATATATGTATAGTTTATAAATATATATATATACTATTTATATATATATGTATAAATACTATATATACATATATATATACACACATATAGATATAATTACATATATATACAAATATAAATATATATATTATATATATATAAGATATTTTTAGATACATTATATCTAGATATATAGATATATACACACATACACACACAGTTTATATAAAACTCTATATATATATATAAAACAAAAATCTAAAAATCACACAAAATCACAACACACAGTTAGATGTGAGTGTGAGAGATATTGAATATAGATATAGAGATTATAGATAGAGTGTATATATGAGAGGTAGATATAGAGAGAGAGTGAGTGGTGAGAGAGAATATAAATACACTCTCTACAATATCACGCTCACACAAAACACAATATAATATAAATAGAGATATGAGAGAGAGAAATAACAAGACTATGAACAATTACACAAAAACACTATCACTAACACTCAGACAGCTATATCTCACACACTCAATTCTTGCACAACAAACTATAGACTCTCCGAGATAGAGGTTAGGGTGTGTTTTGTGAGAGAGTCAAAACACACAACAATGAGTGTGAGAGTAGCCACTATCTAACAATAAAATGATATAAAAAAAAAAATATAAAAATATATAAATAATATATATATGTATATAAAGTAAGTATATATATATACATAACAATAACTAAAAAAGATATAACTAAATAACAAAAAAAACCAACCAAGTGGTCTACTAACAATTACAATTCAATATAAACAAGAATCAAAAAATATATCTAAATACTCTATAAAAAAAACACTATCTAATATATCAAAATAAAATATCTATCAAATAAAAAAAAAACTATATATAAAAACAAAAAAAAAAAAAATAACAAACTAACAAAAATAACAGTATGTAAGAGTGTGAGATGTAAGTGTGTCAGAACATAAATAACAGTCAAAATAAAATAACTCACAATAACATCACAATCTCAATATATCAAAATCCAATAACTAAATCTAAGTAACAATTTACCTATCAAACTAGATAACAAACTCTTCCACAAAATAATAATATATACCACCCATCAAAATTAAAGAGTATAAAAAACTTAAAAAAATCAAGAAAAATATAAAAAAAAAAAAACAAACAATAATAAAGAAATCTCAACTAAACAATACAACTCAATATTCTAAAACAATTATAAACTAAAAAACAAATACAAAATAAACAAAAAATAACCTATAAAAGACTTAAGTAAAAAACTCCATAAAAAACACACATTATCTAAAACTATACAATAACTATAAACTAATCTAAAAACAACTAAAAACACTATCAGTATGATATTAAAAACACGAAGTAAATATATCATATCAAAAAATCAAAAAATCTACTCTATAACACACACACACACACACACTACACAGTACCATATATTGATATACATAGAAGACATACCACACAAACACACAAACTAACACTCCACCACACACACCACACACAGCACACACATATAGTATAGAATAATATAGAGTAGATTGATATATATACACACTCACACACACACACACACACACACACACACACCACACACACACTACGAACTACACACAACACACATATAGTGCTATATATAGTATATATATACACACAGCATCATCACACTCACACACACACCCACCACACACACACACACACACAACAAACTAACATATATATAGATAGATATATATAGTATATAGTATATTCCACACCACACACACACTCACACACAACACACACACCCACCACACACACTCCCACCACACACACACACACACACACACCCACCACAAAATACAATATATAGATAATATAGAATTACATATATATAACAAACACACACACACTCTCCACACACACACATCACACACACACACACCTACACACCACACCACACACACACACACACACACACATACATCATACA
>NW_028234411.1:14468407-14475907 GCF_977035675.1 Penaeus japonicus
TGTGTGTGTGTGTGTGTGTGTGTGTGTGTGTGTGTATGTGTGTGTGTGTGTATGCATATATATAAATATATATATATACTTATTTATTTATTTATTCATCTATTTATTTATCTATCTATCTACCTGTTATTTTTTCGTCTTTACAATGAAACTATACCATACCCTGATCCCTGTCGTATATGAACAGGATATGTAGTAATGCAATGTAGTAATGGGATTCATTTCTGAAGGTGAAAGACCGTAAATGGAAGTGAAAGAAAGAACTGACGAAGATTTAAGAAAAAAATAAAATAAAAAGTGGAATAACGGTGAACGAAGAAGGAGGAAGAAAGGGGAGGAAACGAGGGCAAGAATGATAGGCAAAAAAAGGAAAGAAGAAAAAAGTAACAAGATCAAAGACGTTGGGACAATATGTTGAATGCCTCGTCAACATAACTAGCGCAAGTCACATACACGAACAAAGCAGTGACGCCATCAAAGAAATCCCAAGTAAAGGAATTACTGCTACGTTACTTAGTGCTTAATATTCAGTCACACGTCACAACACGACATTGGCCAAGTAACAGCTGCTTCAGAGAGAGTGGAAAATCCATACGTGAAAGGATTGATAAGCGAAAGGAAACTAATACAGGAATGGAAGGTGAGATTAGGAAGGGAAGAAGAGGTGACGAAGGGAACAAGAGATAAGGAAGAGGAGAAGAAGTGTGGAAAGGAAGAGGATGTGTAGAAAGGAAGAAGAGGGGATGAAGGGAAGATGAGAGGAGGAAGGGAAGAAGAGGTGAGGAAGGAAAAAAGAAGCGAGGAAGGGAAGAAGAGGCGAGGAAGAGAAGAAGAGGTGACGAAGAGAACAAGAGATAAGGAAGAGGAGAAGAAGTGTGGAAAGGAAGAGGAAGTGTAGAAAGGATGAAGAGGGGATGAAGGGAAGATGAGAGGAGGAAGGGAAGAAGAAGCGAGGAAGGGAAGAAGAGGCGAGGAAGGGAAGAAGAAGCGAGGAAGGGAAGAAGAGATAAGGAAGAGAAGAAGAGGCGTGAAAAGGAAGAAGGGTGACGAAGGGAACAAGAGATAGGGAAGGGAACAAGAAGTGTGGAAAGGAAGAGGAGGTGTGAAAAGGAAGAAGAGGAGGTGAAGTGAAGGAGAGGCGAGGAAAGGAAGAGGAGGTGAGGATGTGAGGAAGGGAAGCTTACAAGCGATGCCTCACCTTCCGGCGCTCAGGATGTCGGAAAGGCCGCGACAGGAAGCCGTGGCGCGGAAGGAGGAGGGTAGAATTGCACAAATCCTGTCTGCTTTTTCTGTTTAATTAGCATAAGCCAAGATGACTGAAATGCTTCAGATGTTTTAGATTGAGTCTGATTTCTTTTTTTCCCAGGAGATCTACGAATTCCATACGGTAGAATTTTCCTTTGAGTGTTTTATAGAAAGACATCATGCAATGTTTCGCATTTATAATTTTAATATATCTCCATTAGATAGACAACGGGCAGACACACACAAACACACGCATATATATATATATATATATATATGTATATATATATATATATATATATATATATATATATATATATATATATATATATATATATATATATATATATAGTATGTATATATCTATGTATTTATGTATATATATGATATATATATATATTTATATATATATATATATATATATATATATATATATATATATATATATATATAATATATATATATATATATATATATATATATATATATATAATATATATATATATATATATATATATATATATATATATATATATATATATATATATATATATTATATATATATATATATATATATAATATATATATATATATTTATATATATATATATATATATATAATATATATATATATATATATATATATATATATAATATATTATATATATATATATATATATAATATATATATATATATATATATATATATATATATATATATATATATATATATATATATAATATATTATATATATATATATATATATATATATATATATATTATATATATAATATATATATATATATAATATATATGTATATATTGTGTGTGTGTGTGTGTGTGTTGTGTGTGTGTGTGTGTGTGTGTGTGTGTGTGTGTGTGTGTGTGTTTTTTGTATATATATTATATATATATATATATATATATATATATAATATATATATATATATATATATATAATATATATATATATATATAAATATATATATAATATATATATATATATATATATATATATATATATATATATATATATATATATATATATATATATATGCGTGTCTGTGGGCATAATTTATTCATTTCGAAATGCTTGTCCCGCTTTTGGTAAACAAAATAAAACTATTTGAAGTTATTGGCCGATGTATATATTTCATTACTTTATGATGTATTAGATGATGCCTATGATAAGAACAATATTTCGTTAATCTTTGAAGTAAATCCACTATCAGATGGCACCTACATAACAAACAGCTGTGTCATTCATACCCATATATTCAGTAAGAGATAACTTTAGGTTAAAATTTACTCTGTACCCAAACCTTACCATATGCCCAAATACGATACCTCTACTTCCATGTCAGATGCTGTTTTCGAATGAGAAATGGCGTGGATGCCAGAATGGGTATTTACGAGGTAGGCCTACCTCGTAAATACCCAATACCCTGAAGTTACTTTGCGAAATATATTTTTTTTTCTACTGATCCTACTACTACCCAGGCATGGGCGAGTGTTGACACAGCTGATTCATGATCATTACATTGTATAATAGATATTGCAAACCAAAGATATCCCTATAAGTATAAGAATTATAACACCGCTTCATCTTGTTTTATCGCCATCTTATATGGTGGACTTGCTTATCGATAAAATTCAACATCCGATCGCAACCACGCAGGTTTATATCAAACTATTTTTGAGAATGAAGGAAGAACATTCAGAAATGACGTTTCTAGTGATGGGGTAGACTGACAGTTTTGGCATGTGATGTCTATAGTATTAATACAGGACGTTGATCAAATCGTGGGGGTAAAAGGAGTCCTATAACGTTAGTGTCCGAAGTGCTAGCATAGTTATGAACTCTTCTGCAGTTTCATACTAAAAGATATAATTTTATACATAGCCAAAGTGTAATCTCCTCCAATGGTCTTATCCGCCCCCAGACTGCAATAAAACATCTCCATAGCATCTATATACATTATTATGTGTTTCAAATATATAGTGTTGCAATTGTATATTGCGCAAAAAAAGGCTAGCAGAAAGTATTTTTGGGTGAAGAACATCCAGAAATGACGTTTCTGGTGCTGGGATTGACTGACAGTCTTGGCATTGTTTATGGATATATTGTATTTTGATAACCTTTAAAACGTCACTTAGCCCAGAAAATGGAATGTTATTGACACTTCGATTTTGTTTACTGCCTTGCAACAGTGTAACTCTTATATGCTGAGGCACATAGCCATTGCTATCTAAAGAACACCTATGATAATTCTCTTAGTCTGCGCTATTTCTAGACAAGCTATCTCTTAAAGGTTGAATGACAAAGCATGATAGTGTACATGCTGCATTTGCAACTGGCCGCTTACATGGAAGGCAATATAGTTTAAGAATACAGACATTGATACCGTAGTTTCTGGCCCATTGCCATTCTCTGTAAGGTGCTTGTATCGTTAACGAGATCCAGGTCAATATCATTTACATGAATGGAAGGCACAACGGTATACAGGTTATTCATCTTTCTGTTAAGGCGTTAGATGGCATCGGACCATGGCAGCTACATTAAGGTGATCCAATTTGAAACGCTCTAAAGTCAGATACGTTCATTTCAGTGAAGAGCAGAACAGGACTTACATTACATACAGATGTTATGACTGTTTCCTTTCTATTTGCAACATTAAAGTATGTCTGGTCGTGAGTTGACAATATATTATACAGAACAGTGTTAACTGCTACGCCTTGAGGTAAATTAATCCAGTCAATGAGATAACGTAGTCTCTATCGATACATGAGCCTGTTCAGATTTTTTCAATTACTTTGCATAAACACAAGGTCCATAGAATAGGTCAGGTTTTTGTCATCATTGGGTTACGTATCTGGATAATTAACATGTGCTCAGGATTTTTTTGGATAAACTCAGTCACTAACGATGTAAAGGTGGGTACAAATCCCGTAGAGTGTTACCCTGTCTGTGTAAGACAGTGTTGGCTAAATATATACCAATTTTATCTATACGAGACTGTATCAATGAATATTACTATATCTAATTTTGACTTCTCCTCCCTGTAAGATGTTAGATTACTTTATAGTGGTGTTTTACTGCACTAACGAGTCTTTTACTTACTTATAGTACTAGGAGTTAAATCATGATTTTCAATGGTACCCCCCAGAAACTATTCACATTCGTCAGTATATACTTCTTAGTAAAATAAAAAGATATCTGAATAAAATCTAAGTCGGTGAGAACCAAAGAGTGCGTTGATGCACTTCGTTGTCTTATGGTTTAGTTGTTCACAGAAAATGCTTTAGACACGAAGGATTGAAGATCTGGGCAAATGTTTGTCATCCTCTCGTAATACTGCAGGTCACGGTGATAGCCAGACCTAGCGACATGACCGAGCGTCACAGGGGGGTTATACGCCGAAGCCTCACACAAGAGGAACACTATCAGTTTATCTTCTTAAGGTTTATGCTGATAAACTCGAGTGACCTACAGACTGACGCCGGCTTTGTGTGACGGCAGGCAATGACGGAGCAAAGTCGTATGAAGTTTCGCCACCGCCATTCCAGTTTCATCAGACTGTTCTCAACAGACGGGGGATAGGCTTCTGCAGCGCCATGACGGACGACGTAGCACAATTACGGTCAAGAAATGTGTCGTAATCATGAGGAAATATTCGTGGTCTGGATAACTTTGTATTTATCTATACGTGTAGAACAGATGTCTCTCCTATCTGATAGCCAATATTATGCACGTTGCTACAGTTAAATTCTATGATTATCTAATCGATCCTAAAAAAGAAGCGGTAGATCAGTACAAAGATTATAGGGATTCTGCGCAGTCTCGGCACTCGATTGTTTCGTTTGTACCGATTCATGGTATTCAAATACACTCACTGGTCTCGCATCGTTATCTGTGTTACTATCTTGTGCAGGTTTTGTTCTGGGATGACTGCTACAGATGACTCGTGCCACCACTGCTGAGTGGCACTGACCCCTGACCTCTGTTCTTCTAGTTAGCATGTAACCAGTTTGACTAACCATTCATGCTACTCACGGATAGCATGTGGCTGCTGCTCCATTGACCTGTGTAATGTCTTGAATGTTTTACAGTTATTTTACTCATTTTAACCAAAGAAAGGAAGGTAACATAGGAATACATAATAATTAGGGATCTACTGTCATTTCATCAATATAAAAAGAAATTATACATAATAATATGCTACATTACAGGAACTTGGCATTGAATCTCTATTTGCAAATACCAGTTGAAGTGCTAAACAAATCTCACTTTCTTAATAGTGACCCATACTTCAAAGTGGCCACTGGGACTGACCTGACGGCATCACACTCATGAGCGTAAGCCACGTGGGGACCTGGAGTGACCTGACGTACCACGACTGAGGGCGGTCAAGTGACCCTTGTATTGTTCATATGAAACTCTCTCACGTTCAGGAGCTCCATTACCTACTCTATGCACAGGAAAGGGTTCAAGTTCTTAACGAACGAAGCTTCCGAGATGCCATTAGTCTAAATGACATGGATGGTGTGTCACCGGACCCAAGGATCCAGGGAGATTCTTTGGCAAAGGGGAGAATGAGCAACGATAAACCACCTTGAGAATGTATTACTCTCAATGTGTAACATATAAAATATAATCTTGCTGTAATTCATTCTTTTAACAATAGTACGTATGGTTTTAAAACATCGGAAATGTCAGTTTCCTTTCTTCTGCTCTTAAAACTTTACTTAATAAAATGACAATAATTTTAGGCTTTAATTTTTGGTTTTGAAAAAATTAACTTCTGATGTCTGAAGCAATATGTTGTGCGCCTTTGTTATATGTAACATCACTTGATATTTATCTGGAAAGTTGCTATAGCACAATTACTATCATATCAAGGTAATCACCGTAATCAACCATCTACTTTTAATTTGACGCCCCCTTAATTATTTATTCATTACACATACACAACATCAAAATGTTAACTTTCCGACAAGTGACATTTACTCTGAGTGCCTCGCCGTACACCAAGGCTGTCCGGGGCAGTCCAGCGGCCAAGTCAAACTTTTGCGTCAAATCCCCGAGCCGAACCTTGGCCCATCAGCCCTGTCTGTCACTGACCAGGAGAAAGTCGGCGCGACACAACACAACAAGCGTACCGTTTTTCCTCAATAGTTGACGCTTCACTTTATTCTAGGTATGAGCATGAGTATATTTTATAAAGTGAAGATCTTAACGTGTAGATACTGCACATGAATTACAACCTTACGCATGTAATCAAATTCTTCGTCCTTTTGCGATGTATTTATTACCATTTGATTAACTTTTATCCGATTGAAAAAACACTTTTACGTCAACATATATAACTTTGTTTTATAAATATTTTTCTCACTCTTTTACTTTCCATCTAAAACAGAATATATCCACAGAAAATGTCTTACACAACGTCATACAGTGTTGTGTAATGATCACCTTCAAAACCAACTGGTTATCATAATTATTAGCACACGATATGCAAAAATAAAAGCAAAGAGATGATGATAAAGTAGCAGCCACTATGGTATATATGCCTGCTTATTGAGGAAGCGCCTGCTACAGTGACATAGCATAATGGCACATCACTATGTCTCTCTTGTGGGTCCTTCACGACAAATATGATGAAAATCGTCATAGCCCCCCCCCTCTCTCTCTCTCTCTTATGCATAGTTCCTATGCCTATCCATGTGTACACACTGTATATAGTATGAATAAACTTATCAAAATCAAAATCAATCAATCTCTCTCTCTCTCTCTCTCTCTCTCTCTCTCTCTCTCTCTCTCTCTCTCTCTCTCTCTCTCTCTCTCTCTCTCTCTCTCTCTCTCTCTCTCTCTCCAATACTTTATTTCTCTCTCCAGTGTTTAAGAATACATGTTTGATAGTACTGTATGTATATTTGTACATGGACAAGCGTACCCTACGGAAAAAATATTTACCTGTACCTGCTGCTAACAGGTGTACCCTTCGGTTCGCAAGTGTTATTGTATGGCAGGGTTGTATGTTTACGCGCGTGAGAACGGGATACTCAGTTATTCTCTAATCCCCCAGAACAAAAGAATGTCAGTCATACTTTTCAGCCCGAGGCCCTACAGTGTGCAGCATAGACTTGGCCCCCCTATTGTCTGCCTCTCCTTCACGTCTGGCTGCCACCGCTCCTTCGCCCCTCTGCTCCGAGGGTTCGGTCTGACCACGCGGTACATTGTCATGGCGAGCGGAA
>NW_028234411.1:14485907-14488407 GCF_977035675.1 Penaeus japonicus
CAGTGTAAGGGCTGAAAAATTATAGCTGCATTAATATATCATAGTAATGTTTGAAAAAAAAGTATCTGAATAATCATGATGAAATTCAATAAACATTTACTGATTTTGATTTTGTTAGTATGCGATATAACTGAAGAGTGAATCCGATGTAGCATATATCCTTAGGAGGTTAGAAATTAGTACTTATGACGTGATGCCGACTGTCAGTTGATGCAGAAGACATGACGTTAAACGTTGGTGAGGAACGTTAGTGTGCGGGAACGACTCCACCTTTGACGTCATACCCGTGACGCACGCTAGTGCAATCGCGTCTTGCACGCGATTGAAGCACATGCGCTTGAACGTTGATACCACGTGCCATGAACTGAGTGTCAGTGTGATGACAGTGAGGAGCAAACAGCGTTCCAGAACGGACGCCATGCCTTCCATGAGGGACTCACTCCGTCCATTGGAATCCTTTAACCACGGACTACAGAATCATTTCTGTTTGGACAGAACATCGCAGTTTGCCACCCACGGTACATGCGTATGTAATGCGCAACGCAAAATGCTATTGTAGAGAGGAATGCCCAAGATGCTTGCTCGTCACCAGATCATGACGTTTCTAGGGCTGGAGGGGTCACCCCCCAGGCGGCCGAAACACCAGAAGTTGGCACTCGGCGCCTGTTTGGAATTGGTTTTGTGCCAGGGTCGGCGGGGGAGAGCCCAGGGCTGGCGCCGGAAATAGTGGTGTAGGGAGGCGAAGGTGCCGGGCGCGGGAGTGCCAGTGGATCTGCAGCGGTGGACACGCCAGGAGAGAGCCACCAGGCCCTCCAGCTCCGTCAAGACAACTCCTGAGCCTTTAAACATCATAGTGACAGCGGCGTAACACTACAAGTGTCTGTATTTCGGACGTCTAGTGACACCCGTGTTACTAAACTTCCTAGACTGTCGCGTGTGCGTTTAGTTTTGACACTTGATACAGGAGGTGGACCACCAAACGAGACAAGTGGCAGCTGATGAGGATGATTTCTCATTGACATTGCAGAAATCGTTGCTGCTAGTGAATGCGCGCCGTCTTAGCGCAGCACTGAACTCTGACTTTAAAGTTCGGTGAAGACAAGACGTGCGAAAAACTAGTATCAACTCTGCCTGCGAAACTGAAGGATTTACCCGCTGACATCGTCGTGACCTGTTTTCACGATGTACAATAGCAACTACTACATTAGCCCAGGTAGGTTCCTGATGCCTGCTGAGGAGGTTGTAAAGAGACTACGAGGATTGTCGTGGTATCCGCGGCAATTTATGCGAGAGTGAAAGGATTGTGCGCGAGAAGACCTCGCGCGGGATGCACATGTGCTGAATAAACTGGATGCGCAACAGGGAAGCCGAGGCCAGGGAGAGATCGAACTTTGTAGACTCCTCTATGAAAGCAGGATCAAACCTGGCAAGGACCCTTTTAACGCTGAAGGTGATCGCTACCACAAGGTTGCCTGTTGGTTGTCTGGACTTTTTTTAATTTTGTTTAGGTTAAGAGATCCCGGAAGAATTGACGGTTTGCAACAATCAGTCGGAGAACGGATATGCCCAAAGCATATGCCTGAGCTTGGGGACGATCCTATGTAAAGCTGGCACAGGTGGGCACCGGAATGAACACGTTAAGTTATTATAAATGTTGTTTATTAATTATATGTTCACGCTTGAACTGAACATTGGAAATCGGAGGTGCATAAACTACCCGAAAGGAAATGTAAAAAAAAACACGAAACCAAAAGAATGAAGGCGAGTGTTTGTTTACACATCGCCTGGCTTTGTTTTATTTTGGTGCGACCTCTGCCAGCCACTCACAAGTAGCAACCTAGTCTTATTTTTCATATATTTTCCTTTGCTTCATGAATAACTTAGAAATTACCACTAACACATCTGAATACAAGAACTTACCTAAACTCGCACTCAGATCTTTAAGACAAGACTCTTTGGATGACGTCATGCGCGTTCTCAAAGCCAACAAAAATGTGAATCCCAAAAGTCTGGGTCGAATTGCTTCTTGCTTACTTGTGGGAAGCAGGGATTTGATCTCCGAAAGAGTCCGTTGCTAAAGCCCTTGCAATAGATGTGTTGCTGTATTAAGACTTGCGCGCTAGCAATGAATAGTGTGCTAGATTACGATACTTGTATTTCCAATGCTGTGAAGTATACATTTGACATAAAAAAATTATTGATGCCATGGTCCATTTTAAAAATTAAAGCTAGGAAACCGCGTGGTGGCTTAGTTGGCTGGTTAGTGGTTATTTTATGGTCGTTTGACGAGGGAGGGAGTACACGTCAATGTAATGCTTGAAAAAAAAATCATCATGCCCATGAGCATCATTGCTCCCCAACATTGATAGGAAATGACGGAATGAAGCTCAATGGTTGCTCTGCAGTGTAAGCGTACATAATATGTGGTTATAGGATTAAATAGGTAATGAACAGTAATGAGGTTATTCTTGGTATAGGTTTGTGCTCCCCACGGACCGGG
>NW_028234411.1:14500907-14518407 GCF_977035675.1 Penaeus japonicus
GGTGTCTCTGTGGCACGCTCTGGAAAGAGTTTTTTCACTAAACGTTTATCCATAATTATACTGTACGCTGTACTCGTATCTTCTATGCAAACCTGGTTCGCCATCATTTAACTTTTTCTTCCCAGTTGTTCTCTACTCATTACAACGAGCCCGTTACCAGAGCCTTAAGCATATCTTCTTTATCTCTGATCCGCCATCAAGGGTTTACTTAAATTCACATGGTCTTCCATATCATTTAGGTCAGGTCACATGGAAAGAACATGAGCGCCTATAATTATAAGGAATGTTTTTGTTTGTGTCGGATGCTGGGGTCATGAGATTCCTAGCGTGTAATGCGGTCTATCGAATCGAATTGTTGCTTATGACACTTGCATATCGTACTGTTGTGCAAGTGGATGAAAGAGCCAAGCAAGTGTCAGAACCTGTTTTGTATAAGCGTTGTGTGCGAGCGGGGGGGGGGGGTGCGCTACTTGAACCAGCTAGGTCGACCATACGACACCGTCCCTGTGTCTGGGGGATTTGGCGCCTTCCTTAAGAGGAGAGCGCGGAAGTTGTATTGCTGCTGCTGCTCATCTTCACTCTGATGCAAGAATTCTGAACGAGCTTGTTCAGTGACCCCATGCTGCTGCCTTGTCCGTTGGCATATCAAGTAACCGAGAGTTAAGGCACAAGCTCTGCAATTTTGTTAATTGGTAGTTTCTCACTTGATCTCTACGCTGCCCGTGGAAAGAATATCCCATGTCATTGTCCAGCATTATTCTCGAATATGTTACATTCTACTGATAAACAGAAAACTCTAGTCAGTGTTGTAACGTCATCGCCCCATATTGGTAGCGTGACGACCAGTAAACACGCCGCGTAACACCCGTGGAGGAAGAGCGGGAGGGAGGGAGAACTCCGCGCGCGGTTGGTCACGCCACGAGGGTGTGCGCAACTGTCACTTGGCAGGGGTAGCAGGGGCTCTGGTATCTTATCTTGTAGTTTCTTATCATCACTTGTTTACCAAGGAGAACACTAGGTAATGATGCTCTCCAGGTAAAGGTGAATCGTAATCAAGTTATAGAAGGGTTTTGTGGAATTACAAGTGAGCGGAGCGCGGTATGAATGCCCCAGGACCCCGCGTGTATGACAGCTTGGCCTGTCTTTGCTGGGCGAGTTGTAGTACGGCCACCCAGCCGAGCATGGGTGGCGCATAGTGAACGGCCAGGTACATTAAGGAAGAACTTACATATAACCGTTTCATAAGAGACGCCAAGATAGACAGGAAAGGAAATGCCAGGCAGTGCATTGCCTGGCAAGAAATGGGTTAGGACAGTTTCCCAATACAGTTTATCGATTTAAAATCTTGTACGATGGATAAAGAGACGACTAAACGCTCGAAGTGTAAAGGAAGGTGCGGTTGTCTGTGGCGGCGAGAGAGGCGCCAGCACGAATCCTCGTCAAGGTTACTGTGACACTGGCGGGCATCGCTGGAGGGTTGGGGGGAGGGGGTACTACTGACCTCCTCGACTGGGTAATGTAAGAGTGAAGGAGATTCGAATGGAAGGATGGCGGCGAGATAAATACCCGCTCGCAGCCTCATCTTATCGTCAGAGGCTGCATTTTATTTGGATTTTTTGCTTTCATAAAGTGCACGCAAATTACGAACATACGAACCCCACATACTCCGACAGGGTCATAATTTTGCGTACGTACGTGCATGAGCACGATTTTGATGTTTACAGCAGTCTCCCTGCGTACTTGTTGTGACCTTGCTCAAGCAGTTGCATCAGTCAAGATGATGATTGCAAGAGGCTCCTGCTGCCTTTGCCATTGTTGTCCACTTGCAGTTGCAGACCCCGCTTTTGCAGTGGGGCTATTGTGAGGTGACCCCACGTGTGCATTGTTAGATTACGCACAATCTATATTACTATGTATGGAGTAGCCCTCGCCCAGAGCTATACGAATTTTTGAAACAATAGTAGCACAATAATGTGTACACACAGACTGATAAGACACAGCCACAGTCAGAACGTTAATGAAGTCGTAACGTTTCGAAGTCCTACAGACATCCTATTCGGGCGAGCAAAACCAAAATGAGTGAAATTTTGATTTTGCCCCGAAGAGGAAGTTTTTAGGATTTAGAAACAATACGACTTCATTTACGTTCTGACTGTGACTGTCTCATTCGTATAAATATTTCTTTATTCAAACCATTTACGTGTGGTTCTTAAATTGTCATGATGACCATTTAAGGTAACGCCCGAGAGAAGTCTCCCGCCTTGCACTGAAATCGCGTAAAAGTGCCCTTGTCCCTGTGATAAGATTCGTAGTGATAAAAACAAGAGCCTCGTCCTTTACTTCTACTGGGTGGTTTATCGTCCGCATCAGTAAATAGATATTTGTTATACCTGTATGCATATTAGTTTTTAAAAGGTGCCGCAAAGCTGAATATTTGTTTATCAAACGAAAATCAACGAGACCAAAAGGCGTGATCATAGCCATCTTTAATTATAAAGGAAATTCAAGTAGATACTCGGATAATTTGACGCCTGCGTTACTTTTCCTGATTTAATATAATTATGTTCCCGCTCGTTGCCCTCTTCCACACGTTTCTTTGAAGGCAATCAGTCTTAGCAAGCAGTCGTCAATCTCTGAAGTAACTTGTGAAAGATAAGACTTTAAGTATGGTTGGCACGCCTGTCACCCGAAAACGCGCACTCCATCAGCTCAAGGTATCGCTGCTCCACCCACTGTATGTATTTATAAATATTTATCTATAGTTTAGGGAACGACGGATACACAGAGGCAAACGATACCCGGAGAGGCCTTAAATTTAGATAAGTGTACCATGAAAATTTCGTTTTCGTTCTCACTAAAGTTGTAGGGGAGACATTTTCCTTTTTTAAAATGTAGGAGGAAACAGTTCTTGATGACTGTGACGCGGAGTGTAGAACCTTATCAGCATATTTAAAAGGTTCCTATGGTGATAGCATTACTGAAGAATGTACGATTGAAGAACCAAACTCAAGTATTAACTCATCGGCGAGTGCCGATGAGTTAATACTTTATTGGGGTTTACATCCCGTAGCAATGGTCATGGCTTGAATGGGAAAAAGTGCAGGTCTAGCCAGAAGAATTGAACCGATACTTATGGAAATGTCTGTGGGGCGTAGTGAGGTGAACATTTCACAGCTGTCATAGGGACGGAGCGTCGCATTCCTATACATGATTGAATAGTCTGCTCCACGTTATTCTGGCACAGGAAGCGCCGTGAGGATGGAGGGATGCCAGGCGTAAATACGGGCCCGGGACGTTGAAGAAGAATGTACAGCTGATATGTCACCGTTGGCCCCGACGCGTCGCCGCGAACTATTTTTTGTGCGCTGAGCCTAGTTGCCGCGCGCCGAGTTATTACTGTAACGCATTAGTCTTCCCCCGAGTGTACCACAACTAGGGTTAGCAAATGATATGCGACACGACGCAAACTGTGAGTGCGAACTCTAACGTGGCTCTCCTTCTCCCCCAGGTCGCGAGAGGTCCTCCTCGTCCAGCACAGACGACCCTTCCTCGGGTGGAGACGACTCCTACCTGAGGGCGGCCGCCGCAGCAGCGAGGAAGCGCCGTGGGAACCTGCCCAAAGAGTCGGTCAAGATTTTGAAGAAATGGCTCTATGACCACCGCTACAATGCCTACCCGTCCGACGAGGAGAAGCTGCAGCTGTCCCGCGCCGCCAATCTCTCTGTCCTCCAGGTGAGCTTGGCCTCTCTCAATGGGTAGCCCCCCCCCCCCTCTCTCTCTCTCTCTCTCTCTCTCTCTCTCTCTCTCTCTCTCTCTCTCTCTCTCTCTCTCTCTCTCTCTCTCTCTCTCTCTCTCTCTCTCTCTCTCTCTCCTCTCTCTCTTCCTCTCTCTCTCTCTTTTCTCTCTCTCTCTCTCTCTCTCTCTTTCTCTTCCTCATTTTTCCTCTCTCTTTCTCTCTTTCTCTTCCTCATTTTTCCTCTCTCTCTCTCTTTTTCCTCTCTCTCTCTCTCTTTTTTGCTTTCTCTCTCTCTTCCTCTTTTTCCTCTCTCTCTCTCTCTCTCTCTCTCTCTCTCTCTCTCTCTCTCTCTCTCTCTCTCTCTCTCTCTCTCTTCTCTCTCTCTCTCTCTCTCTCTTTCTCTCTTTCTCCTCTCTTCTCTCTCTCTCTCTCTCTCTCTCTTCTCTCTCTCTCTCTCTCTCTCTCTCTCTCCTGCTCCCCCTCTCCTCTCTCTCTCTCTCTCTCCTCTCTCTCTCTCTCTCTCTCTCTCTCTCTCTCTCTCTCTCTCTCTCTCTCTCTCTCTCTCTCTCTCTCTCTCTTCTCTCTCTCTCTCTCTCTCTCTCTCTCTCTCTCTCTCTCTCTCTCTCTCTCTCTCTCTCTCTCTCTCTCTCTCTCTCTCCTCTCTCTCCTCTCTCTCTCTCTCTCTCTCTTCTCTCTCTCTCTCTCTCTCTCTCTCTCTCTCTCTCTCTTTCATCTCTCTCTCTCTCTCTTTCTCTCTCTTTCTCTTTTTTCAATCTCTCTATCTATCTATCTATCTATCTATCTATCTATCTATCTCTCTCTCTCTCTCTATTATTATTAATATTATTATTAATATTATTATTATCATTATCAATATTATAATGTTTGTTATCATTGTTATCATTACTATTATTATTGTTATTATAAATGGAAAGAGGCTCGTTCGTAACCCGCTTTGTCCCGCCAGGTGTGCAACTGGTTCATCAACGCCCGGCGGAGGATCCTTCCCGAGATCATCCGCCGCGAGGGCCACGACCCCGAGAAGTACACCATCACCCGACGGGCCAAGAAGCTGAAGGGCGTGTCTCCTAGAGACCGCATCGACCCCGAAGAGTACTCCCGCCCCGCCCAGAACGATTACGCCCGCGCCCGCCCGAGATGGGAGTCCGCTGACCTCCCTGACCACGACTACGACTTCTCCATGGAGTCGCGAGTGGCGTCGTGGGTCGCAGAGCAGCAGAGAGTGTCAGCCAAGCCTCACTACGAGGCCGTGTGCCCCTGCGGCTGTGGCTCCGACGCCGACCACACTCCAGCCTACACTGGTTCCACCACTACGCCCACCGCACCTACGCCCACCACCCCCACATCAGCTCCCAACTTTGCCTCTGAAGTCACGGCACCAGCAACCACCACCACCACCAATTCTCCGATATACACCGATACCACACACTCCCCTGCATACACACCACACGATTCGCCCCTCTACCCCCCGTCCACACCGGAGCACTATGTTCCTCAGACAGAATATGCTCATCATCCCTACACCACGCCCGCTCAGGTCACCCCGCCTCCCACGCCCCCAGAGGACGATGCTGACAAGTTCAAGTGTCTGTACATGCTGGTGGATGCTGCCCTTAGTCAGTGGGAGAAGCAGAACGCCTCCCCACCTCCTCAAGACGCTCTGGACACTACACGGACCTACCTCAGCCTTTAACGTGGCCACAACAACCTATGTAACAAGACTATGCCATCCGATTTTTTGTATAAACTGGATTGTTGGGCTAGTGCAGTTTCTTTGTTCACTAGGATACAGAACGACGGGATTTGTGACAGAAACATTAAGCATCTGAGTTGCAATTAGTCCCTTGGCGTATCACTTCCTCCCAGCCTGTATATATCTTGCACCTACGGACCAAGTTTATATACAGAACAAAGTCTTTTGTTCATTATCTTACCTGTGAAGTGTAGGAATTGCTCACAGAGTAGTGAATAATTATTGGTTCACTCGATGTCATGTTGGTTTTTGGTTGTGACTTTAAGAATTTTAGTTACAAAAGACACCATTTTTCATTTGACTGTGTTGACTGTTAGCGCACGACTGTCATGTACTTCGGTATGAGTACGGCGATTGAGCCTTGAGGGACACTCTCAGGCTCTCAGTCGAACGTCTGAGGATGAACTCTAACCCTTGGCAGTGATTTGGTAGTTCGAACATACTAACCAAATAATGAGGTAGCTGTTGATTTATGTCCTCTATAGTACAATGGATTACCTTGCAATGATACAGAGTTTTTAGTTTTTCTGACCCGTTATTTTTAGGTGACCCTTGTATTATCACGACTTATCAAGATTAGTGTAGTTTATAGAACATTCCAAAATTGTTGTTGGTCTTCCCTCACCTCAGAGCAGCGGCCGTGGGTGGGCGTCGCAGCCCAGGGAGCAATCCTTGCGGGCGCTGATGGCCGCCCGCCGCCCTGCCTCTGGTCTTGTCTCTGCCTTAAAGACATATCGCTCAAAGCCCTAAGAAAACGTGTATACATGTGCCTTAGTCATGTCCATTGCAGAGTCGACTGTTCTCGTAACTGCAAAAGTCTCATTAAGTTTATTTACAAGAAATTACTCTGCTATTATTGCCTTAGTAGGAATCTGTAAATGTTATGTCTTGCTAACCTTTCATTTCTTTTAATATGTGTTATATGTTTGTTGCAGTAAATGTGATGTGTATATCTATCATTATTTGATAGTAAATTTAATAATTGATATTCGCTCGTAGTAGTCATGACATGTTATTTTATCCACATCACACATACCTGGTTGTAGTCGAATGTAGATTATTGTATAAACTGTTCTTTCAGAAAAAAGTTGTTAAGAAATATAAGTTGAATAATGCTGTTTACAGCAGCACAGGCTATATACTCAGTAGCTGCATTTGTTTACCTGTGCATTATGCAGTGTCTTTTTCATTTTATTATGTACTGAAGCAGTTGCTTTAGATTCTGATATATTATATTTTGGAAGAGTATATAAATTTATGTAATGTTACTTCATTGGAATTTAGTGTCCAGGAAGAACCATCGCTCTGTGAAGCGAGTAGCTATATTTGTGTATATATGAAGAAATCGTGTACTGTTTATGCATGTCATAGTGTGGGTGACATTGTTCCTCGACCGGGACCTTCGACTTTGGGTCAAAGCGGCTTGGCAGTAGCATAGGATGTAGGTGTTACTGCTGTGCAGAGGAGCCCTCATAAAGCTCTGCTCTCCCCCAGGAACATATTGGTGCTATTTTTTATTCTCCCATAAGTAATGGGCAGGCGAGCCAGGTCCAGTGTGAGGGTCGCGCTCCGTCCGCTGCGACGCATGCGCAAAGTGTGTAGCCGTTGATTTGTTTAAATGTTTTTGATAGGAATGCAAGTGATTGCACACAGCCTGGCGGAGGTTGGTTCGGTCCCGGGGAGCTTTGTGGCTGGTAGTTGAGTGGGTCGTGTGAGTGTGATATTATCACTTGGGTTTATTCTTAGTTAGGTCAACGCCCACCTACGCCGGCAGGGGAGGTTCACGGACCTACTTAATGGGTCTCACAAATACACTAGTGTATGGGGAAGTACAAGTCATTTCCCAGCCTGCTTCAATACGTACATTGCAGTGTACATATATTACAATATTGTATACCTTTCATACATGATGATATTTTGAAAGTATTTTTACAGAACTGCACTGAGCACAAAAGTCAGTAATCAAGAAGGTGAAGTTTATTATTTCAAACTAATTGTATGTATAAAGATGAATACAAAGTATTTGTGCCATTGGTATTTACATGCCATGATATGCCAACTGTCATCGTGAGTACTCCATGCAAGTAGTGATAACTATAATGTTGTTAATAGTTACTTGAATATAAGAAGTGTGTTCCGAGTGTGACCAGCGTGACCACGTTGCCTTCCTCTCACTTCCAACCACGCAACTCGTAACTCGCACATAGTGTAATGCCTGAGATTTGCTTATTACCTAATTAAATCTGTTTTAAGATGTATTATATTTTAAATCTGTTGAAGATTACCGTGTAGATAAGAATGACCTTTTCTTCGCCGAGTGTGCGAGCGACGCCGCGAGGGTCGGCGTGGGAGGAGGCAACCTGGTGACGGACTTGAGTAGCGCCAGGAACGTAGTCCATTACTAGCGCGTGTACTGTACATTATGCAGAATAATTATATTAGAAAATAAAAATATCTTACTACTTACTCTTTTGTTCTCCATTTCGAAGAAACAACTGTAGATGTAGACTGATTATATTCCAGTTGAAATACGTATCAAGAATATGATATGCTACTGTTTTGCTTTCAAACTTATTGTAAATCAGATCCTTTTAGTTTTGATAGACTGAAAGTTTTATATAACTGATGACTGAAACCAATCCAAACGTAAGGGCAAGGGGTGGGAATCACACTTTTTATATAAAAAAAAGCTGGATCGATCAAGACACAGTTTCTCTTACAATTACCAAATAAATTTATGAAAAAAACATGTGACATAATCGTATTTGTATGCGTGTACTGTAAATATGTCTGTATGCATGTATATATGTAATATATATATATATATATATATATATATATATATATATATATATATATTCATATATATATATATTCATATATATATATATTCATATATATATATATATATATATATATATATATATATATAATACTATATGTATATGTATATATGTGTATACACACGCACACACATACCCAAGATCACATACACAAGGAGGGAACTCCTTAGTCGTAAATGCACCCAAAAGCCAATGAATGTTATGTCGCAGATAACCAAAGATAACACAATGCAACCAAAAACACAATGGGACCAAAAACACAATGGAACAGGTGAAGCAGAGCCATCAAAGCAGCCTTGGGAGATCCATCCACAGCCGAAGGAGAACCGTGTTTCGTGGAAGAGAACAGGCCCGAGATGACGCCGTCGGAAGTGGCACACTTCGCCCGTGTGAGCCTGTGAGGTATGTGGGTTAAAGAGGCACGGGCAGAAGATGGATTTAGTACATGTACAATCATCAAGATGGACAATCAGGAATACATAAAGCACATACGGAGTGGGGTTTACTGTAGTGCTGTTTTTGTACCAATGATACACTGAGCAAAAATGTGCATCCTCTTCTGATGCTTCTTATCTCCGGAACAAATACAAATACAGTCGACTGGTATAGGTTGGCTGCCCACCAACCTTTGCATGCTAGATAAACTTGTGAGATTTTTTTTTGTCTGACGCCTCCAAATATGTCATGCCTTCAGAACGATAAATGATGTTCAGTTTCCTCCTCTCCGCCCTTTTAATGGATGGTCCAACCACAGCCCCTCTGTCTTTGTGTGTAAAATAACAAGCAAAAAACCCGGACTTGCTACCTTCCTCATTACATATTTTAGCATTTCGATCCTGTATGTTGTGCTGCTCCTGTAGATTTATATTCAAGCATAAATGGGATAACAAACGCTACCGAAATTCCAAGTGTCATAGATGAACCTTTATATCGTTATTGTATAGTCTCCCAACGATCTGCTTCACATGACTGTTGAACACTTCGTTTTTGGGCGGCCTAAAAACCCAAAGAAAAACCGAGTCCCGTGTAATGGATGCCTGGCTAAAAGCCATCGCTTCGTCGCATCTTACGCAAGACGCGGCCTTGGATCGCCAGAAATAAAACAAAACAAGAGACTAGTCACAGCGACAGGCGGGGTGCTGGAGGTCGGACTGATTCTGCACTCGGTGCTTACGGCCGCTTTTTAGTTATGCCAAAAACAAGTATAGAATTTTGACGTAAATGTTCGAGTTCGTCTAGTTCTGGAGACACGGTTTGAGCCACTAAAGACATTACAGCCACGTATTCAGCAAAGTACATTCCTAAGATGTCTTCAACAATTTCGCCACCACATTGGGAACCTCTAAAAACGCTGCATTCTTCATGACTTTATCGATTAACAGGGCTTTCATCAACGTAGCACAGTCATTAGTAGTACTGGTAGTGATGATGATGATAGTAGTTGAAATATTAATAGTATCCTTATTATCATTGCGCTTACTATTATCAATATTATGATCATTAATAGTAGTAGTTGATGTAGTAGCAGTATTGCTAATATTGTCATTGTTACCACCACTACTATCATCATCTATCTTTACTTGTACTACTATCATTATCACCATTATTATATCATTTTCATGATGATGATGGGCAGTGCTCCCCACCGTTTAGCCAAATGTTTGGGTAAGGGCCCTCATCTATGACCTATAAGACGGCGCCACAACTTCGGCTACAAGAATGAAAAACTTGGCTAATTTTGAAGTAAAATCCCTCCTCACTAATGTTCGGAAAGATGCAGCTATTTACGCGCCTGAGAGCCGTTTGCGCTATTATTGATAGTCCTCTGCCACTACCAAAACATGAACTTTGATCCTTCGAGTTGGCAGGAGAAGAGTTCTGACAATTTTGCGGTCTCCTCAAGGAAACGTTAAAAGATCACGATTATTAACGGCAGGTATTCCACTCATCTATGCTACGTAGAATAGGTTTTCGTCACTGCGTTGCTGTCCCCTGGAGGTCAAGCTTACCTTAACCGCCGATGTTGTTGAATGTCTTTCCCGACTAGTCAACCTTGTCTTTTCTGGGGTGATGTTAGCCTGCATTTTGGTAATGCCATTGACATCACCAATACGCCTAATACAAAGTTAGGAAACTTGACATGAAGCATGAAGTGACATCGAAAGCGCCGCTTACTATAAAGCAGTTGCGACAAAGCTTATTACAGATCTAGCATCTCCGTCAGTGCCATTGTGGTACACAAAGATTAAGCAGGACATCTGGACGCGAAAGAAAGTGATCCGCGAAGGATTATATGAACATGATAGAAAATATAATGCAAAAAAAGGTATGAATAAAAATGAATGAAGACATATATATGTGTGTGTATATGTGTGTATATATATATATATATATATATATATATATATATATATATATATGTGTGTGTGTGTGTGTGTGTGTGTGTGTGTGTGTCTGTATATACATATGATAAATATTATTATCATAATCATTATTATGATTATAGAAATATTGATAAAGCTAAGGAAATTAGGATAATGATAATCACAATATCATCGATAAAAATGATAACAGTGCACCAATAATGACAAAAAAAGTAACAAGACAATGATTCTTATAGTAAAAATCAACTTCCTTTATAAAGCAGCACATAAGGTCTCAGCTACAAGAGGTCTTAGCTACACGAGGTCTCAGCTACAAGAGGTCTCAGCTACAAAAGGTCTCAGCTACAAGAGGTCTCAGCTACAAGAGGTCTCAGCTACAAGAGGTCTCAGCTACAAGAGATCTCAGCTACAAGAGGTCTTAGCTACAAGAGGTCTCAGCTACAAGAGGTCTCAGCTACAAGAGGTCTCAGCTACAAGAGGTCTCAGCTACAAGAGGTCTTAGCTACAAGAGGTCTCAGCTACAAGAGGTCTCAGCTACAAGAGGTCTTAGCTACAAGAGGTCTCAGCTACAAGAGATCTCAGCTACAAGAGGTCTCAGCTACAAGAGGTCTCAGCTACAAGAGATCTCAGCTACAAGAGGTCTTAGCTACAAGAGGTCTCAGCTACAAGAGGTCTCAGCTACAAGAGGTCTCAGCTACAAGAGGTCTCAGCTACAAGAGGTCTTAGCTACAAGAGGTCTCAGCTACAAGAGGTCTCAGCTACAAGAGGTCTCAGCTACAAGAGGTCTCAGCTACAAGAGGTCTCAGCTACAAGAGGTCTCAGCTACAAGAGGTCTCAGCTACAAGAGGTCTCAGCTACAAGAGGTCTTAGCTACAAGAGGTCTTAGCTACAAGAGGTCTCAGCTACAAGAGGTCTTAGCTACAAGAGGTCTTAGCTACAAGAGGTCTCAGCTACAAGAGGTCTCAGCTACAAGAGGTCTCAGCTACAAGAGGTCTCAGGGTCTTAGCTACAAGAGGTCTCAGCTACAAGAGGTCTCAGCTACAAGAGGTCTCAGCTACAAGAGGTCTCAAACTACAAGAGGTCTCAGCTACAAGAGGTCTCAGCTACAAGAGGTCTCAGCTACAAGAGGTCTCAGCTACAAGAGGTCTCAGCTACAAGAGGTCTCAGCTACAAGAGGTCTCAGCTACAAGAGGTCTCAAACTACAAGAGGTCTCAGCTACAAGAGGTCTCAGCTACAAGAGGTCTTAGCTACAAGAGGTCTCAGCTACAAGAGGTCTCAGCTACAAGAGGCTACAAGTCTCAGCTACAAGAGTCTCAAAACTACAAGAGGTCTCAGCTACAAGAGGTCTCAGCTACAAGAGGTCTCAGCTACAAGAGGTCTCAGCTACAAGAGGTCTCAAACTACAAGAGGTCTCAGCTACAAGAGGTCTCAAACTACAAGAGGTCTCAGCTACACGAGGTCTCAGCTACAAGAGGTCTCAGCTACAAGAGGTCTCAGCTACAAGAGGTCTCAGCTACAAGAGGTCTCAGCTACAAGAGGTCTCAGCTACAAGAGGTCTCAGCTACAAGAGGTCTCAGCTACAAGAGGTCTCAGCTACAAGAGGTCTCAGCTACAAGAGGTCTCAGCTACACGAGGTCTCAGCTACAAGAGGTCTCAGCTACAAGAGGTCTCAGCTACAAGAGGTCTCAGCTACAAGAGGTCTTAGCTACAAGAGGTCTTAGCTACAAGAGGTCTCAGCTACACGAGGTCTCAGCTACACGAGGTCTCAGCTACACGAGGTCTCAGCTACAAGAGGTCTCAGCTACAAGAGGTCTCAGCTACAAGAGGTCTCAGCTACAAGAGGTCTCAGCTATCAGCTACAAGAGGTCTCTACAAGAGTCTCAGCTACAAGAGGCTCAGCTACAAGAGGTCTCAGCTACAAGAGGTCTCAGCTACAAGAGGTCTCAGCTACAAGAGGTCTCAAACTACAAGAGGTCTCAGCTACAAGAGGTCTCAGCTACAAGAGGTCTCAGCTACAAGAGGTCTCAGCTACAAGAGGTCTCAGCTACAAGAGGTCTCAGCTACAAGAGGTCTCAGCTACAAGAGGTCTCAAACTACAAGAGGTCTCAGCTACAAGAGGTCTCAGCTACAAGAGGTCTCAGCTACAAGAGGTCTCAGCTACAAGAGGTCTCAAACTACAAGAGGTCTCAGCTACACGAGGTCTTAGCTACAAGAGGTCTCAGCTACAAGAGGTCTCAGCTACAAGAGGTCTCAGCTACAAGAGGTCTTAGCTACAAGAGGTCTCAGCTACAAGAGGTCTCAGCTACAAGAGGTCTTAGCTACAAGAGGTCTCAGCTACAAGAGGTCTTAGCTACAAGAGGTCTCAGCTACAAGAGGTCTCAGCTACAAGAGGTCTCAGCTACACGAGGTCTCAGCTACACGAGGTCTCAGCTACAAGAGGTCTCTGCTACAAGAGGTCTCAGCTACACGAGGTCTCAGCTACAAGAGGTCTCAGCTACAAGAGGTCTCAGCTACAAGAGGTCTTAGCTACAAGAGGTCTCAGCTACACGAGGTCTCAGCTACAAGAGGTCTCTGCTACAAGAGGTCTCAGCTACACGAGGTCTCAGCTACAAGAGGTCTCAGCTACAAGAGGTCTCAGCTACAAGAGGTCTCAAACTACAAGAGGTCTCAGCTACAAGAGGTCTTAGCTACAAGAGGTCTTAGCTACAAGAGGTCTCAGCTACAAGAGGTCTCAGCTACAAGAGGTCTCAGCTACAAGAGGTCTCAGCTACAAGAGGTCTCAGCTACAAGAGGTCTCAGCTACAAGAGGTCTTAGCTACAAGAGGTCTTAGCTACAAGAGGTCTCAGCTACAAGAGGTCTCAGCTACAAGAGGTCTTAGCTACAAGAGGTCTCAGCTACAAGAGGTCTTAGCTACAAGAGGTCTCAGCTACAAGAGGTCTCAGCTACAAGAGGTCTCAGCTACAAGAGGTCTCAGCTACACGAGGTCTCAGCTACAAGAGGTCTCAGCTACAAGAGGTCTCAGCTACAAGAGGTCTTAGCTACAAGAGGTCTCAGCTACAAGAGGTCTCAGCTACAAGAGGTCTTAGCTACAAGAGGTCTCAGCTACAAGAGGTCTTAGCTACAAGAGGTCTCAGCTACAAGAGGTCTCAGCTACAAGAGGTCTCAGCTACAAGAGGTCTCAGCTACACGAGGTCTCAGCTACAAGAGGTCTCAGCTACACGAGGTCTCAGCTACAAGAGGTCTCAGCTACAAGAGGTCTCAGCTACACGAGGTCTCAGCTACACGAGGTCTCAGCTACAAGAGGTCTCAGCTACAAGAGGTCTCAGCTACAAGAGGTCTTAGCTACAAGAGGTCTTAGCTACAAGAGGTCTCAGCTACAAGAGGTCTCAGCTACAAGAGGTCTCAGCTACAAGAGGTCTCAGCTACAAGAGGTCTCAGCTACAAGAGGTCTCAGCTACAAGAGGTCTCAGCTACAAGAGGTCTCAGCTACAAGAGGTCTCAGCTACAAGAGGTCTTAGCTACAAGAGGTCTCAGCTACACGAGGTCTCTGCTACACGAGGTCTCAGCTACACGAGGTCTCAGCTACAAGAGGTCTCTGCTACAAGAGGTCTCAGCTACAAGAGGTCTCAGCTACAAGAGGTCTTAGCTACAAGAGGTCTTAGCTACAAGAGGTCTCAGCTACACGAGGTCTCTGCTACACGAGGTCTCAGCTACACGAGGTCTCAGCTACAAGAGGTCTCAGCTACAAGAGGTCTCAGCTACACGAGGTCTCAGCTACACGAGGTCTCAGCTACACGAGGTCTCAGCTACAAGAGGTCTTAGCTACAAGAGGTCTTAGCTACAAGAGGTCTCAGCTACAAGGTCTCAGCTACACGAGGTCTCAGCTACAAGAGGTCTCAGCTACAAGAGGTCTCAGCTACAAGAGGTCTCAGCTACAAGAGGTCTCAGCTACACGAGGTCTCAGCTACACGAGGTCTCAGCTACAAGAGGTCTCAGCTACAAGAGGTCTCAGCTACAAGAGGTCTCAGCTACACGAGGTCTCAGCTACACGAGGTCTCAGCTACAAGAGGTCTTAGCTACAAGAGGTCTTAGCTACAAGAGGTCTCAGCTACAAGGTCTCAGCTACACGAGGTCTCAGCTACAAGAGGTCTCAGCTAGAAGAGGTCTCAGCTACAAGAGGTCTCAGCTACAAGAGGTCTTAGCTACAAGAGGTCTTAGCTACAAGAGGTCTCAGCTACAAGAGGTCTCAGCTACAAGAGGTCTCAGCTACAAGGTCTCAGCTACAAGGTCTCAGCTACAAGAGGTCTCAGCTACAAGAGGTCTCAGCTACAAGAGGTCTCAGCTACAAGGTCTCAGCTACAAGAGGTCTCAGCTACAAGAGGTCTCAGCAACATACTCCTGCTCACGTGCGCGTAAATAACCCAGGAGGAGCTACATGTAAGTGTGCCCAATGACTCGGAATACATGTGACAAGCTGTATATTTTTCCGCTTCCTCCTTTCATAGTTTGGTGTTTTGCACACGGTCGGAGTTGGCCTGGGCGCCGGTGCCTCTGGCAACAATCATAGTGCGGAGACGCTGCCCAGTAGGGCACTCAGGGCCTCCGGTGGGGCGCGCGGCGGGTAGGATGCCCGCCGTGTGCTGTGGCGCCCCGCGGAAAACTGCTAAGCTGCTCTCGTTGCCTGGCGCACTCACACGCACTAATATGCATACATATATATATTCATATATGCATGCATACATACATACAAACATATACACACACACTTAAATATATATATATATATATATATATATATATATATATATATATATATATATATATATATATATATACACATTGTCATTATTATTATTACTGTTATAATCATTATCATTATTATCATTATCATCACTATGATTATCATTCATCGTTATTATCATCATTATTATCGATATCATCATTATTATTGCTATCATCATCTTTATTATCATGTAATGATTTTTATATTAATATCGCCATCATTATTGCTACTACTGTCATCATTATCCTTCTTATTATTATCATGATAATAACGATTGTTATCGTTATTATTGTTATTGTTACTATCATCAATATCATTGATATCATGTTATCATTATTATCATCGTTATTACCATTACTATCATTATTATTGTCATTATCATCGTTATTATCATTAATGTCATTATTATTGTCACTACCGTCATGGTTATTATTATCATGATTATTATCAATACCATTATTGTCGCGGGGTATAAGGCTCCGCAGCCTTATACTATATACTATAATTAGTGGGATCCTGTCGAATTAATTTATATGGATTGGTAGCGTGTAGAAATCAATTAACACCCTTGGATTAGTTATTATCCTTATCTCAGCAAAATTAAGTTCCCATATGAAAAAACATGAAATAGTTCTAAAAAAAACTTAATTAATATTCTTCAGCATCATAATACTGTATAATTTATAAAGACTGGTTCATGTTTATAATTAGAAATAAAGAATCATGTCCAGCTCCTATGGAAAACAAATACAGTCAGGAAACAGAACATAACTTGTATTAAAATACGATGATGTGATGCTTCGATAGGCTGAGTCTTCCATCGACCGGTTAATTTTAAAAAAATCACAGGGGGATAGCGAAACACCGTTGTCTGCATATTTATAGCTTTCGTGACGACATAAGCCACGTCAAACATCGATTAACGAAAATAAAATATATACTTAAATTCAAAAGAAAAACCACAAGAATCACACAAGATCATCATTAGAATACAGTAAAACTGAGAAAAATATTCATTCATAATGCAATAGACTGAGAGAAATTAAAACAGTAAAATAATGTGTAAAATGAATATTTCTTAAAACAAAAACAAAGCCACTGTAGGTGGGGAAAAATAACTAAAAAATGAAGGTAAAAATTAATGATAATAAAAAATAGCACAACAGGTTAAGGAAGATGAAGCGTGAACAAATATACTTGTAAATGAATCGAAAGTATGAAGTGAAAGGGCAAAATCAAACAAATACGAGTAAAACAAACGAAGCTTAAAAAACAAATAAAAGGCAGACAAAAAGGAGATAAGATAGCAGCCGAAGATCGCACAGTAAGACGAAACGCGCGAGATGACGGGAGATGACCGGAAGATGTGAGGCTGCGGGATGCCACCTTACATTATCATCACTATCATTATTCTTATAATTGTTAGTATTACTAATGTAATTATCATTATCGTGATAGGATTATCATTAATATTTTCATCTTCACTATTATAGTCATAATTATTATTAAGCATTATTACGGAAGTTACTGTGTGTGTGTGTGTGTGTGTGTGTGTGTGTGTGTGTGTGTGTGTCTGTGTCTGTGTCTGTGTCTGTGTGTTTAATCTGTATATACTCAGGATTTCAAAATACCATTATCATGAGCTTACATATGTCTAAATATTTTTGTGATCACCCTTGTGTATTCCTTGGGAAATGTCAAACAGAATTTGTCTCAGGCAGGCTTCTTTTTTCTCTTTCCTTTCACTCAGCAAATAGCATATTAGCTGACCAGAAACTAAAATACAATTCAGCAATTTCGTAACCAGGAAGTCTGCCAAATGTACTATTAGTAACCGAGTCATTATTAATTCTCTGCAATAAGCTAATTATTACCGACTGTATAACCTCGATTTCCATTAAAAGTAAAGTTAGCGTTCTCGATTGGCAATTTTGCTTTCCCGGGTTCAATCCCACACTATTAGTAAACGGTAATCCTG
>NW_028234411.1:14533407-14535907 GCF_977035675.1 Penaeus japonicus
TACTTAGTTCAGAATCTAAAGTCACATAAGTTATTGCTTTTTTTTCTCCTATCATCATTTGTGGAAACGCTCAAAAGCGTATGAATTTCAGGACGAAAATATGGAGAAAACACTTGCAAACATAGACTTTTGGAAGACCGTCGAACTTGAGTCCGAGGACCTCCCTTCCAATATCAACGAAACGGCTACTCAGGCTCAAGTCGAATCCAAAACAGTTAATATCATGGTACGTATTACATGCCCAGATGTATTATATCTAATGGAGGATATATCTTTTATTTACGCTCTTATCTAGGGCTGATAAGGCCAACTTCCCTAAACACAGTTCAATATTGGTGTTTCCTATTATTTAAAAAATACCGTAAGCATATCCTTGTCCTGTTTCATTGCTAATCCAGGCCAGACTGTATACACTGAGAGTCTTACATGTTGCCTTAACCAGGGAATAGAAACTTTTTATCGAGAATCCCAGCCTCCGGAGGGCGTGGTCAGCAGTGGGGAAGTGGTGGTTCTTCTCCATGGGGCCAAGTTTTCGTCGGAAAATTGGAAGGAACTGGACACTATCGGCATCCTTGCTGCAATGGGCCATAGGGTAGTGGCTCCTGATCTTCCAGGTTGGTAGAAGATGCTCTGAAGTCCGTTTTTTTTTCATATGTAGAAATACTGTCACCAGATATTGACTTCAGTGACAATGCTACTGGCGATAATGATATTAATGGTACTATCATTATCATTATTATTACTGTGCTTTTAATTGTTATAATTATGAATCATGTGAATATTATAATTATCATAATTACTATTATGTAATGTTACTATCATTATTGCCATAATTGTTATCGTTGCATTATAGCAATAATGTTACTATCATTATTGCTATAATTGTTATCATTGCTATAATTATTATCTATATAATTATCATTATTATTACCATTATCATAATCACTATCATTATTATCCTCGTAGTTATTGCTATCATCACCCTTATAATTATCATAATTATTATAATTATACATACATACATACATAACACAAACACAAACACACATACACACACACACACACACACACACACACACACACACACACACACACACACACACACACACACACACACACACACACACACATATATATATATATATATATATATATATATATATATATATATATATGCACATATACATAGATATAAATAGATATATGAATATATAGATATATATATATGAATATATACATGAAGTATATAAATTTATCAAATACCAAATATATTGCTAAATATCAGATACATGAATTTATGAATGCATTGAATTAAGGGGATTTTTTTCTTTAAAAAAACATATAATAAAAAATATATACAAATCAAATTTCTATCTGTATCTTTTTTTGCCGAATAACAGGCTACGGAGAAACAAGCAAAGTCGAGCCAGGTGACAAGGCTGATTTTTTGCAAGAGTTGTTTACGAAGTTAGAAATTACAAAGCCGATCTTGATTTCGCCTTCCATGAGCGGCAGCTACTCCATCCCGTTCGTCATCAAGTACCCGCAGGATCTTAGCGGATATGTGCCCATCGCCCCTGTGGACTCTGAGAAACTGAAAGCAAACGACCCGGAACTTATGGTGTGTTCATTTGCTTGAACATGTTTTGCTGATATTGATACTAAAACGATATAAATAATTCTGTGCTATCATAATGATAATCGCTCCTGCTTTTCTCTTGTTATTTCCCTCAGATTCCGACGCTCATAACGTACGGTGAGCTCGATATGGACCTCGGCCACAAGTCGCGGGAAGTCCTGTTCTCCCGCATCCCGACGTCACAGATTGTACCGCTGCCCGACGCCAACCACGATGCCTATCGGGACCAACCTGTCTTGTTCCATACCTTGCTGTATAATTTCATCAAAAACATCCACGCTCGCAAAGCCTGAGACCATGCTCTTATCGTGTGTTGAAATGAGTTGGAAAACAATGGTAGTATTTTTCAAATAGTTTTGTTTGTTATTAGTCGGGAGGTACTACAAGTTAAATATGACCATGATCAACATTGTCCTCACGGACTATCACGCTAGCACATTTCCGCCTGTTTCAATCGCCGTGATCCGCCTCTATGCTTCCGTATTCGGCCGAGACTTTTGGATCATAACACCAGCACATCTATCGTACAGACAGAAAGAAGTTGGCAACCTTGTTTCGTAAAAGGGAGAGGGAGCTAGTCTGTGAGCCGGTGGTGGGCTGCATCTATCATAACTATTGATGTATGGAAATTATACCCATGAAGCAAAATGCAGCTGAAATAATGTCGCTTCCAAGGAATAACCTGCAATAAGAATACATGCAGCAATCACTGTCACTTGATGCCGTTCGTCGCTCGAGTCTCGCAACATAGACAAGCTGGCTAAACTTTTTTTTTTTACAAATCAGCCTCCATTCCTGTTACAGGAAGCTAAACTAAGATGCTCGGTCCCCGACCTCTGCCCTTGACTGTCTCCTTGGTGT
>NW_028234411.1:14538407-14545907 GCF_977035675.1 Penaeus japonicus
TCTTCCTCTTCCTCATCAGTCTGCTGATAGCATCCACGCTTCAGTCTCACAAGATCACCCCACAACAGCACAGACCCACAGCTTGGACATGGGCCTTCCAGAGGGAGTAAAGTCCCTGATGGTTCTCCTTGCAGCATATGTTGTGCAAGGCATTTGACATGGGCGTTTAACTGACATGAGGTAGATAAACATCTGTGGAAAGAGGCTCCAATTCATTCACTGTTTTTTTGTTTTGTTATTTTTGCATATTTACTTACATAATTTACATTATTCATCACTTTCTTAATATTTGCCATGCATTCTAAATCTCACATATCATGTAACATTTTAAGCCAAATACCTCATTCTTTCTGTCTGTGTTACTGCATCATCGCACAGTAAGCATGTCACCTCCAAAATTTCAATTTCTTGCTCCTCTTCATTCTTTCTAACTTTGGCTGGTTTAACTGGACCATAAGCAATTGGCATGTGATTAGGGGCCTCCATCCCTGCCTAGAAAAAAAACATGCTGCTTGAAACAAATAAAATAACTACTACTGAGGTTACTAATGAGATCACATATGCAAAAACAATTTCCTTTAACATATATCATGATAGCAAGATCAAGTGAGTTGGCAACAACAGTGTTAATAATAATCAAGAAAAAATATACCAATTGTACTCACAGGAAATTCTTTGAAGTATTGTTGTTTTAGCCATCTAAGTGTAAGAGGAAGACGGGACCATGGTTTAGTTCGTAACATGGTTGCAAGAATCCGCAGACAAAATTCATATTTTGTTTCTTTTGCTTTTTTCCGGCCAATACCTCTCAACCGCCGACTTCTCTCTGGATGCTGCCAGGCCCATTCAAACTGCAGAGTGAATAAAATATATGCGAGTTGCTAATACTGTTTCTTAACTTTACACTTTTCAATCAATATAATCGTAAAATCTGAAACATCATGCCATTGTAAGGATTTTGATACTTCAAGACCAAATAGGAAGGAATAAGCTCAGGAACCTTCCAGTGACAAAAAAATGCATTACTCACTGTAAAAAAATTGAATAGCAAGAAGTGAAATGAATATTTTAATTCCCTTAAAAAACAAAATAATATCACTTGCCATATAAAGACGCAGTTTATAAAGAATGCTCAATTTTCATGGCATAATCAGACTTACCCTGAGGGCAGATATGTCATTTGGAAATCCATGGACAATGAGAACCATTTCCCTGAAAAGAAAATCATACTATAACAATAGACAATATTTATTTGAAAACAGGTAAAACTAAGTAATTCCAAAATAAGAAAATATCAAAACTGGTTTAATAAAATATGCAACATAATACTGTTTTACTCAATCATTTGTAAGGAATTGCCTAAGAAACTCACCAGGGTCCCCTGTTACTAGTTCTATACGCTCCTCCTGCCCTAACACCTCTGTTGTGCTGCTTTATACGGCGATTAGGGTCAACAGTAAAGCCAATATATGTGCGTCCTTTGTACTGTGGATTTATGCAGTACAACAAGTATACTCCATAAAAATCTTCAACAACTTCACCATCAGCCATCCTGAAACAACGTTTTAAGTTGTAGTTGAGCTTTATTTGCAGATTTACCAGAGATTCTCTCTCTAAGCTGTACTGCTGTGGTGAGGAGAAAGCTATGATTTCACATAATCTTGCCTGGTCTCTTCTGGTCTTGCTTGTTTGCATAACACCAATGCCATGCATATATAGATTTATCATAAGAGTGTTTGTTCTAAAAGGTCCAAATTGCCAATACTAACAACTAATGCTCTCTTCAGCTAATGGTTGTATATGAATCATAAGAGTGTGCAATTAGGAAATCATCATGGTCTTGGGTGTGCAGCTGTCATACATTCTATTTTGGCATTTGATTGATGTAGCCCCCATCAAAGGCCAACAAACCTCCAGTGTATATATTCTGGCTAGATAAAACCAGTCTAACTAATCTCCATCTTACCAGCTTGTACATGCTGAAAATAAGCTAGCCTTGGCCTGTGTACCAAGGGTGCAAAGGCCATAGCAATCCCTTCAGGTGTACCGCTATAATAAATGCCAATACTGCTGTTGTCACTGGCGGCCATCAGCTCGATTGGAAACTTAATGTGGCCCCTTTAACCCATTGCCGACGGGAGATAGATTTGCTTACACAGGATACAGGATGAGTTTTATTTCTGATCGAGGCAGCTTCTGCAACATAAATTGATTTTTCCCACTCCCTTTTAGTCACTCATTGTAGAGGTAGATCCATCTTTGTGTTTTGTTTTTTTGTGCGTTTTACTGTTTTTAGAAATTTATATCTGTCATATCACAGGTTCCACCAATTCTGCAGTTGACTAAAATTGTAGTTCAGGGTCCATATCAACTCATTTTTTTTCTTTATACTCAATGCGATAGAAGTATTACTGTTTTAGGGGGGAACAAAAAGCAACTTTATTTTTTCGTAATTGTGTGCTGTCACGAATGAACAAGAAACTTATAACCATCCAAAATGAAGAGGTAGGGAAGAGGAAGGAAATTTGTGCTTTTGACACTGAGTGCCACAATAAAAGGCATCCCTACTGGCACAGGGGCACATTGTATGCATTGGGCATGGTGTGAGTCACCTTCCTCCTCTCGTTCTGCCTGCACATCTTTCATCTGTGGTACTTTAGAGCAAGAGGTCGGGAACTTGCTATGTGCCATCACTCTATAGAGATAGTGCTTGCTAGAGACCGTAGATGGGTGCCATTCAAGGCTCTCTCTCCTGCTGGTGCTAGGAGAAAGTGGTGCCATCTAGGTTTTGTAAGTGAGTTGAAAACCATTTTGCTTAGTATTACGGCAGTTATGATAATTATGACTGCAATTGTCAACTTTACTCACTCATTACTTATAGTACAATAAAGCAACATAGCGATCCAGAATCCCCGAACGCTATGACGCCCATTGTCAGGCAAGAGGTCCTGCGTCATGTATGACGAAAAAACACGTCATCCGTCGTTAACGGGTTAAACAAAGAGTTACATGAAGTAGGGACCCTTTAGCAATTACAATTACATATTCGTGTAATAGTAGCATAAATCATGATTAGTTTTATTTGTTGTTTACTAGTAATTTATTAGTAAAGTTCATCCTCTCGCTAGCTATCAGTGCCAACTTCGTCCCTCTTGATGGGTTCAGAGCACTTTAACTGTTATAAAAGCACAGTAGACATTACAAGCAATCCAAGATATCCAATTGGTAGTAATGGACCTTTACTGAATAAACATTATTTGTTTTGATACGGCGTGATCATTACCTTGTTCTGAATAAATGTAAGTAAAATTCTAAATGTTAGTCAGAAGGTAAAACGACAGCACGAGTTTTCTTCCAAACGCTCTTGGAGATGTTCTTCTTCTTCTTCTTTCTTCTTTTTGAGGGTTTTAGACTATATGTAGTCTTTATTCCCTATTTCTATTTGGAGATGTTCAAAGGCCAGCGCGTGAAATGGTTTGTTGTGTTATTGTTGTTGTTGGCGTTTTTGCAAGATTCTTTCGGTGAATCCAGTCGAAGACATTTTGTGTGTTATTATGCAATCCCTGGCATTGGTGTTATCTACTGTGTTTTGCAGTTCGAGTCATATAAAACTTTATTTTTTAACTTGAAATAATTAATGAACGAAAAAGCAATGGAATTAAAATATTCCTGAAAATTCCTACTCTTGCGTCCGTTCGCATAAGGCAGAAGGGGGAAGCCAACGCGCTAATTTTAAGGAACTCAGACCTCAAAAAACATCAATTAAAAAGTGTACATCACATTCCCTTGTTTTATACTTGAGATACGAAATCAGTATTTCAAATATAAGACATCGTTGTCAGTATTTAAAATAGAAGACATCGTTATAGGATACGTAATGCGAGCGCTAGCAATTTTTTGAAAATTAAAGAATATACAGTTGTAACCGTTTCGATTAGAAAATTATGGTAGGATAATATTATCTGATCCATAGTTAATCTCTGTATAGGAACGGGTAAACATCCTCTTCTTGCTCCATTCGTATGAACGACATTGAACATTTTACTGTTTATAACCAAGCACGTAGCTAGGAGGAGGGGTTCATCGGTTCATATACCCTTTAAGGTTTGTGATGTGTTAACTTGATCTTTCAAATTGAACGTCATTGGTGAAACAAAAGGGTAAACAATTCAAGCATGGGAGGCGCAAAAGAGAAGCGTCAGACCATCTCGTACCATTAGGATAGATAATGCGTGTCTCTTCCGTTTTTTTTCGCAAAAGTGATTATGATGAAAAACGGATTACATATAATGGCTATACACAAAATTAAAGAGATATGATCAATACCCCCGCAAAAGGAACCTCCTTGTTCTGGTGTTGGAGTTTGAGCTTCCTTCCCAGTTGAGCCCGCCCTGGATCTGGCCAGTCTGTTCTTCCTACTGAGGTGGCCTGTTCAGTTGAAAGTTCACTGGTGAGGAATTGACCAAATGGTTCCTAGGTGCTGTTCTAGTAAGTGGGGTCGCACCAGCGGGTTCGCACTTACCTATGAGTACGCCCTGGTCCTCTATTCCAGCATGACGGGTGGCCTGATCTTGACTCGGTCAGTCGTGAGTGAAGCAGTCAAGCAATCCCTGCCTTGCAGACCTCGCAATCCTGTAAGTGCCACCAATGCAAGGCGGGGTTGCTTGCGTATATTTTCTAATGACCCCAGTGGCTTTTGTGCGTAAGACCCAAACCACAGCATCCCCTTGTTGGACTCCGTGTTGGGTGATGGCGTGAAGTGAATCGCTTCCACATGGCAAATTTACTACAAAACTCTGGATCCCGACAAGGCTCGGACTCGGAGTAGAGTCTGTAACCCCTAGACACTTCCCCAGTTAATGGTACCCCATTAACTGGAGAGAATCGAAAACGCCTATCACCTAGTGAGGGCGTTGGAGATATTGAGGCAATGCCGGCCGACAATCCGTTTTTCCAGAGATAAGGGCATGGTCATTGTTCCTAAAGATCGGGCCACACTCACATCCCTTCATGAAACTGAAAAGTTTCCCGATGGACGAAAGCTGAGCTTGTCGGCTCTGACTCCTGAAGACAGGATAGTTAAGATGGTCCATATTTTTCTTGTCGCATATGATCTTGACGTCATCACCTCTTCCTCCAAGGTTTTGGGGTATAGGGCTTGACTTTTGTCCCTGAGCTACTTCGGTGCTTCAAGGGCCAAAAACACGGACGCCACCAGGCAACCTGCAAGGCCATGAGCAGGTGACGTGTGCCTGAAAATGTACAAAGAGCTGAAAGGGACACTAATACAATGTGTCCCAATTGCGCCAAGGGACATCGCGACAAAACCACCATTAGATACCTCTAATACAAAGGAGTTTCTGGCACTCGCGGAGGTTGCAAGGCATAACCAGTCCCGGAAAGGGTTCTAAGAACTTCACAAATCGTCCCCAAGAGCAAATAGCCCTGTTCTCATTAGTGAGAAAGACTGGTTGTTTCTGCTGACGACAGTGGTCACAGCAGTAGCAACAGCTTTAAAGCAGTTTAGGTCGTTGTGACGGCAATGGATCAGACTGTTGTTGCCCTGAAGGAGAGGGGGTCTCAAGGTCTCTGCAACCGCCCCAACAACCCAAGGCGAGACATGTCTCCCTACCCAATCCGCAGCCAAGACCACACTGTCAGAGCCAGTACCTAAGCCTCAAAGGGCAAGGAAGCCTAGACTAAAGCGAGTAAGGGTCAATGCAGCCAGGGGATCTCTACCTCCCATGGGGCCCCTGAATAGCCCAACCAAGGAGCTGTCAGACTCCGAAATATCTGATGTTACCCACTCTGGAGCAGAAGGTACTCATGTCTGATATATGCTACAAGGTCGGGCTTAAGATCTCTGAAGCTTAATGTCCCTAATGCAAAGCTTCGAGTCCAGGAGCTAGACCTACAGTGGGTTTATGTCTTCCAGTAGGGGTATGAGTCGACAAGAATTTCACCTTCCATACTGAACTAAAATATCTAACAGACCAAATTAAGGCAAGGCTCTCTGTCATGAGAGTTATGTCAGGGAGGTGTCTTGGGGCTGAACATCGTGTACCAAGATCACAGTATGTCCCATAGTGGACTATGCCTCTGTTGCCCAGATCACGGTTAAGCCTGGACTCAGGAAAGGGCTTGAACATTTGCAAAATGAGACTGCCAGGGTCCTTCTGTCTTAATGAATTCTTGCTTAGGGTAGACGTGTAGTTTATATCATTTACTATAAACCAAGAGTTAATAGATCTGAAAAGAATAAAAGGGGGATGAGCAGCAATCACTATCGCCAATAAATCGTAAATCAAAGAAGAGGAAGGGCCCCTGAATTCAAGTGTCATCTCTACACTATACACAGGAGCCAAGACCCGTCTTTCTTGGCTTCGCTATCTCTTCTAACAAATTCCAGGATATTGGGGTACAGTCCAGTACATGTAACTGGGTGGATCAGTTTATTTTTGGCAACAAAAAGCTGCCACAGAACTCAATATCAAGTTGCAAGGCCGTAAATTGCCCTAATGTTCGTTGGTAGTGTAAGCAATTATCTACTTACCTATCTAGATTAATTACATACATTATGAAATACTTATCTAAGTTCCCCCTTAAGGCTCATACTACCTGAATGTTGATTGCTTAATGTCTAGTAGCTAATATTACAAGTTTTCAAAATAAGAACAAGTTCAGTAATTTAAAGGGACAAATGAAATTAAAATAGAAAGACAGTAGGAATAATGCAGCATACAGAAAATTCAGCCTTTTGTAGTGGCCTCTGTTTGGCTTACACTTTTTCAAAATCTGTGAATCAGCAGAATTTTAGCATGTAGATATCCTGAATAATGAAAGCATTTCTTGTGCTTCCGCACAGAACATACCTAATATGAAACAAATAGTGAGATATCATGCAGACCTTAAATGAGGGGCCTTACAAAACAAAACAAAACAAAAAAATTGAAAAATGCCACTGTATAATTACAGTGATCATCTGGATGTCCATATTCTTTAAAAGAGTGTAAGCCGCTGCACCAAGTCACTATCTTTATTGTTAATGTCCAGACAGTACACAATAGCAGGTAATGATGAACACTTGCAATGTGATCAGACACTCCAGGATATAGCTTTTACATTTCATAAGCTAACACCTACATCGAAAGGAATCCATTTTGGTAAAGGTGGTGATTATCTACCCTATTATCATTGGAATAATGTACCTTCAGGAAGCTGAACTTTTTCAGTCTTAAAACATGTTTCACAGTTTAGTATTAATTGAATAGTGAATAAAGTAGAATAATTGTGTCTTTTATAATTTTCTTCTTAGCTCTATTGCCTAGTACCTTCTTAATAATACCAGGCATTTCCAATGATATTATACCTACATTTTGTGGAAAGTATGCTCATTCAAATATATTTTGAGATACAAAAAGAAACTGATTAATATTTGCTTCATAGGATATAATTACTAATCTATTGGTGCTCAATATGCCACCACTATCCACTATCTAG
>NW_028234411.1:14553407-14555907 GCF_977035675.1 Penaeus japonicus
GCCTGATATAATGGGATGAACTAAAAACTAATCCTAAATTGTATCTTTATTTTGGTTGATAACCTACAAATTACCTTGTTGTATTCTTCAGTCTATAGACATCACTAAGACATGGCAAAAATGCACATCTTGCAACATCTTATACTCTCCCTCACATAATAAATTAACTGTCACATCAATAACAGCAAATTTGGGTGAATATGATATTTAAGGAGTGACCTCATAAAAGCTTGTCATTTGAACTTTAAATACAATTTTTTTTTTCTAGGAAATTTGGACCTGAAATATCATCTATGCACATTAGGAAGCCTGCTCATACTAACAAAAGAAAGTAAAATATAAAAACAATATTTGAGCCAAGAAAGCAATGTTTTTTCTACAACTAATTTCAAACAGTTAGATTAGTCAATCCCAGAGGATTGTCATATACACATTCAAATTAGCTTATCTTCCTTCAAATGTATTTACATGAAAACAATCCAATAGTTGTTTATTAATGTTCAACTGTGTCATGTAATATTATATTGTGATGGATGTGCAATGGTTAATATGTCATAATTGCATCCTGAATTTAAACTAATAATTTATAAAAGTGCATATCCATACATCCAATAACCCTTCAATTATTAAACACCATCAAATCACTGCAGAAGATATGGATAGGATGCACAGAACAATCATTGTACTAAACTCTAGGGTGATCTGGAAACCTTTCATAAGCTTCTGCACTGATTTGACATGTGATCTAAAAGCTTCCCAGACATTCTTGGCAAACCAGCAAGCTCCTAATTGGGCTTGAGTCCTCAGTGGCCTTAGCTGGATGCATCCCAAAAATCAGCTGAACATAGGCAGCTCCAGAATAAAGCAATTGTGCATGTGCAGGAAACAGTGTAAAAATCCACATTTGCTGAGGTAATCACAATTCATATTCTGTGTGCAAAATATTTTGGAATGTCACTCAATTCATAAAGTATACCTCCACATCAGTGTAATGTTTACTGGCCCTGAACCACCTTCCCTTGCAGGGAGGGAGGATAAGGGGCAAGATTCTTAAACCAATTACTACAATATAAGTTTGCTATCTATTTCAATTCAGCATTATCAGCAGTATTCAAAATAACAAAACTGTAATTGCCTGTTCTCATATTCAACATGATAGTGCTTGAAGTTACTATGAAGAGCTATCTAAATAATGATAAGATATGAGTGAATATAGGAAAATAAAATCATATTAGGAAGTAAAGAGTAGATACATGTAAGATTTCTTATCCCTAATGATAGTTCAACTCCCAAACACATTGGCATTAAGAGGAAGTTATACCAAAAACTTCAGAAATTAACTCTACTCTAGATGAATTACCTAACTTTGTCAATTTTCTTAGTGCATAAGTTCAGAAGTTCATCAAAAAAGGTATGATTTCAAGGAAAAATATCTTAAAAACAGAGTTTTGCCTTTCTCTTTTACTCTTCACCTTTGACAAATTTGTATTGTTGCATACTTACTGGAGGTATACTTAGGTGCTGGCATTCAGTTCTCTAAAGAATCCATTTTCTTTCTCATAAGAATGGACTCACATGGTATGCACAACTTCAAAAGCACACAAACCTTAATCTTACAGTTTTTTCCTGTTTCCACTACAGACACCTTGAGAGCATAAGTACAGAGCCAGAAAAGCTTTATACATGTTACTCTGTAGCATCTAACTAATTATGCAATTTTCATACATATTTTTTCAAATGATAATAATTAATAGCATTTGTTGAGACATGACAAATTACATAATCCTTAGAATACAGTTTTTCAGATTAATTACACTTTCTTTATGCAAAGGGCAGCATTATTTGCATATCACTTAAATTTGAATTTTCAAAGCTATAGCTTCAGCAATGAAAAATATTTTTGCTGTCATGATTATGGGTGTCTGTATGCATATTTGAAAACAGCAGAAGTACTTTAAATCAGGTATATTGTTATGTATCTTTTACAATAAAGATTAAAGATTGCTCCTCAAACATCTTATATACATGCACTTTTCTAGATGCTATATTTAATGATAATCTCTATTTTTATTCAAAATTACTTTTTTTGTCTGTGAAATTAGACAATGAGTATAAATAACTTAATAACAATAATAACTCAATATGTAAATAGTTTCCAAAAATGAATAAATGAGCCTAAAACTAAAGAAACAAATCATTTCATCTTTAAAATACTATCCATTTTAATCAACTCTTCTCTTTAATCTCTAACTGAGATATCAATTATGGTGCAAGGTTTTATTCAGCAATTGATAAATGCAACTCAGTCAAAATGAGAAAATTTGGCTTTATCAAATTATTTCAAATTGTCATGGAATATTTGAATTTGTTTATGTGTTCATCAGGAAACTGGCACACAAAAATATATTATACTGATTCCTTCTTTTGCATGTAAATAAGATTCTGAGAATATCAGCTACTTACTATAAGCTTTCACAAGCTAACTGGCATTTCTGCAAAT
>NW_028234411.1:14565907-14575907 GCF_977035675.1 Penaeus japonicus
CTGTGGCACTCACAGTCACAAGCACAGGTTTCATTCCTCTTCCCTACCTCTTCTTGTTATCTTTATTGTAGGTGGTTATATGTTTCGTATTCGTTCATGACAGCACAAAAATATGAAAAAATAAAGTTGCCTTTTGTCCTCCCATAAAACAGCAATACTTCTATCACATTGAGTATAAAGAAAATAATGAACTAATATGGTTAATATACTACAATTTTAGTCAACTGCAGCACTGATAGAGCCTGTCATATGGCACATATACGTCTAAACTCAATAAAACACACAAAAAAATAAAACAAAAACCGCTCTAGTTTTACAATGAATGACTGGAAGAGTGTGGGATGATTCAAATTATACTGCTTCAAGCCGTCTCTCTCTAAAATAAAACCTATCCTGGAGGCTGGGCAAGCAAATTCATCTCTGTCTGCAATGGGTTAATAATTAATCTGATAACACTGGCGATTTTGGCTCCACCTGGACATAATATGTAGCCCTAGTGCGCTGGGCTATTTGTGTGCTATGTGCACGATCACCTGGCATGCCAGCCAAAAGCCATGACATGATATTGTGTCCCTGGCAGGAAGTGCTACCATCATGACATAATATCATGTCATCCGTCAAAGAACTGGCATAAACTGCTGGAATCACACCTACTTTCTACTCACAACTTACTTTTATGTGTAATATCAAAATAAAGAGGACGTTCAAATCCCATTCGTGTTCCAAACACTGCACCACGTGCTTCTTGTTCACTATTTATTGGGGAACACCTCAGCTTTCTGGCATATTTATATTCACACTGTCCAGGGTAAAGAATATCATAGTGTCTGCAAAGAAAAGCACAAAAGAATAAAATAAAGAACTTAACTGCATGATGAGCTATGACAGCAACATTCAGCATAAAGATTAGAACCTTTTCTTATTTCCAAACATGGTGACACAAAACTGTTTTAAAAAACTCATAAAAACATCTTTATGTGTCACTAACCTTCCAACAACTTCACGTGTCCTCTCCTTGAGGTAACGTCTGTTATTATGAAGATCAACAAAACGTCTAACATCAAATGGCAACATCTCCTTTGATAGTGAACCATACATAATCCACTCAGCTATGGCTTGGCCTGCTCCACCAGCACCTTGTAAGCTGTTACCATTCATTCCTACTGCTACAAAATAATTGTCAATCTGGAAAATACAATGATAACAATTTATAATTTCTTCAATATGATTCACACATCATTCCTCTCACAGAATTTTCAACCACACGTCTAAAATCACACTTATACACAAGCATATTCACATTTATGTTGCTACAGAAAAATAAAGGAGAATAAGGTGAGTATAAATAAACACATACACACATCTGGAAAAAAAAATCTTCATAGCACAAACAGTTCTAACTGGTAATTTGGAATCACTGTTTCTAATAAATACAGATAAGCATTTGTGTCTTTCTAATACTTCTATCAAAATCTAGGCCTATAATTCCTAACTGGTGACCTAGAGTGACCTAATTTTTGTAGGCACTGTACACTCATGCACATACATCAAATAAGATAGCTAACCTCTGGTGTTTCTCCAAGAATCCACTTTCCATCAGGTGTAAAGTTATCAGGAGCATTGATAAGAGGCTTGTACTGAGATTCTTTTAGAACAGGAAGTCTGTGCTCTGCTGCCTCACGGATAGTCCCTAATCATTGAATACAGGAAAAAAAAAATATAGGATCAAAGCAATACATTGTGAATAATGTGATGCAGCTGAATTCAGTAAAAGTGTTAGGTTTAAGAATTTTATATTTGGTACAGTTTTTTTCATCTCAGAAGTAATGTGATATATTAATATATTTACTTTTCTCATTTATCAATTAAAAACTTACTAAAATGTTCATCATCTCCTTCCAGTGTCTCTCTCCAGTTACTAGGTATACCAGTGCCAAATGCTGGCTTTGCGTCTTTTTCAAATCCTCCAATCACAAACTCCTGATCACGAGTGAGGCAGAATGTATGTGAATCATAATCACGTACAACTGGCAATGCATCTAAGGCTTCCATTACTTTCCTATAAGAGTAGGAAAAAATGTACTAATAATCATTTCTTCTTAATTCTACATTAAACATGTAAATACTGAAAATGACTTATGAACTTACAGACTGTAACTACAAAAAGATGTCACAATTACATCAGTCTTAAAACAACTAAAAACTGATTATGTCTGGGAATCTTACTCTGTGTGCAGATAGAAATGCTCAGCTGGGAAAGCAGGAACTCGGACTTTAGGAGAACTCTTCTCTCCCAAACTGCGGGCCCACTATAAAAGGGAAAAAGAAACATCTAAAATGTCAAACTATTACAATAATCAATATCTGAACATATCATCCTAAAAGAAATCATTGCAATGTATAAATTATTAAATAATCAAATACTTTCTCATATATATGGACACAGTGTCGGATTATATGGATATCTTTTGTACAAAAAATAATATCTCACCATTCCAGATGCATTAACAAAATATTCACAATGTATGTTTCCATGAGAAGTAACAATCTGCGTAACTTTTGGAACAACTTGCGAGTGTGGTATTTCATCTGTTATAACACGTAACACAGAACATCCTTCCATATACAAAGCCCCTGAAAAGTAATAATATTTTGGGTTAAGTCATACATACCTAATTTAATCAATCATTTGCGAGAGACAAAAAAAAAAAAAAAAAAAAAAAAAAAAAAAAAAAAAAATATATATATAGATGAGGATCTTTTCACATAAAGATGATCTCAATGTCTTATCAAGTTGTGGCTCATAACATGGGGTTATATATTTTTTTAATGCCTATAACCACTGCCATTTTTTTTCTTTTTTTACATGACTCTAGCCTCAAAAGGCAAAACATTTCCTTAACCCATTTCTGATGGGTGGCTGCTGATTTGGTTTTTAGACTACTTTTGCACTTGATGGTACAAAAGAGCTGTGCACAATATATCTAAAATGGAGCTACAATCTTCCAAATTTGGCCAAAACTTTTTTCACTATAGACTTTGGGAACACTTATACACAGCAAACAACTGAAATCATCAAAATAGCAGTGCACAACCTTGCATATAGCCCCTCAATCATAGTGAGCCATTGCTCACCCAGATGGGGATTCAAGTGTCCTGTCAACATCATGTAACCCTTTGCATCTAATGATATCCCCATAGGTATCATGGTGGTAAGATGGCATTTCATTTTGCCTAATCCTGCCAGACAAAGGCAACTTTCCTCCTTAAGCTTGAGTACTGGCCTGGAGGAGTTGTCTGTCCAGGAAGATTATAAAATAAAACTATGAATTCTCCCTTTGCACATTGAGACCCACTTGATTTACTGAAAATCTTGACATCCTTTTTGGGTGCATCTCATAGTCAATGGGTTAAGATCAAATTTGAGGAACCAACTTTGTCAACCTAGCTCACAAGTGAGAAGCAATTTAAAATAGAAGTAAGTAATTTCAACTTGAAGAATGTATATAATGGCTTACATTCAAGTAAAAAATACATTTTTCAATGAAGAAAACAGGCAGTTTTACCTTATATATCTTATAATTTGCAGCTAATAATTTAATATGTATATCACAATTTCATAACTTACATCTACACCATTTGTAAGTTAGAATAGGATCCTCAAATGAAATCACACAGTATGTTTACTTATTCCTAATAATGTGATACAACTGACCTTGCATCTGAGCTAGCAATGCTAGAGTTGAGCATACTGCTGCAGGGTTTGCTACTGCATCATCTGGTACCCAAACTCCACCTTCTAAGTCCCCAGTGTAGAGGTGTGGATGTAAACGTTTGATTTCATGTCTGTCCAACCACTGAAAGTGGGAGTAAAAAGAAGTGATTTTATAAAGATACAAACATATAAACAAATAAATGAGTGTATATTAATATTATACATATATACATAGAGATAGATAGATATAGGTGTTTAGGTGTTTAGATATTTAGATATTTAGATATTAAGATATATAGATATACAGATATATAGATATACATATATACAGATATATACATATATACACAGCTTGTCATAAAAGCATGCCAAGTACAACCATCCAGCATATTAATTTGGCTAAATCAAGACCCATACTACTGGAGCACTAAGACACCTCTTCCAAAAAAGCCTCCAGGAAGGTTTACAAAGATTTTCCCAAAGATTGCTAATGTAATAAAATATGAGATAGAAGCCAATCCTCATCTTAGGACAAAACAATTAAGGCAGAGTAATCTGAGAGCTTTGAGAGAGATGTCAATTCACATGGTGTCCGGAGAGATCAAGGTGCTAAGTCACACAAGGCACAGGCCCAAGAAAAAAATTAATACATGTATTTTGAGTTGCCATGTAATCACCTAGATGACTTTTTTTGAAGCAATGGGAGATGAAGGTCTTTCAACACAAGGGTGTATCAGACTAAATGGCAAAAGCTATGACAACCTGGCTTCAAGACTGTCAAGTTAACTCCATTAAAGACTGGGCTGGCAACAATCTAGAGATAAATCCTATAGGAAGGTCATGAGGAAATCTCTTCAAAGAAAAGGCATCCATTCCATATTGGAACAATATCCCTCCATAAACCCACAGCAACCATGGAGATCTGCTTCTCGAACATCTCTATCTTAGGAAAAGGAATCATGGAAAGCCCACTAAGTATCAGAAAGGGTGGAGTCATCATATACTTTATTATCATTAATTTTTCTCTAGCACAACCCCTTGTTTATGGTGATCAGCAATATGCGGCATACTTTAATGACAAACAATGCGAATGAAAACAAAAACTTGTCTCCCATAACTTCAATGTCAAAAGACTAATATAAAGAAAAATGCCCGTATGAAGGTTTTACCACTCACCTCACACTCAAGTCCTGAAGGCTTTATGTATGCAAGTCTACGTTTCAGTGCAATTGCTCTGTCTCTACTCTGTGCTAGGTTCAAACTGCCGCACTGCTTGAAACCTTGGGAAATAATTCTTCTAATTAATGCCCATGACAATTAGTTAATAAATGGTCATTAAACTGGCTTATCCATTTAATAAATAGTTTTTAAAATGGCTTATCCAAACCCACACATCATATGGCATAAAAATAAAAATACTGACCTAAATTATAGCCTTGTTCTTGGAGAGTCTTGATTAAATTGACTGAATATGTAACAATTTGCTTTTCTGATGATGGTTTAAACAACCCAAGCACACCAGAACCACTATGGGAAGTGCCAGAACCTATCCTGCAAAATAAAAATGGTTAGCAAGCCTTAAACATACTTGTTTTTCAAATTATTCTAAATGACAAATAAAGACTATGTGTGTAACAATACACTATTAAAACTAAAACTCATTTACTAAAAGGTACATGCATATCTAAAACAAATCAAGATATAGATGTTCTTTCATGATAGATAATGTCTTTCTAAAAATCTTGATAATTCTAAAAATATATATGACTGCAATAATATTGTTCATCAGAATGGCAACCATAACAGCATATTATAAATAAAAAGGGTAGCCCACTTACTCATTCTGGTCTAAAACAACAACATCTGTCCATCCTTCTCGAGTCAAATGATATGCGATACTGTTTCCTACCACTCCAGCTCCACATACTACAACCTACAAGAGATTAAAAACAAAAACACACGCTTTGTGTACAAGACAGAATAGTTTTTACATTCAATATCTTTTGTCATCATTTATTATCTATAATATTATAATAGTTTTTACATTCAATATCTTTTGTAATCATTTATTGTCTATTCATATATTCAACATCATGACAGGACTGATAAAAAAATATAAATATTTCTTTCATTAATCAGCATCCTTAAAGATCTAAGATGAGCTGGATTAGTAAAAATCCCAAATCAATCAAAGTCAATATACCCATACATTCAGGCAAAGTACAAGGCTGCAATTGTGGGACTCAGGATATTAAAAATAAATGCCAAATTCAGGAAGGTCAGTAAAGTTTGACTTCTACTTGTTATCATGACAAATAGTGCTATGTTTAAATAAATCAAATGGTTTTAAGATGAATAGACTTTGCTCTGATCATTACTACTGATCAAGATAATTGTTTCTATGGTCTTGAGATAATTTTCCTTAAAATTCACTGACTGAACACTACTGACTATCAGAAAACTAAAAACAAGTAGTTTTTGACTTTCCATTCTAAATGGTCCCTATCATGGCTATCTACATCAATATGCAGACATAAGCAGAAATTTATTTTATCCTTGTTTTCATATATAATGATGATTAACATCATGTACAAATAATAATATTGGCAGATTGGCAGAGAAGTTAAGATATTGTAACACACAAATAACTATTTCCAATAAGCCTCTATTATACAAATTTATGTGAGGCTTACTAAAATCATTATAATAGAATAGAATGTATAAATTCAAATTCATTACCTGTGCTTGAGTAGGTAAGCTTGAAGAAAATCTTGCATCTGAAGGCAACCCTTGAGACAGTGATGGGTTCTTGCTCTTTGCCTTTCTATTATATCCACTACCACGGGAGAGGCAACAAGGAACCCCATTCTCTAGCACACGGCTCCTTGTGGCTGCTCCAATTTTAGATAACTGGTAAAGCATGTTGCCCAGTTGTATTTTTTTGTAGCTGTAAAAAATGATTAAATCATAATACTAACATTTTTTTTATATACAAAGGTTAAAATTATATGTGATATATGTGATGATAATTTGAATATTCAGTCTTATCAAAAATGTATCCACTGTTCTTAGAGGTAGCAATAAAAAAATACAAGAAAAAACATAGGTTTTTATAACTATGAAAGCTACATTTGCATGCAACAAGTTTGCATTTAGTCATTCAGTTTTAAAACTATATTACATTACATTATGTTATATACTATGGCTATGTTTTACTTCTTACACAGAATTCCATTCCATAGTCTACCAGTTATGCCCTTCTCAACTAATGGTTGTACATGAATCATCAAGGTGTATAATGAGTGAATGAAATCTCAGGTGTGCAGCTGCTATACTTTCCACTCTGGCTTTCTCCAATAAAATCATCAATGAGGGGATAAATAAGACAAAAAAATATTTGCTGGAACTGTCATCTATTGCCATGAACTGCTTAATTGCTCAGCTCTTGATAATGCATGATAAAGGAGAATCAACATGACCTTTGACAGAAAGTTTAGTAATAAGTACCCTTTAAGTAATCACATTTTAAATATGGGACTGTGCATTACCTATTTAACTTGTAAGAATATACTTTCCAATGCTTAGAATACAACAATAATATATCAGTGCCTAACATATACTCCATTTTGCTTTCAGTCTTCCCCTCCTGAGTCTGTGGTCTTTACATTTCTCTGAGTACGGATCTTTTAGAAAGTTTTGCTGAAATTTCTATAAAATAAAACTATGCTACATGAACATCATTCCTGTAATAAATAGAAAAGGGTTCTTGCAACTACTAACAATATCAACATCAGAAAAACTAAAATCTATGCTTCTAAACTCCCTTAATTCAAGCGATATTCTAAAATATGGAATGAAATGAGTGGATGGTATATATCTTGGACTATATCAATTAATATTTCCATCGGAATGAAGCAGAACTTTTGCTATTTCCTGCAAAATTGAAGTTCTGAATCCACCTCAACTACCAGAGTGGTTACTGAAAACTAAATAACACTCATGTGACAGGAGTTTAAATCTTTACAAGTCGATTCTATTTTCATCAAGCGTGTATGGTATATAAACATTTACTGACTTCATCGACACTGTATATTGATATTTGAAGGAATAAATACCTCACTGCTCAGACCCCATCGCCAGAGTTGCGGACGACGACAATAACAAGACGGATCCCGGGGCGCTTTCACTACCAACATCGAGACGACGCAACAGTTGCTTGGAAGGCGATGCTTGCGAAGTTCAGTATTTGATATGTATGTGAATTCGGTGTTAACCCACGGTTTTGTAATAAATATATGCGTTAGAGATGTTTTGACAATGTATTTACGGCGAATATACTATGGTCATCTTTCTCAATGTGCATATTAGTTAATGCATTTATTCAAATTGAATTCTAGGTCTCCCCCAGAAAATACGATTACCGTTCAAATACGGTCAAACCTGTGACTGGTGCTCTAAAATGACTTTGGCATGGCGTCTGGCAATTATCCAGAATAAGCGAAACAGATATCACTATTTTCTGCCTGCCTAAGTTCCTAGCCGCTGTCACATCATACATAAAGTTCCTCATTAATCGCATCAAAAATTTATAGCTTATTTCTGTTCATGTGCAATTACCATTTATGGAAAATTTAATTGCAATATCATGATTCTGATATGTGTAATACAAAAAAAAAATCATTTGAAGGTCTCATTCGCCTTGAACACATTCACATGTTGGTTAATACTAGGAACAGATAAGTAGTGAAGTATGGCTGAAAGTTGAATGATATATATACACATAAACATACACACGCGCGCGCGGATATTAAGTAACTTAATGCCGATTCTTATGATATTGTAAAAATTAAAGATGAAATGAATTGAAGTTGTATTCGCCTTGCAGTTGATATTGATGTTGCCCAAATTTGATCGTTCAGAAGTCCAATCAAAGGACAGCTGATCGAATTGAAGGATGCTTATACACTGGTTTTCGAATCATTTAATTCTATGGAAAATCATGTCAAAAGGCCTAAACAACGCTAAGCCAACGCGCTTAAAAGATTTAGTTATCATAAATAGATAAATCAATAAATACGTATTAAATTGCCGATGGCGGATTCTCCTGGTATGACTCTACTCATTAAATATAATGTTAATATCGATTGTCGATAATGACGAAGAAATGATGATTAGGAGGATGATGACACTGATGATGATATCATCATCAGCATGAGTCTAATAAGAAAATTAAAATGATAAGGATGAGGATGATTTTAATAATGTTGATAAGGATTATTATGAAAATGATAACAATAATGATAGTTATAATAATGATAATGAAGATGATGATGATGATAATGATAATAGTAATAATGATAACAGCAATGATAATACTGATGATGATAATGTTAATGATAATGATGGTAATAAAGAATAATGATGGTAGTAATAATATCAAAGATAATAATAATGATAATCATAACAACAACAATTATAATGGTAATAATCATTATTGTTATAAGTATCATTACTGGCATTATCATTATCATTATCATCATTAGTATTACTATTATTACCATCATTAGTATTACTATTATTATCATTTTCATAAACATCATCATTATCATTACTATTATTATTATCATCTGTTATCATTATCATGATAACAATTACTGTTATCATCATTATTACTATCATTATTATCATAATAATGATAAGATTGTATTATTGATAAATTATATAATAACAATTTTAGTGATCAAAATGATAGAACTGATGATAATGACAATCACGTTGATGGTGATGATATCATTAATGGTATTAACAACTCTAACAGTAGCAACAAAATAATGTAATAAGGGTAACAGTATTAATTATGATCATTGACTATTGGTAACTAATATAATCTAATGATAAAAAATGTGATAATAGACGCAAACTTCTTTCAGCGACCTATTTTACACTGAAAGTTCATTAGAAGATATCAAGTTGATCAATGGAAATGATTGCAAGACACCATGAAAACCTACAATAACGATAAATATAGTGATCTATAATCTGCTTACACCTCATATTTGCGATCGGCATAGAAATACCGCATACGGAATTAATCACATTTAACGTAATTGGAGGATCTATTTTTATTGTTAGGCAAGGAAGCCTCTAAAGTATACACCGTCGCTCTCATAGATAGTACATAAACAGCTCACTTGAGTCGGTTTTTATGCACCGTGCATGCCATTCTTTTAATGATATTCGCAACTTGGTGACTTGAGTATCCGTGCAATCATAGACTTTAAGTCG
>NW_028234411.1:14633407-14635907 GCF_977035675.1 Penaeus japonicus
CAGTATGAGTATGAGTATGAGTATGAGTATGAGTATGAGTATGAGTATGAGTATGAGTATGAGTATGAGTATGAGTATGAGTATGAGTATGAGTATGAGTATGAGTATGAGTATGAGTATGAGTATGAGTATGAGTATGAGTATGAGTATGAGTATGAGTATGAGTATGAGTATGAGTATGAGTATGAGTATGAGTATGAGTATGAGTATGAGTATGAGTATGAGTAGGAGTATGAGTATGAGTATGAGTATGAGTATGAGTATGAGTATGAGTATGAGTAGGAGTATGAGTATGAGTATGAGTATGAGTATGAGTATGAGTATGAGTATGAGTATGAGTATGAGTATGAGTATGAGTATGAGTATGAGTATGAGTATGAGTATGAGTATGAGTATGAGTATGAGTATGAGTATGAGTATGAGTATGAGTATGAGTATGAGTATGAGTATGAGTATGAGTATGAGTATGAGTATGAGTATGAGTATGAGTATGAGTATGAGTATGAGTATGAGTATGAGTATGAGAATGAGTATGAGTATGAGTATGAGTATGAGTAGGAGTATGAGTATGAGTAGGAGGAGAAGGAGGAGTATGAGTCTGAGTATGAGTATGAGTATGAGTATGAATATAGGTTTGAATATGAGTATGAGAATGAGTATGAGTAAGAGTATGAGTAAGAGTAAGAGTATGAGTATGAGTATGAGTATGAGTATGAGTATGAGTATGAGTATGAGTATGAGTATGAGTGAGAGTATGCGTGAGAGTATGAGTATGAGTATGAGTATGAGTATGAGTATGAGCATGAGTATGAGTATGAGAATGAATATGAGTATGAGAATGAGTATGAGTACGGGCATGAGTATGAGTATGAGTATGAGAATGAATATGAGTATGAGAATGAGTATGAGTAAGAGTATGAGTAAGAGTAAGAGTATGAGTATGAGTATGAGTATGAGTATGAGTATGAGTATGAGTATGAGTATGAGTATGAGTATGAATATGAATATGAATATGAGTATGAATATGAATATGAATATGAGCGTGAACTTGAGCATGAGCATGAGTATGAGTATGAGTATGAGTATGAGTATGAGTATGAGTATGAGTATGAGTATGAGTATGAGTATGAGTATGAGTATGAGTATGAGTATGAGTATGAGTATGAGTATGAGTATGAGTATGAGTATGAGTATGAGTATGAGTATGAGTATGAGTATGAGTATGAGTATGAGTATGAGTATGAGTAAGAGTAAGAGTATATTATGGAAATGATTTATGAGTATGAGTATGAGTATGGGTATGAGTATGGGTATGGGTATGGGTATGGGTATGGGTATGGGTATGGGTATGGGTATGGGTATAGGTATGGGTATGGGTATGGGTATAGGTATGAGTATGAGTATGAGTATGAGAGAAAGAGAAAGAGGGAGGGAAGGATGGAGGGAGGGAGGGTGGGAGGGAGGGAGGGAGGGAGGGAGGGAGGGAGTGAGAAAGAGAGAAAAAGAGAAAAAGAGAAAGAGAGAGAGAGAGAGAGAGAGAGAGAGAGAGAGAGAGAGAGAGAGAGAGAGAGAGAGAGAGAGAGAGAGAGAGAGAGAGAGAGACTTGCTGATTAATCTTCTGAGAACAACTATTGCGGAAAAAGCCTCGATAATCTGTGGATTGCATTTTTATTCTTGCCAAGTAACTTCAGATGCAAGAGTAGAAATCCCCCACAGTTACAGCTCAGAACTAGTGGGCATTTGTGCTTCTCTTCCCGGTGCTCGAGACGTCTTGATTATCCGTGATGCCTGAGCGAAAGTTCTCAAGCCGACTCCCACTGTGCACCAAGCGGTCCAAAATGCGAACTGCCATCGCAGGATATATACTACAATTATACTGTCGGATTTACCACTTGTTCCCTTGGTGACAGGGAGGCTCCCGGCCGCACCTGGAGCCCGGGGCCGGACCCTCCCGCCGCACTACCTCCATGGCCAGCTCGGGGGACCACCAGGACTCCGGACGCAACTCTTCGGCCACGGACCACACCGACGACGGTAAGTTTGCCGGGTCCGTTACCCACCTGTCTGACACACACACGTCTCAGAAACATAAACAGGTTGCTTCGAGCCTATTTCAATTAATTCCAAGCCATCTAGTTAGAACATTTAGGGGCCTGATGTGATGAGCTTATTGTATCCTCTCAAGCTGCCATTTGCCTCTCATGTCAGCAGAACAGGAAACAGTACCGAAGGCGCGCATGAGGCTGTTCGTCGGCAACCCTCGCGACACCATCCTCACGGGCGTGTGTGTGTGCATGACACGGACTAACCCTCAGAGATCTGTCACTGAGGAAAACGTACACAGAGTAAGTACTTATACTGCTGTCTGATGATTAATGTTTATATGGTATTAGGTGAATTACATAAAATCACGAAATGGCAGTTTCAGTTGTAATCACAATATGAATTTAATGTGAGCCATAATTTTTTATATGATTAGTGTACGCGGCTGGAAATCAGG